>NC_143523.1:35790326-36093659 GCF_031878675.1 Megascapheus bottae
TTACTGTCATTTTGTTCTTGGTAATGTTTTTCGAAATGCTGCTTTTTTTCTAAAGTCATTGTTTCTAGTGGCCATGAATCTATAGTTTTGGTTTCTGAATTTAAGAATTGGTCTTACAATACTTTTAAATAGGTTTAAGGTAATTAGAAAGTTGATTTTTCTCACATGTTCTACATCTTAAATTTATCTGTGCCAGGTTGTGCTGGAGAGCAGTTTTTAATATATTAAAGTGATAGTATCCATTATTACACTCAGTGTCATCATTAAAGGAATGTGTCTCACCTTGCTCTCTGAGAAGGAAGATGACACCATATTAATAACAGCAGAGGAGACATTAGTGCACCATAATGTGCAACTCAGTAGTTTATACTCATAAATTCATCTGTGTATAACTTCTTGTGGTTTCATTGTAATTACTAGCAAACAATATAGCTATTTTCACACTCTAATGAGCTGAATATAATCATGGAAAAGTCTCTTAGCTTCTGTGAGCCATATAGCCGTCTGGGAGCTTCTAACCAAGTAGTTCTATTTGATGAACGTGGGTTGATCTCTGATGGAAGATAAGTGATTACTTACTCTTTGCAAGCTTGGTGCAAAGATCTGCTGTATCAGAATCTCACAATGTGTTGGTTTTAAAAAGCACATCACAGGTGCTGGTGTCTAGCTACCCCTAAGGGTAGACATGTGAGGATAGCTATTCAAAGACTGCTAGGGCAGGAGATTCCATTGAAACTTTAACTGCAGTGAACCATCAGAGAACCAGAAATGGTGCTGTGGCTCAAAGTGATAGAGCCACTAGCCTTGAGCTTTTTGGAAAAGCTCAGGGACAATGTGCAGGCCCTGAGTTCAAGCCCCATGATCGATCCCCGCCCCACACACTCCTAACCCAATTCCAAGACCTAACCTCAGATTTCTTTTTTAATTGTTGGGATAATGTGTAGAAGGGTTAATTACATTCATCAGGTAGTAGGTGCATTACTTCTCACACATTGATACTCATGATTTTGTCCCCACTTCCCTTCCCCCACCCCATCCCAATCATGTTGTTTTCCCCTCTTCCCTTCCCTATTTCAAATAAACATATGTAATATATATACCAGGTAACAAAATCAGATACATGAGAGTAACCATAAGGACAAAAAAAGAAATAGTACATAAGAACAACAATCACATATAAGCTAGAGTTCACTTCATTTAGTCTCATCCTATATGACTTTACATACCTAGGTTCTGAGCTATTGTAATCCTCTGCTAGGAGAGTCTTAGATGTGTAGTGATTATTACAAATGAGGGAAACCATTGAGCCTATGTTACTTTGAGTCTGGCTTACTTCACTTAATATGATTTTTTCCAAGTCTTTCCATTTCCTTACAAATGGGGGGATGTCATTCTTTCTGATGGCAACATGGAATTCCTTTGTGTATAAGTACCACATCTTGTTGATCCAATCATCTACCGAGGGGCATCTGGGTTGATTCCATGTCTTCGTTATGGTAAATAGTGCTGCAGTGAACATTGTTGTGCTAGTGGCTTTAGTATGTCCTTGTCTCTGGACATTGGGTAAATGCCAAGTAGTCGAATTTCTTGGTCATAGGGAAGGAACTGCCATTCTGCTTTCCATAGTGGTTGAATGAGTTTACACTAACCCAACAGTGTAGTATCAATCGCTCCTGGCCACATTCCCTTGGTATCTGTTACTAAATTTCTTGATTGCAACTGGAGTGAGGTGGAATCCCAAAGTTGTTTTAATTTGCATTTCTTTTATGGCCAGAGATGTCGAGCATTTCTTCATGTGTCTATAGGCCATTATTTCCTCTTCAGAGAAGTCTTTAAGTCCTTAGCCCATCTTTTAATGGGTGGTTATTTCTTTGAAGATTTGTTTTGGAGAGATTCATTTTTTTTTTAGCTGTAGATATATTTTAGATATGAGGCCTTTGTGTGTTTTATGTCTAATGAAGATCTTTTCCCACTCTATGGGCTTTCTATTTAACTTGCTAGCTATGTCCTTTGCCATACAGAAGCTCTGCAGTTTAATGTAGTCCCATTTATCCAAACTTTCTTTAATTTGTTGTGTTTCTGGGTCTTTATTAAGAAAGCTTCTACCTGTGTCAAGGAGACCTAATGTATCTTCTATTTCTTCTTGTAAAATTTTCAGAGTATCTGCTTTTACCTTGAGTTCTTTGATCCATCTGGAATTAATCCTGGTGCAGTGTGACATAGAAGGATCCACCTTTAGTTTTCTGCAGGTACTTAACTAGTTCTGCCAGCACCACTTATTGAAGAGGCTGTTTTTCTTCCACTCTGGTTTTTTCTTTTGGCTCCCTGATCAAAGATTAGGTGGCCATACGTCTGGGGTTGATTTCTGGGTCTTCAATTCTATTCCATTGGTCTTCAGGCCTGTTCTTGTGCCAGTCTCAAGCTGTTTTGGTTACTATAGCTCTGTAATAGAATCTAAAGTTTGGTATTGCTTTTCCTCCAACGCTGTTCTTTCTGCTAAAGATTGTTTTGCTTTTATTCCATATGAATTTTTGGATTGCTTCCTCTTTCCTTAAAATATGACATTGAGATATTGACAGGTATTGCATTGAATTTGTAGATAGCCCTTGGCAGGACTGCCATTTTCACAATGTTAATTCTTTCAATCCAGGAGCATCTGACCTCAGATTTGTTGTCATAATGTCTAAGACAAATATCTGAAATATTTTTTCAGTAAGTACTGCAGATAATTGCTATGCTCACAAAAAGTGCAAACGTTGTTGCAAAGCCTTTTATGTATATATGCTCTCTGCCAGTCAATCTCACAGACTGCCCATTTTTCCCTTTGTTTTGTTTCATAAACTAGGATATAGAAATCCTCTCCCTTTTCTTTAGACTGCACTGTAGTCTATTGTAGGACTTTATACAGGTTTCCTAATGAATTCTAAACTTTTGGTACACAAAAAAATATGGCAATAGTTTGATACATGTCATATATATATATATATATATAAATTTGTTTTTTACCTCTGTGACACAAATATCTTAGTGCCAAGTGATAGATTAGAGGCATACACATATATAATTTTGCTTTTTGGAGCTAAGTGGTTTTCCACAGATGTAATACTCATACAGACCCACCAATAATGTGTATAATACTGTTTAATGAGGACATAGTATGTTGTGACAGAGGTCACTATCATTTGTTTAATCCCTCTCATGTTTGTGAATGTTGTAATTGTTTATTTCACATGTACTTCACTCTCAAAACCACACAATTTTACTGTCTTATGACTCAACTACTCAACATGGGGGATTGTTGTTGGCTTATTATTGTTCTCATTATCATAACAACAGCATGCCAAACTCCTTTTCTAAGTGTTTCTTCCCAGATGATCTCACTTTTATGGCTAGACCTCACCTCTAGCTCCTGGAAATATCTTCTGTGAACCCAGCAGGGTAATCTCCCTCTAGTCAAATTCCAAATCCTTGAAGCAGTGGAGCAGATCAGGCCCCCAAGTGAGTGGTTACACAGGGTGCTGACCCCACACACAGCTCCAAGTTTGTTGTTTTCTGAAGCCTTTCATCCTTGCATCTTGAAGAGGAGCCCGTGTCTTCCCTGGGGTGGGGGGAAAGTAAACAGTACAGTGGGCAGAGCATTTGCACACCCCCCAGGCTCTGCAGAGGGAGGGCTGCTCTCATCTCTGCCTAGTCTTGTTTGCAAATGCCTTTCCCTAATGGTACAGGGTGGAAGAGCCAAGTGGGAAAGGGGACAGCCCTGAGAGCTGAAAGTTTAACTGTCTAAGCAGAAGATAAAAAGTGGTTTCTGTTGAGTGTCTCCAGCTTGTATGTAGTATTTTAGTGATTGCTCTAGCCTCAAACTTGGATGGCTTGATACTGTTTGTCAAACACTGCAAATGTTTACAGGTTCTCAGAGATGGTGGTCTTATGGTAAAGATAGTTCTTAGAAAAGAATGCTGCAACTCCAGCCATGGTGACTTTCATTTGTCTCCTTTTTGTGCATGTGTGTGGCCATGGGGTTTGAACTCAGAGCCTGGGTGCTGTGCCTGTGTTGCTTTTGCTGAAGGCCAGCACTCTACCACTTAAGCTGCAGTTGTACTTCTGGCTCCCCCTACCCCCCTTTTTTGTAGTTTATTGGAGATAAGAGTCTTGTGGACTTACATCACTGGCTTCAAACTTTGATCCATAGATATTAGCCTCCTGAGTAGCTATGACTACAGACATGAGCCACTGGCACCTAGCTCATTCATCAACTACTTCAGCCTGAATCCCATTAGAAATCAGAGGATTTGGGGCTGGGAGTTTGTCTTAGTGGTAGAGTGCTTGCCTAGCATGCATGAAGACCTGGGTTCAATTCTTTGGTACCACATACATAGAAAAAAGCCAGAAATAGTGCTGTGGCTCAAGGGGTAAAGCTCTAGCCTTGAGAAAGCCCAAGGACAGCACCCAGGCCCTGAGTTCAAGGCCCAGGACTGGCAAAAAAAAAAAAAATCAGAGGACAATGGAGGTGCTGTTGGAAATTAGCTAAGCAGAAACCCATGTGTACTAAAATCTTAGTACATTAAAGGCAGGTTAACAAAGGAAAACTAGTTATTACATGATGGATAAATGTGCTTATGATCCAAGCTTCATGGCTAAAAACTCAGATAGAAAGTTGTTCTGAGTGAAACCTACTCTAGTTCATCTTCATGCACAGTTTCAGTTTACCACAAAATAACCATAAGGGAATGAGAGAGAAAAGAAAGTTGTTGCCTATGGCTTATTTTTTTTCTCAGTCTATTTTTTTCTTTATTAACGTTGATTTTTACATCACATTTTAAACGAGTGTTCAAGAAGGGAATCTCTATTTACAATCACTGGGACTTAGTATTTAGAACTTAATCACAATTAGGCTAAGGGTTTGTATGTCATAGAAACATTAATTTTCAAAAATAAAACGTGTCTATAGAGTCATAGGTTTTTATATCTATATAGTTATATTTCCATTACCATGTCCATAGCATTGGGTATGCAGATATTGAGTCCTCGCTCTTGTATTCTTTGGATTTAATAGCCACATATTAAGGATACCATGTGCCTTTTGTTCCTTAGGTCTTGACTTGTCTCAACATGATTTGCTCTAGATTCATCCACTTCCCTGTGAATGCCATTATTTTATCTTGTCTGTTGGCTATGTAGAATTCCATTGTGTATATATACCACATTTTCTTTTTTTTTACCTTTTAAAAATTTTTTTCCATATATTTTTTATTGTAATTAATAGAAGGGTTACATTACATTCGCCAGATGGAAGGTGCATTACTTCACATACATTGATACCCTTTCTCATGTCTTGGTCCCCATTTCCCTCCCCCCAGCCCCCACATATACCACATTTTCTGTATCCATTCATCTGCAGTAGGGGATCTGGATTGTTTCCATCGCCTGGCTATTGTGAATAGTGCAGAGATGAACATAGCTGAGCAGGTGTCCTTATCATATCTTGGGTTATGATGTTCAGGGTAGATGCCCAGAAGTGGTATGGCGGGATCGTAGGGAAGGTCTATTTTCAGTTCTTTAAGAAATCTCCACACTGCTTTCCAGAGTAGCTGAACTAGTTTACACCAGCAGTGTAGTAGGGTTCCCTTTTCTCCACAACCCTGCAACTGTCATTGTCTGAGTTCAAAATCTTTGCCATTCTTGTTGGGGTAAGGTGGTATCTTAGGGTTGTTTTTATTTGCATTTCCTTTATGACCATAGATGATGAACATTTTCTCATATGCTTTTCTGCCATTTTAATCTATTCTTCTGATAAGTATCCCTTTAGTTCCCTTGCCCATTTAGTGAATGGTTTATTGGGTTTGGGGGGGGGGGGACTATGCCTTATTTCTCTTTTTTCTATATATGTGAAATCATAGTTTTATTGTTTCATTTGTTCATCTTGAATAGTGAAACATAAAACAGCATATGGCTTATTTCTTATGCACACATGTCCTGGTTCTTATCATCTTAGAGGTCTGGAAGTCACATGCTCCTGTGGATATAATATTGGGGAGCAGTGTATTTCAAGCAGAGGAAAAGGTAAGGATGCTGAGTCAGGAGTATGTTCACCAGACCCATAGGACCTCTTCTGTGCCTCAGCTTAATTTACTTCATAATTTAGGACATATTTATTTTCTTCATAATTCTAGTAGGGATTGGGATCTGAAATTTTAAAACATATAACTTTTATAATTGCACTGAGAAATACTTTAGTGAGAGGTTTTGAAATTTAAAAAGCTTTTAATTTCTTTGAATGTATTTCTTATTGGCATATGAATTTCTGAAAAATCAGCATTCATGATTACAGTTGATGGAAGGGACTTTGTAAAGGTAGACTATAAAGAAAAGCCAAACCAACAACCCTAACAACAAATTATGCCATTTAAGTCTTCACTTGGATCCATAGTTCTTGCAAACCACAATTTACTTGATCATTTGCTTTCTGATCGTGGATCACACTCAAGGAATGCTCAAAATGAATCTACTCTGATTATGGAGGGAATAACCTACACATAGATGCCTCAGTCAATGACAGCTGAGAAACTTGACTTCCAAATCATTTGAAAGTAATCATTGAAAGTAATTTTATAATCTTGTTCAGTAGATACTTTCTCAGCTTTTTTTTCTTTGAAGTTCAAGTATCAGCAGCTATTTATTCTTAGAAAACTACAGTTAGATAGATACATTCTGTTATCAGGCCTTGTTTCAGCATTTTTAAAACTGTAGTTTGTTCCATAAACATTGGAGGGCAGCATTTGATAGCGATTGCAAGCAGAGCAGAACAGCTGTTCCATATTCAACCTGCCTGAATGCTCCACAGGATTATGCCCTCATCTCCTTCCTAGTGTTACTTCGGACCCTGTTTCCTCCAGGTTACAAGAAACGGAGTGATACACGTTGATCTCAGTCCCTGTCCTTCTAAGATGCCCATTCACTAGCTCTGTGGGGTCAGGACACAAGGTGTAAGGCATGCAAGGGTCGTCTTCTCCTCCTCCTCCTCCTCCTCCTCCTCCTCCTCCTCCTCCTCCTCCTCCTCCCCCTCCTCCTCCTCCTTCTCCTCCTCCTCCTCCTCCTCATTTTTTGTTTTTTGTTTTTGTCATTTGTAGGACTTGAACTTTGGGACTGGGTGTTGACTCTGAACTCTTCAGTTCAAGGCTATCACCCTGACCCTTGAGCCACGGTGCCACTTCAAGTTTTCTAGTGGTTAACTGGAGATATGAGTCTCATGGACTTTAGTGCCTGGGCTGGCTTTGAACCGTGATCCTCAGATCTCAGCCTCCCAAGTTGTGAGGATTACAGGTGTAAGCCACTGCACCCAGCTCATGCATGGGTTTTCTTATGCAGTTACAGCTGGGGGTTAGTGACTTTGAAGTCAACAGCTTCAGTCAGCAGCAGAGCAGCCTGATGCTCTACTAAGCAATTGTTTTCTTTTGTTATCACAAATTAGTAATTTCTTGCAATATTGTTGCTCAGACTGTGTGTTTCTGGTGCCTCATTGCAGTAGAGTTTCCTGGTTTTACTCCTTGATTTTGTAGGGCCAGTTCTGTTGGATTACTCTGAGCAGTTCCTGGAGGAACAACTTGAGTGATGCACTGCCATTGCTAGTGAAAAAAGACTGGGTGTGTGGTCTGAGAACCCACATGCTGGAGGTAGCCTTAATTCTTCTTTTTTTCATATATTTTATTGTAATTAATACAAGGGTTACATTATATTCATCAGATAGAAGGTGCATTACTTCACATACATTGATACCCTTTCTCATGTCTTGGTTAGCCTTAATTCTTTGGATGACTGTCTACCTAGAAGATGGCAGCTCTTAGAAAGGCTAATCAGAGGGAGGAAAAAGCCATGCTGACAAGGTAGTGTAGACATTCTGGCTCTGTGGAGACACCCTGCCTCAGTGACTGGAGAAATCTACAGATCCGATGGTGTTAACATCTTCAGCTAGTCTGCGTACCTTCTTTGGGTATGGAGGCACAGCTGGTTAAGGTTCCCTGGTCCTGTTCTCATACTAGCATACAAATTACGGGAACCCATTTAACATTACAGAATAGATATTAGGCAGGATTCGAGGTTCTTATTTATAGCTTCCAACAGATGTTCTTCTGTGTATGTGAAGTCTAAGAGAATCTCCAGTCCCTCACTATACCAGCCAATCTCCAAGTGACAACCAGCAACACCAACATACAGTATATTTGCTGTATAGACTTGACTCTTTTCTGATAAAAATCCCAAGTTCAATGCAAGAAACCTGGCAAGCCTGCTTATCTTAACCTATAAGATCAACTTCAGATGTTTATTTCTAGGGAATCAGCAGAAATTCCTCAATTATCTATTGCCAACACATGCTACAGGAATGTCTAACTCATAGCTGCAGGAGTAGGGTAATTATAAGAATTGGGAAAGAAATGAGATTTTTAAGTACTCAAATCCATCTCTCAAGCCCATTGTTCAGATGCCTGTGGCTATTATCTAACTGCTCAGTCTCTTCTTTTGTAGGTGTATTCTCCCTGTTCTGGAAGTTGCCTTTATCTAATTTGTCTGCCTCATGCCTTAAGATATATTGATGATTTCCTCATCAACCACTCTTCACTATCCTTGGGAAAAAACAAACACAAACTCACATTGAACTCTCGCTACATAATGTTCTATATTCCATCCTTTTAGAAAGTATTGCTTTATACATTGATAACCTCTTTTCAGGGTAATCCTTTCATGCCTGGTATCTACTGTTGGCAGGCCAGAGACTAGGACCAAATCTCATCCCCGCCCCCCCCCTCTCTCTCTATATATATATATACATATATATATAGGTATATATACTTCCATTTATAAGTATATATAAGAGAGACATTTTAAAAGAAAGTTTGCTTTGAAAATATTACAGGAATTTACTAATTTGTAATAGTAAAAATTTGGATTATATATATATATATATATATGAGAGAGAGAGAGACTACTTGTCCAAGAGCCTAGATAATTTTAGATGAGTCCAGATTTCCTTTCATATGTATACAATGCCCTGGTGGGTTATACTCTGTAACTTGTTCCCTGGAACTAATTTCATGTGTGTAAGCATTCTTGGGTTGTAAACATAAATCCTGTCTGGGGAATGTTGTGCAGTGGTTAATAGTTTAACCTGGTCTGGGCACAAATTCTGACTCCTCCACTGAATTGTTCAATTGGAACAATAATCACTTTCTCATCTGTAAAAAAGAATAATAAAAATATTACATACCTCATATGGCTTAGTGGAGAATAAGCAGTTGTTAGACACATCAGATTAATTCAGTAGATTTTAGCTATAATTTTATTTCTAGTTGGCTTTTTCCACATTTCCAAGTGAGTTGATAATAATGTAGTTGGTATTCTCCCCTGGAGCCCACACTTAGATCTATTGCTTGTTTTGATGAACATTTACCATTTTCAGAGTTTGCTCTTGTGATCTTTTTCCTTTTTTTTTTGCCAGATCTGGGGCTTGTACTCAAGGCCTGAGCATTGTCCTTGGGCTTTCCTCTAGGCTAGCACTCTACCAATTGAGCCACAGCACCACTTCCAGCTTTTTCTGTGTTTGTGGTACTGAGAAATCTAACCCAGGGCTTCGTGCATGCTAGGCAAACACTCTACCACTAAGCTACGCACCTGGCCTGTGACCTTAAATTGGAGCTTACACTTGAAATCATGTGTCTCCATTGCTTTTAGAAAAACTAGATCATACATATTCAGGAGAGCAAAAGGGTTACTGGGGAGAAATGTTGTGAAAGGACAAAAAGAAAATAAAGCAAAGTTGGATAGAGAGAGCCTTTGAATGAAATGCAGATTTGACAAATTCTCAGCCAACCCAATGACAAGCTCCAGTGCAAAGACTATTTATTCATTAGGGGTATCTACAGAAATAGCCACGCCTGAATGTCTATGCTGTGTCATAGGCTGAAGACTACCTTAGAACAAATAGTACATAGAAAGCCAAGGCAGATCTTGAAATATGAACAGCTGAGGCTGCCAGCAAGCCCCGACCCCTGTTCTGAGGAATCTTTAAGTCCTGGTAACTATACACATCTCAGCTATCCAGAGCTTCACTTGTTGGTTGAAAGTGATGTTTGGGATTGGGCAAGTGAATAAAAGGAAGTGAGCATGGGTTATTACCTGAGTCTTCTAGAGAGACCTTGTTGTCCAGGTGTGTAACAGCAGCCTCATCTCCCATTATGACACTGGTCAAGGAGTTGGCATCTGTTCTTGCCTGCTGGTCTTCAGAAAGCATGAAATCTCCACGTGGGTTGTCACAAATGCTTTAAGTGGGTCCATTCCTGCTTCTATACCCTGGTTCCAATTCTTCCAGTTGGAGACTGGGCATCCTATGACAGTGTCTAATTTAGTCTTTGTTGGATGGCATCTCATCTTTGCAGACCATTCTGTATATATTAGTATTCCAAGCAGCCACTGTGCCACACAACTATAATTCCAGCATCAAGGAGGTTATGGCAGGAGTATCACAGTTCAAGACCAGTCTAGACTACACAGCAAGTTCCTGTCTTAATATCACAAACTGGAGCTTCCATGGTGTCTTTTGCAATTCATCTTACTCTCTTTACAGGCTGGTAGCTAGTGGATGGGACAGTATTCTGGGTGGGTCAGTCAGTATACCATACAAGCAGAGGCACTCCTGGTCACATCTCACTCTTACATCTGTTCTCTCTCCTCATCCCATCTCTGGGTTGGTTCCCTATAAGAGTCTAAAAAGATGGGCCCTGATTTGAGCTGGATGGACTTATGGCTTTTCAATTTTATGATGGTGTGAAAGCACTACGCATTCAGTAGAAATGAATCGCTATCCTTTCGTGGGCTAGAGATATTCTCTGGAGGTGCTGTTGGGTGACAGCTGCGAGCCTCTGCTCCCAGTCAGCCACTAAGTCAAGAGGGCAAACAACCCAGTCTCCATAGCATATTGTGGTGATAGATTAAGTACATTAAATTCTTTCTTGACTTACGGTATTTTTAACTTAAGATGCCTTATCATTACATGACATTACCCCACCATAACTCAAGAACCATCTGCCTTGTGTAGGTAGGGTTCCATCAGTATGAAATGAGTGTTCCATAATATTATCCGTGAAATGTGATAAAAAATCCCTTCCAGCTGTCTTTCAGGGACATAGTAAAAAGCAGAGACAGTTAATATTACTCCTTTGTAGATTCTGTGAAAATAGGATGTAAAAGTCTGAATGATGCAAAGATATGAGAACAAATATTGTCACCTGGTTAATGACAGAGGTGATACCATAGTATAGTGGAACAGTTGATCCAACTAATAAATGATGCCATTAATTGAATGTGCAAAAATATATCCAGGTTCTTTCTTACACTATACTAAAAATTAAATCAAGAAGGATTGCTGATATGAGTGTGGAATCGAAAGACAATAAAGCTTTAGAAGATCCTAAAGCTTTTCTAAAACTATAGGATATCCTTTCTTAATTCCTTGGAGTAGGCAAAGATTTCTTAGGAAAATAAGAGTACTTACCAACAAGGACTTTGTCGAAATTAAGAACTTATGTTTATCAAACAAACAAAAAGCATGGAATGTGAAAAAATGTGTAGCCTGGGAGAAAATATTTGCAATGGCACAAGCTCAAGAAAGTGTTCATACACATTTGGTCAGTCTTCCTACTTTCCTACAAATATGAGAAAGACAGACAGCCCAATAAAAAAAATCAATGGGCAAACGATTTTGACAAATGCCAGGAAACAGAGCTGTCAGTTAGGTTCATTTGATCCAGCATATTTCTTTTTGAATACAATCTATGGTTCAAATGAAGAAAATATTTACTTAGTAGTAATATCAACATCTCGCCTTCATTCCTATCCTTTCTTTCTTTCATCTTCTTCCTACCTTCTGTCTTTCATTTATATCCTTTTTTCTTTCTTCCTTTCATTTTCATTCTCTAGCTCCATTTTTATTATATTTTTTGATTTATATTTTGTGTTTATACATGTAAATCTTTATTTTTCTTTTTGACATAAAACCTGCCAGTAAATATATATCAATATATTACTTTTTTCATTTAATATATCATGGAGATTACTTTGCATTAATAAGTGGATGTCTTCTTCATTCCTTTAAAAACTATATTATATTATGTGGCTGTTTCACACTTAATTCTCCAAGTTATCTATTAATGAGCATTTGGGCTATTTCCAATATCCTGTCATAGTGAAGAAGGCCACACTTAGAGACTGGCCACATGTGGGCTTATGTTGCTTTGCCTTAATGGAAAAATACTGTCAAAATGTATTCCTAGTAAATGGAAAGACTTGGAAAAAATCATATCAAGTAAGCCAGACCTAAAGGAACAGGCTCAATGGTTTCCCTCGTTTGCAATAATTAGTACACACCTAGGACTCTCCTAGCTGAGGATTACAACAGCTCAAAACCTAGGTATATAAGGTCATAAAAGATGAGGTTAAATGAAAGGGTCTCGAGGATATGGAAACAAGAGCTTTATCTTGTGTGATTATTGTTCTTGATGTACTATGTTATTTTTCTTCTCTTTTGTTGCCCCTATGGTTAATCTCATATTGTTACTGTATCTGACTTTGTTACCTGGTATATTGTATATATGTTTATTTGTTTATTTGAAATAGGAAAGGGAAGTGGAGGAACAAGATGATTGGGAGGGGGTGGGAGGAGTGAAGTGGGGACAATAACATGAGAAGGGGTATCAATGTGTGAGAAGTAATGCGCCTGCTACTTAATGAATGTAACCCCTCTATAGATTATCCTGACAATAAAAAAATAAATTAAAATTTTATTCCTAGTAATGGAGTCATAAAGTACATGCAATTGTTTATAACTTGCTAGATTCCCACCCCATCATAGGGATGATGGACTATTTTGGATTCTCATCAACAATTTATGAAATTATATTTGTTTCTCTTTAGCTCCACTAATAGTCTACAGTCAAAAGTAAATGTTTCAGAAGTCCAAATGAGGAGTAGTAACTGCAATGTGGTTTTTATTTTGCATTTTTTCATATTATGAAAGACATTAATTATTTATTCATCTATTCAAGGGCCACTTGATTTCTTTATGTATAAATCACCTATTGTATTTCTCTCTTTTTTATGTTACCAGTTTTTATCTTCACCTTTAAAAAATTCATTATAGGTTAGAGAGATGAGCACTCTGTATTACCAAGTACCATTGTTTTTTCTTTTCCTTGTTTGGCATTTGAATTTTGTCTTTACTTAAGTGATTATTATCATGGAAAATTATTGTCATGTAATAAAATTTCTCAATCACTCATTGCTTCTGGGTTCCATGTTGTGATAAAAAATTTTTCCCTATTCCTTATTTATAAAATATTATATGTTCTCTAATATGTGTATAATCTCTTTGTTACCATGTCATTATCAAGTTAAAGTTTATACAAGGGCATGGCACAAAGTATGGCTCTAGTTTTATCTCTTTTTCTCAAGAGATTGTCCAATTGTACCAACACCACATATAAAAAGTCTATTACCCCTATTTCTACCCAACAAACTAGTGATTTGAGATTTCACCTTTACAATATATTTATGTATATACATAGATGCACTTTAGGATTTAAATTTTTATTTAAAGTCCAATTTGTTCAGTCATGCACTGGCACTACACTAATTTATTGTAAGCCTCTTTTATGATTCTTTTGTATGCAATATGGCAGGCCTTCCCTTCTTACATCTCTTCCTGTCTATCTTTGTTTCTGGCTCTTTTGGCCTGTTCTTTTTTCCATTTAACTTATCTTCTTAGGAAAAATTTTGTTGATGTTTTTATTGGAAGCACAATAAGTGAAGAAACTAACATTGGGAGAGCTGGTGAATTTCTGTATCGGAGAACATAGAGTTCCATTTGATCAGGTTTAATTTTGTGATTTTCAGAAGTCCTTCAGAGTTTTCCTCATGTATGTTTTCTACATTTATTGTGACTTTTTTTGGTAGGCATTATATATATATATATGTGTATATATATATATATACACACACACACTTCATTTTGTTTCCTTTTGTTTTTCTTATGTTTGTCAGTTGTGAGAACTCTCACAACTGACAAACATAAGAACTTGAGTTCATCTAGGCTTGAATTCAAGACCTGGGTGCTGTTCCTGAGCTCTTTTGCTCAAGGCATACATGCTACTACTTTGAGCCATAGCTCATTTTCAGGTTTTTAGGTGGTTAATTGAGGATAAGAATTTCATAATCTTTCTTCCTCAGGCTGGTTTTGAACTATGATCCTCAGATCTCAACTTCCTGGATAGCTTCAACTATAGGCATGAGCTTATGTACATTTTTGATAGCTATTTTTAATGGGAACTTATCTTTCATGACACACTGTACTTATATTTGTGAGTAGAAAAGCTATTTGTTATTTGGCTCTAAATTAAATCTGCATTTTATTTTTATTGAATTCTTTTTTCTATTAGTAATATGTTATATAAATGTGTAGTATTTCCTTCTATAGAAAATCATGTATTAACTAGTCGCTTGGCATTGAACATTTAGTTGTGTGTTCATATGCATGTTTATGTTTATATAAATATACATTTTCCACTATTAACACAAGAATATGAACATATTTGCTGCTAAACATTTTTTTAGTTCTTTGGTTGCTTTCTCATAATGTAGCCTTAGTAGTGAGTTTGCTGCCTCAATGAATGTAGATTATTAAGCCGCTTTTAAAAATATCTTTTAAGTTTGCCCCCAAAGCGTTAATTTGCTGTCTCACTAGTGATGTCTGAGAAGGGAGCGTTCACTTGTAATCAACCAAAAGCCATGTTACACTTACAGCTCCAGAGCGAAACATTGTCAAGTTCTTTAGGCATCGTGCTCTCTGTTTAGATGAAGTTTTATAGATTCAATTGAATTACAGGAGAATTTTATTTTTGCTGGTGAAGTGGTTGTATAGCAACAATTTCTCAGGGTCCAACCCAATGGATACCCACTACAGAAAACAGAGCAAAGCTCAGCTTCTCTGATTGATGATGGAGTAGGGATATTGAAAAGACATCATAGAAGAGCTTGAAGAGAAGCATCTAGACATGAAGCCTTGTGTGGGAAGGCAGCTGTGAACTCTCAGGCCTTAGGCTGAGTACAGGGAAGTAGTAGGAGACAGAATATGGGGTTTCCTTACCTGTGGGAAAGGAACAGAAGAGAAGATGAACATAGGGACAGCAAGCATGGAAACAGAGGCTTTGTCTTTATTAAGTATTCTGACCTCGCCCTTGCCCCAGAAGCAGGATCATACCCATAGAGCATCTCCATGTTGTAGGAAAAAATGTAAGCTCAATTGCAGGTCAATTACTTTTTTGGCAGTGGAACTTAAGTCATTAAGTTTCAGTGACTCATTGAATACAAATCCCTACCTTCCCAGTTCATTGTTAGGTAAAAATGCTAGTGTATCTTAGAGACTTAACCTATTTTCTGGCAAGCAGTACATTTTTAAAGTATGTCATTTTTCCCACTTGTTCTCACCAACATTAAGAAAGATGTCCAAGTGTCTATCAACTCACGGACTTTGTCTTAAGAGATTTAGTTCCCTGATAGGTTTATCAAAAGACTAAAATAGCATAGTCTATTAGTTCTACTGGACTACTAAGCATTAGGAATCACTGTTCTTTGAGAATCCCAGGTTGAAAGAGATGTAGCAGCCCCCTATTGGATCAGGCTCTATGTGATCTAATCCATACTGCCAGCAATCTTAATGAGAGATTGAAAAGCTGAGGATGGGGCATATCTATGATAGCTATGCATTCAGTCCCCTTCCCAGGTGTCATGCTAGTCATACTACATTTTATGATAGTTTAGTTTTCTTCTTGCTAAATCATATGGGCCTCAGAATCTCTTGTAATAAACTCTGTAAGCAGCTGCTACTAAACAGTCGGATCTGTGACACTGAGCTGAAACACGTGAGCTGTTCTGACCTGGTCTGTGTAGAAGAGCTCACCAGAGATTAGGAAGGTCTACTTGGATCCAGAAGCCAGGTTCCTTTCTGGAAGAACATCCTGCTACATTTTGCTTTTGAGTACCCCACAACGTATGCATACATATATGGTCAAGATTTGCAGAATCCTCACATATTTGTTTATAGAACGATTAAGATATGTACAGAAGCATTTCAATATTTACTTCTGGAAAGTATAGTGGATTACCAAATACTATTAGGAATCATTATATTAGGTGCCCATAATGTAGGCTTGGGAGAAATCTTAAGGCAATGGCTTTCTTTTGGCAAAATATACTTCACACAAAGTTTACCAGTTTATTAATTGCTGGTTCTGGGGTTTGAATTCAGGGCCTAGGTGTGGTCCTTTAGATTTATTTTTTTCCTCTCAAGTATGGTGCTCTACCACTTGAGCCAGATTTTTGGTGGTTAATTGGAGATAAGAGTCTCAAGGACTTTTCCTGCCAAGGCTGGTTCAAATCTTGATCCTCAGATCTCAGCCTACTGAGAAGCTAGAGTAAAGACATAAGAATTCTAGACCCATGGCACTGTGGGCATTCTCACTGTGCAGTAACTATTACCTCAATCCATCATGGAATTTTAGTTGTCATCACAAACAAAAACTCTAAATCCACTAACTAAAATATTAACATTGTGTTTTCTCCCTGACCTCTAGCAGCCACCATTTTCTACTTTCTGTCTCTATGAATTGACTACAAGTGTAAATGTACTACATTTGACATTTAATATCTGGCTTATTTTACTCAGCATAATGACTTCAAATGTCACCCATATCGGAGCATGAATGAGACAATTTTTCTTAAAGAAAAATTTTAGTTGAAGTATATGTATGAAAGTACATCATTTATTCACAACTTGAACATGTTATAGTAAAGAACATGTGGAGAAGAGCAGAATTCTCCCAGATCCTCAGAGAATCCCTTCATGCTTTCTTCCAGTTCTGTCCCCCAAGGTGTTCTACACCAGTGGTGTAGATGAATTTTGTCCATTTCTGACTTACTGTACCTAAAACCCTACAATGTTTGTCCTACTTGTCTTTTTTGGCTCAATATAATAGCTATAGTAATTTTCATGTTGTTATTGTAGTTCTTGTTCTATCATTCTTACAGATCCATGGTGTTCTATCATATTTAATATACCATAATTTATTTATCCATTGTATTATTAATGAGGACTTTTCGGTTTTGTCCCATAAAATAGTGCTGCTATACTTCTTTTTTTGGTACCTGTTGGTAAGGATATGAATGGATTTCTATTACATACACATGAATATGCTCATAAGGACATATGATATACATTTATGATATAGCATGAATGTATTGCATTCAGTTATACGCCACTTAATTATAAGGGTGCATCCTGAGAAATATATCAAGAGTGAGTTCGCTGTTGTGTGATTGTCACGTAGTGTATTGCCACAAATCTAGATGAAATCAAGGTAACTGAGTAACCATGAGACATGGTGGAGGCCGCTGGCACAACACTGCACACCTCTAGTGTGAACTTATTATTTTAAATAGAAGATTTGGGCTAGGAATGGTATTTCATTCCTATAATCAAAGATACCTGGGAGACAGATGGAGAATCATGGTTTAAGCTTAGCCTGGACAAAAAAAACTTACTGAAATTCTGTCTCAAAAATCAAACGGAGGGGCTGGGAGTTTGGCCTAGGGGTAGAGTGCTTGCCTAGCATGCACAAAGACCCCGATTCGATTCCTTGGTACCACATACATAGAAAAAAAGCCAGAAGTGGTGCTTAGGCTCAAGTGGTAGAACTCTAGCCTTGAGAAAGTCCAAGGACAGTGCTCAGGCCCTGAGCTCAAGCCCAGGACTGGCAAAAAAAAAAAATCAAACAATGTAGTGGTATATATTTGTAGTCTTAAGTAGGCTAGAGGTAGAGATAGGAAAATTGTGATTGGAGGCAAGACACACAAAAACAATGGAGGAAAAATGGTATGGTATCTGAAGAATAGACTAAAAAGCAAAGGAGGCTATCATGTGGCTCAGCTGGTAGAGCACTTGCCTGACAAGCCCAAAGCCCCAAACCCCAAGTTCAAACCCCAGTACTGCCCAAAACAAAAACAGATGAGAACATATATTCCAAAATAATAGTAGTGTACTTCCATAGGACTGACGGCATTACAAACACAAGATATTCATGTAAGTTTATGAATAGAAAGTGTGGGTCACAGATTTTGCCCATTTTAAGTTTGCAGTAGCATTTCAAAGTGACCCATTTAGAAGGATCACATTTAAACGGTGGCCTTAAGGACAAAAAGGAATGGATTTCTATACTAATGTCTCTCTAGCACTGTGATGAAATGAGACCCTTCTTGAAGTGGTTAGCAGCCAATGGGAAAAAGCCTCCACCTCCAAATTCTTCTGTGGTCTCCCAGGGACACTTTAGTGAGAGGCGCCTCTGTCATTTTGGTCAGACCCAGGGAGACAAGAGATGATGTCTGATGACTCAGGCTCCTCAACTCCACTTCCCAGAGCTCCACTTACCACATCAGTGAGCTTCGCCTTCAGGGAAAGAAGTAAACACAGCCATGTTGTTGGTATCAGTTCTAACAGAGATGTCGAGAGCCAAGGCCTGAAAGAAGAAGGAAGAATCAGAATAAATATGTCAGTGGAAAAAACACCCAAGTGGGAGATTTGAAAGTCATGCCTGCAGAATTGTTTAAGTAACAGTGGCAAATGAAAATAAATGGCCTCTAATTCCAAAATAAGCAGTGGTACCTGTTTCACAATTCCTAGGCATCTTGTTGTGATGCCTTGAGAATCAGGGCTTTGCCAATTGTGTGGCCTGGGATGGAAACTGGAATTAGGGGCTATCTTCTAAACAGAGAACAGAGAAGATTGGGGGGAGAAAACCCAATCCAAATTAAGTTGGTGTAGTCCTTTCTCTTTGTCCTAAAACAATAATATAAAGATACCTGAAAAGGAATCCCAAAAGCCTGACCTAAATGGGTTCTTTTGGGAAAAAGCTTCCAATGGGAAGAGAAAAATTGAGCTGTTTTGTCCATCAATGTTTTAGAGTGTCCTTAGGATATGGAAATTTTCAGGGAGTTTCTTTTTTTTTTGCCAGTCCTGGGCTTGAGCTCTTCCACTAGGCCAAACTCCCTGCCCCTCAGGGAGTTTCTTTAAGGGAATATCCTCAGGGTCCTGTCTTTAAAAGAAAAAGATCTAGGGTCAGGAGTTTGGCCTAGTGGTAGGGTCCTTGCTAGCATGCATGAAGACCTGGGTTCCATTCCTCGGTACCACGTACATAGAAAAAGCCAAAAGTGGTGCTGTGGCCCAAGTGGTAGGGTTCTAGCCTTGAGAAAACCCAAGGACAGTGCTCAGGCCCAGGACTGACAAGAAAAGAAAAAGAAAAAGAACTCCTAGAAGAGCCATTTCCTTTTTTGCATCCATGTATTGACAGGTGATCTGCCCACGAGCTTTTGTCCTGGAGATTACCAAACAGTCATCAGCAACTTCCCTTACCCACAGTCCCACTGGGCTGGAAGGGATTAATGAATCACACATCAACATCACTTTGAGTTATCTCTTCTTTCTATAGTATGTACATCATTCTGAACTTCAATTGAGTGTTCATCTTTGTTGATTAAGTCTGTAGTCCTATAAAGGATTGATAATTGGAATGCACCCTGTAACGAATACATGTTCTCAGAACATTCCTTACATTAGATAAAATGATTTCTTGTTTTTCCCTTGACTCCCCTGGTAAGACAAAAATTAAGAAAATTTGACTCCTAATTATCTGCAGTATAGGTTTCTCTTGGCACATATGGATGTAGGAAGGAAATGAAAGAGAAAAGAGCTCACTGAAAATATGGGACCCATGTAGTCTAGTCTGTTTGATGCATCACATTCAAATAAACATAATGTTGGCAACTAAAACAACTTAGAAAGAAACTCAGTTATCTTCCAATGCCTCTCAAAGGACGTCAAAAGTATATTTAGAAATCTTAAAAGTGATTTATTCAAATATCTTTCCATTACTTTCTTGCTCTGTCCCAACCAAAGTCTCTCTGTCACCAACTCTTCTTCTCATCCCTACATTGCATTCTTTACCTTGTTTTGCTTCCTAATATCAATACACATACCCACATAAATTCTATCTCTTTCTGAGCTTAAGAATTTCCAGCATGCATTGTATCTGATGTTTCTTGATGTTTTCTACCTATTGTCTGATCAGCTTCACAGAACCCTAGAAGCAACCCAGCAGCCAGAGAGGGACCTCTCTCCATCCCAGTTGTACAATAATTCTTATATGTTTCCAGTCTTAAAATGAAACCATTTTTTCTTTTGTAAATTTTATTTTATGCCGATACTGGGAATGAACTCAGAGCTTTTTTGCTCAGGGTTAACATGCTACCACTTGAGCCACAGTTCATTTCTGGCTTTTTGGAAATAAGAGTCTCATGAATTTTCCTACCTACACTGGCTTTGAGCCACAATCCTCAGATCTTAGCCTCCAGAGCAGCTAGGATTACAAGCATAAGCCACTGATGCCCACCCAGAATTTGATTTTTAATAAAAGCTAAGTCAACAGAATTACCAAAATTCACATTTTATAGAACCAGAGGAGGGTACAAAGGAAAGAGAGAATGGAGTATAAAATGAGTGACAGCTTTGAGCAGAGATTACATTTTTCTTAGATTTTCCTTCTCCCTTCCTATTCTGACATCACACATGCTATTTTTCCTTGAAAGCTCCATTAAGAAAAAGTGAGGCCATAAGCCAGTACACTATACACTTGGAAATTCATCAGCCTTTTGGCATTTATGTTATATGAAGAGAAGACCTCACAGCAAGGAAACTAAACTCCAAAGTCAATTTTCTCATTTCCTTGCTAAGTGAGGTCAAATGCCATCAAATTTCTTTCTTGATATCCCATTTCTCTGTTAAAATCAAACAGTATCTGACCTCTGCCCACCCAGGCTCTGGTGTGTGCCAATGTCTGGAATGTAAAGCTGGGCAGGTAAGATGCTTTACCTATAACATCTAAAAATCAGAGCAAGAAGCAAGGGGGTCTAAAGAGCATATGCAGGGTAAAAAGCTAAGTAGGATGATCTAATGAGACATAAGTACAATGAAAAGTTTAAAAGAAAAAAATGTGATGCACTCTAAATGGAGCTATGCTGTAGGGACTTCTAATAAGAGGGTTTTCTGAGTGTGGTAAAACAAAGAATAGTTTCCATAGAGAATGATAAAATGGGGCCAGGACTGTGGACTAGTGGTAGAGTGCTTGCCCAGCATGCATGAAGCCCTTGGTTCAATTTCTTGGTACCACATATACAGAAAAAGCCAGAAGTGTTGCTGTGGTGCAAGGGGTAGAATGCTAGTCTTGAAAAAGCCCAAGGACAATGCTCAGGTCCTGAGTTCAAGACCCAGGACTGGAGAAAAAAAGAATGATAAAGTCTATCACTTTGTACTTCTCTAGAAAGAGTCACTTTGAGAGCACCTAGCTGCCTTGGGATGAAACTTCCCTGCCTTGGGAAGCTATTGATGGTTCATACATCTACCTCAAAACCATCTTGTTTAGAAACAACCATATTCCAAGCAGAGTGATATGTGTACCAATATGATCCTTAACCTCTGGGAGCTTGAACTGCAACAAGGAAACTATGTCTGAGTAGGTTATGATTCATTTAAATATTGAATTTGTGCATTGAAAGCCGTGCTAGAGGACCATGGTGTTGGTCCTTGTTCATGAGAGAAAGTTTATAGAAATAAGGCACAGACAGGTTGAGACTGTCTTCCTGCCCTGGACATAATATGCCCAGGGAATATCAGAGGAACAATAGTGAATTCCACTTCTGGGCATAGCCTTTCTCCTTGGCCTAAAATCAATACATTCACATCAGGCCAAGTAAACAACTCATAGAATACATGATAGCATACTGATCAATCAAAGCATGCTGGGCCCTCTTCTAGAGGATTGGAGAAAACATTCATTTTGAAATAATTACCTGGCAATATGAAAAATGAAAAAACCCACCATGTAAAGCCATAATTGTGTTTTTATATATAAAAACAGAACTAGAGATTTATTCATCCCACTTTCTGAAATTGTATATCTGTTTCATAGTACTGGAAGCTCAATGCTGTGTTTTATGTTCTGAGGGTAAAAACACGATGTCTGTTTTATTTCACAACACCAATCGAAAGCATTTGTGGAACAGGATGTTGTTTTGGTTCAATAGGTTGTTCAAGGTTCCTTAGGAGTTTTATCCAGTAACTGCTTTCAGCTTTAAGAAATTAATGTTTCCACTTGGTTTTCAGATCCAAAGGCTGTGTAAGCAGATTCCTCTGTTTTTGATACCTTATCCTACTCTGGTAGTGTGGTTTAAAGTAATCAATCATACAATGGAGAGTTAAAGAACTCCGTTAAAGAACTCTGGCTAACAGGTTTTTTTCCACACAAATAAAACTTGCATTTCAGTCAGGAAGGTGATTGTTCAAGGACTGCAGAAACAGGTTGGAGTCAAACCTCAAAAATGTTTCAGGTTTACATCCGGTGCACGAACTGGGAAGTCTGTCTCGTGTTAATTCAGATCCTGAATTCATACCAGCAAATGGAGAATACTTAATGGGAACAATAAAGTAACCAATTTCCAGGGATACTCAGTCTCTCTCAATCCCTCAGGAATCATCTGGCCAAGTTTAAAACAACAGGAATGTGTCATCTTGCTCTTTTAAAGATTATATGTCTGAAATGGTCTCAATGGGATAAAATCAAGATATCAGTAGGGCACCACTTCTTTCTGGAAATTGTATAGAGGAGTACATGTCTCTGCCTTTTTAGACCTTGAGGCTGTATCTGTGCTTTGGCTTGTGGCTCCATTTCATCTGCAAGGGCAGCTGTGTCTTCCTCACTTCTGCTTTTGCCATCATATCCTTTTCCTCTCCTCATCCTTGTGGTGCCTTTGGGCTCGTTCAGCTGGATAATACAGGATACTTTTCCTCTTTTTGTTTCCTTTTTTCAGTACTGAGGACTGAACTCCTTTGAACTATACTCTTCAGCCTTTTGTTTGTTTTTGTTTTGAGATAAGATCTTTCTACTTTTGCCTCAGCTAGCCTCAAATTCTACATCCTCCTGTCTCTGCCTCTCTGAAATTAGATGGGATTACCAGCTTGCACTGTCATACCTAGTTTACTTTCCCTATTTTAAGGCCAGCTAATTAGCAAGAATAATTAACAGCAAGTTAAGGAGTAGGAATTAAGATCATCTTTAGAGGATTATTTTTCCACTTACTACACTATTTTTCAATATGATTATCAATATTCTCCAGTGATTTCCTACTAAGTTAAAAGTGGACTTGATAATTGAACTCAGTGGGAAGGTAAATACATAGAACTTGCCCTTCCTCTATCTGTTTACATGTCATGAGTCAACCATGGTCAGACACTAGACTGAAGCCAGATGAGTCCTAAGAAGCTGTTTTAACAGCCTGGCAACCACTCTCGTAGCCCCTTGTGATTAACAGCTCATCCTGCCTCACCCCATTTCCTTTCTAAGTGACCATTGATCTGTTTTTACATATTAATTCTCTTGCTTCTGCTTCTCTCACAAATCCTGATATCGCAAATTGCACTGTCTCATGGTTGAAAATGAAACACGAAAGTTCCCAGTACATACATCCCTTGGGAGACTGGATTCCAGGATCCTTCTCAAATACAGTATTTGTGGATGCCCAAGCATTTGTTATATTTTCAAGACACTAGATACAGTTCCTGTAAACACACATAACCTAAGACTCAAAATGCATTTCTTACAAACTTTAAATCATCTCTAAATGACTTATGATACCTACTACAATGTAAACCCTATGTCAACAGTTTCTATGTTCCTCTTCAAGGAATAATGAGAAGAAAATAGTTTACATATGTTTAGTATATACTTGTCTTTTTCCTAAATATTTTTGGGTCTGTGGATGGATGGACCTATACCCACAGATAAAGAAGGCCAATTGTATTTTGCTTATACTGATTTTCTTTTATAGCACAGTGAGCTCCTTGAGATCATCATCTTGCTTGTGTTCTGTCAAGTGCCTGACACAAATATAATGAATGAATATGTGGCAAGGGAGGCAGAAAAGGAATCTCCCTTGTTCCTGATATATACCGGACTCCATTATAATGGACTCTGTTGCTATTTGGCAGCTGCTAAGACTGTAGCAGCCAAATGGTGTACAGAAATATGTGCGAAGGGTCCTGTGCTCTATCAATTACACCATAGTGTCCATTCTTTGTAGCCTTTCAAAGTATATCCACAATTATCCCTTTCCTGATCCTCCCAATTATAAACCAGGTCAGAACAATTGAAGAAGTGAATGTTCTGCTTGAATGGAGAACAACAGGGATATCTGAAAATGAAGGCAGATGTGAGTTTGTAGAAATCAGGAGAGATTTCTGATTCAGGCATCATGTGAGAGAAGAAGCTGCGCAAAAAGAAAAATAAGTGAGAACACAGAATGGAAGCAGAGTAGAAAGAATTAAAAAAAAAGAAATTGCTAGGTGACTAATAAATCTTCAGTAACATAGCACTTGGTTTGGTTTATATACATGTCTCTGAAAGGCTCATGTGCCAGAGTTTTGGTTGTGAGCCTGTCGTACCCTTGATGGGTAGAAGAAGTTTTAAGAGGTGGAGCCTGGTGTGTAGACATTAGATCACTTGGGGGCATGTTCTACAAGAAAATATTGGAACTCTGGCCTATCCTCTCTTGTTCCTCCTCTTTCTGAGTTCCATGAGGTGAATAAATCTCTGTCACACATTCACCACCATAATTTGCCATCTTACTACAGGCTCAAAAAGAAATAGGGAAAACTGACCACAGATAGAAACCTCTAAAATTGTGAGTTAAAGTAAAACTGCCTGCTTTTTAATTTGAATACCTCAGGTGTTCACTACAGGAGTATAGAACTGGCTAATGCAGGAGATAGTTACCAGACTAAGATACTTTTGTCTCCTAAGTCAAACCCTAGCATGTATCCACATTTTAATTTGCTTATACAAGTAATCATGCTATAGAAAGTCTAGAAAATGGTGGAGAAAAAGAATCCACTTTCTTAGCCAGGAGTCAGTGGCTCATGCCTGTAATCCTAGCTCTTCAGGAGGCTGAGATTTTAAGGACTGAGACTCAAAGTTGGCCCAGGCAGGAAAGAACCCATGGGAGTTTTATTTCCAAATAATCACTCAAAAACTGAAAGTTGTGTTGTGACACAAGTGGTAGAAAGTTAGTCTTGAGCACAAAGAAGTTCAGGGATAGCACCCAGACTCTATGTTCAAGCCCTGCAATTAACAACAACCATAAACATCACTATCTTTACATAGCCACAAAATTTTGCATTTGTTAATAAGACAAATGCATATTTTTCATAGTTATATTCATTCCCAAGTTTGAACAGGTTTGCTTCATCACAATTTTTTTTTTTGGTCAGTTGTGGGGGCTTGAACTCTGTGTCTGGGCGCTGTCCCTGAGCCCTTCAATTCAAGGCTATTGCTCTATCATGTTGAGTCACAGTGCCACTACTTCTGGTTTTCTGGTGGTTAATTGGAGATAAGAGTCTCACAGACTTCTGTGCTGGGGCTGGTTTTGAACCTGGAGCCTCAGATATCAGCCTCCTGAGTAAGTAGGATTACAGGTGTGAGCCACCAGCACCTGGCTTCATCACAATTGGATATTGTTTCTTTGTATTTCTCTGTAATTTTGTATTTTTTGTCATCTTGCATGTTTTTTTCATCTTGCTGACTCACATATATTTTTATTTTTTGTACATACTTTTAAATGTGTAACATTCTGGTTTTTTTTTAATGCATTCCAACATTTTAATCCATTCAGTTTGTTGGACATTTATATTGTTATATCTACAAATAAAGTTCCATGAATGTGTTTATGTATGTAATTAGTCTTTCCCTTTTGAAGGAAATAGATTCATTATCATGATATATCTGTGTAGAGTTGAGACCTTAAATATATTTTATCTACATTAATATTTAATCAATAACAGGTTTATATTCCAAAGCTCTAAAAGTGATATGTTTAAGAATCTTTGTATTCAGATCACAGCAGAGACATGACTTTGCTTTGTTGATAGCCATAGCTGCAGAATCTAGTATTTTATGAATATTAGACTGATATTTGCTACGTTCTAAATGAGCAAATCAATGATTAAGTTACTTGTGATGAGATTATGAACCCATTTCTTGCCATCTGGATGCAGTTTATTTCAAGTGTACACTGTAATATTTGGCAAGGTTTGGAGAGCCACTGAGACAAAGAGTGGACTCCTGAGGTCTGGATTTTGCAGAAGCCTGGAAGGTTGCCCTGAGAACATGATCTGCAACAGTATCTTTGTGAGATTTTTGGTTTTGCTTCCTGGACCACTATAGAATCCAAATGTTTCCATGGCTCCCTCCTGAAAAAGGGAAAGTGATCTTTGCTGGCTGAAGAAAAATTTCCCATTACTTTTTCTCTCGATGTAGAAGGAGACACAGCCTGTGCCAGAATGTTTGGATATCAGGACTCTCTCGCAGGCTTCAGAAAACAACAAGGCTTATGTTTAACTTAAACTGAATTATCATTTTTGTTTTGTTTTATTGTTTGATGAGTTTTGTTTTTTTTTTTTTTTGCGTAAAGCAACCACTCCATTTCCATTCAGGATGTTTGGTTTGGTATTTAGCTAACCAGAATGATAAAAGTTTGAGACCGAGATCTATAAATATCATTTATCTTTTACTAGCAGTAAATAAGTACTACTTACAGTTGTTTGTACCAGTTCCTGTTCCATCACTCTCCTTGCATTATTTCACTGAACTTCAGTAACTATTGGTGGTTTCTGTTTTGTAGTCATTAGAAAAGTAATATTTTAGGGTCTTGTATTACCAGTCCTAAAAAGTGGTAATCAGGATTCATGTTGGGTGCATACTCAACTGTCCACTTACAAAATACGTTCACATAAATTTTATAACACGATGGGAAAGCTGATTCATTTTGCCTGGCAGAAGTGGCAAGAGAGATGCGGATATTATGTTCTGGCTCTCCAACACATCACTGTGGAAGGAGTTATCAGAGCCAGGATACAAATGAAGACCTTTGTTTTTTTTAAAATTCTGCCCTCTTTGCCTCTTCTAGAGATATTCTCATCTAACTCCTTAATTGATATTTCAGGAAAGGAGATTACAGGAGTCATTGGTGACTTACCAAAGTCATACAACTATGTAGCAAAGTAAGAAGAGAGCCTCTGAAGCTTGTATCTTTTCTGCTGTGTCTGTGTAGCAAACAAAAGACCCAGATATAGACTATTCAGCACAGAGAACTCTAACATTGACAAATTTAGGTTGTTTTTATATTGTTCAAGTGTCCTCCATCATTTGATATAACTAGTTGATCTGTTTATCCTCAAAGGTTATACGGACTAACAGGAAAGTACCTAGCAGTACAGGCTGGCCTTTGGTTAGGGGCCCCATTCTCAGTGGATAGTCAGTCTCAGGATGATCAGTTCCCCCCACCACCAATGCAGACCTCAAAAGAGCCAAAGTAAATAGAATTTTCTGCCTCAACAGCTGTATTTATTTTGGGCTGTTTCTCCACCTACAACGCCCATTTGCTGTCCTCAGTGCTTCTGAACCTGTTTATTTTCAACCTCCCAGAGGCAGCCAGCTGTTGTATTCCTATTTCACAGCAGAGAGAAGTCAACAAGTTCTGGAGGGAAGTGAGTTGTTGGAAGACCTTACAAGATGTAACCCAAAGGAGACTTTACCAATTATAGTTCACCCTGCTTTCAAATACCTCATTCCAGTAGATTTTAAAATGTAAAACACACAATATTATTTTTTAAAAAGTGGAAAGTAACACAGTAATAGAAAACAAGCTAGAGAGTCATGCAAATTTGGGGTTTAAAAGCTAGCAAGTTACTGCAACTAATTAGTCCTCCCCACTTGTGGGTTAGACTGAGCTCATAGAAAATTTATGACCTCTGAGTTTGTGCATGTGCATCCTTCCATGTGAGCATGTGTGCATTTTACTGAGTTGATATTAAACAGTATTAATATTGATATTAAAGAATATGATCTTTTTTTTTTTTGCCAGTCCTGGGCTTGAGCTCAGGGCTTGAGCACTGTCCTTGGACTTTCTCAAGGCTAGAGCTCTACCACTTGAGCCTCAGCACCACTTCTGGCTTTTTGCTATGTATGTGGGGTACCGAGGAACAGAACCCGGGTCTTCATGCATGCTAGGCAAGCACTTTAACCACTAGGCCAAACTCCCGGCCCCCGAATATGATCTTAAATAACAATAATTTCCACACGTTCCAGAATTCTGGTTTCTTTTGAAACACCAAATCGGTTGGTATGTGTTTATCATTGTGGGCGCCATAGACTGCGTTGATTGGTATGTTAGAAAAGTCATAACCTCCTCAGTTTCCCACAGCCCTCAAGTCTCCCTATTTTCTTCCCAGAGCTGAGGTGAACTCTCTGTTGACTGTGTCTTCAGGCCTGCAGTATTGTATATGGTGTTCTCAGTTCCTTCACGTATCTTCTGGGCCCCACGGGCATGTGAGTGTTTGTTCCTCAACTGCTGGGTTCATTGTAAATTCAGAGGCTGCTGTAGATGTCATATTTGGTAAAGGCCATAAAATCTTTAAGAAGAGGAATCCCTCCCCCACTTCACCCTTACCTTGGATACCTTTCATTAGATAATGAATGTATGGCTCATTACAAGCACTGTGTGTTCAAATGAAATTTTCTTGAGTGAATAAAAAAATAGATGAATGAATGATTGATGCTCTTGATTTACTGATAACTTTTAATATGAAAGTCTATGACTAATTCAACTTTTCATTTTCCTAAAATCAGTTGTTTTTGGTTTTTTTTTTGCCAGATCTGGGCTTGGGCTCAGGGCCTGAGCATTGTCCTTGGATTTTCTCAAGGCTATCACTCTACAACTTGAGCCATAGCACCACTTCTGCCTTTTTTCTTTCTTTCTTTTTTTTTTTTTTTGTGGGTCATGGGGCTTGAACTCAGCCTGGGCCCTGACCCTGAGCTTTTCAGCTAAAGGCTACCACAGTATCCCTGGGTCTGGGTGTTGACCTCTTCAGCTCAAGGCTACCACTCTACCCCTGAGCCAAGACTCACTTCTTGTTTTCTAGGGATTAATTGGAGATAAGAGTCTCAGGTTCTTTTGTGCCTGGACTGGCTTTGAACCTTGACCTTCACATCTCATCTCCTGAGTAGCTAGGATTACAGGCATGAGCCACCTCGATCAGCCTGGCTTTTTTCTATGTCTGTTGTACAGAGGAATCAAACCCCGGTCTTTGTGCATGCTATGCAAGCACTCTACCACTAGGCCAAACTCTTGGCCCCTCACTTGTTCTCTTCTATATGACACTAGAAATGTAAGGGAGCAAAAGTTGCATTTTAACATAGAGAAATAAAAGATAATTTTTTCCGCTGGCCTCCTCATTTTACAGGGAAGGAAAAATTGTGGTTCAAAAGGATGAGTGTTTTATCATCACAACACAGTTTAGTACTGGCATAGAAGAGTGGATGCTATGTCTTGGCTGTCAGTTCCAAGCTCTCTCAACTAACCATGCTTCTTCCTTCCATTGTATTAGGTCTCAACTCAGAGCAACTTTGTTAGGAAGTTTTCCCATCCTGATTTTCAGTGACCTCATATGATACTGATCATACTGCTACTTCATATTATCTGAGTAATTCATATACTTGCTCATATATATATATATGTATATATATAAGTTCCTTTGATGTATACTCAATATTTGAGATATTTACATATTTTCTTCCCTTATTACTTAGATTTTTATTTTCATAGACTGTCATTAAAATTTGCCTTGTCATCTTGGCTGACTAATTTCTGCTCAGATGATTTTTTTTCTAAAGAATGTCTCTCCTGGGGTAGTCTTTAGAAGTTGAAGATGTGATACAATAATAAATGAAGTCTCCTTCACTTCCCAAATTTATCCAAAGCACAATCATCTCCATCTGTGTTTCCTCTCTCACTTTTATAATCAGATGTGGAAAATATTTAACATCCTGTCCAGTTCTTCAGTTTACATCAGTACACATGATAAATTGCACAGGGGTGTTTAATTTGTTTTGCAACGGAAACCTTTATCTTTGCCCAGGAGCCTGGCTGTAGTTTAATAAAAGAAAGGCCCTTTGAATAGGCCTTTTGCAATATGAGGTCCAAATCAGGTCTCTGAATAATTTATCAAGCAAGGATCTTGTTTCTATTTATGAAGTTATATTATGGAGACCATTAGGACTTGATCTGTGAAGTAGTCACAAGGTTCTCAGAAATTCCAAATAGGAATATTTAAAAAAATGCTACTACAAGTTTTCAAACATATGGCTAAATTCAGGAAATCTGTTAACTTCTTGTGTTGTATCCAAAAGTTTCCAATTATCAACAAAGATGGCATACCAGTCCAATTACTCCCAATGTGTTCCAGTAAAGGATTCCAAGAAACCATCGTTGTGTGGGTGTATGCGAGTTAAAATAACAGGAATCAGTGAAAAATTCAAGCATAAATACAAAACTGAGATCATTTACATATCACAACCAGACCAATATGCATCCCACTGAGCTCAATGTGCTTTTCACAGAAAGCAGGGATTTTGGGGGCCCCTCCCAATGCCTGATTCCCGGCTGTTGTAGTAAACTGTTTGACATCCATTTTGTTTCTAGTTTTGCAACAGACATCTCCAACAGCTTATTTGTTTCATGTGTCAACAATCTTGAAAAACACATTGTCTCTTGCATAAGTTAATCAGAAATGTGAAAAGTTCTTGTTAATGACCTGGTTCCCCCTACACTTGGAAAAAGAACTTGTAGGCGGTGACATGACACCAGGCTTATCTTGCTAAGCCTTCCTATGACCCCCTGATTCCTAGATAACTCCTATACTCAGTGGTTTGGGAGTTTTGCAAAGGTTGTTTATTTTAAAAGTGATTCTGCGAGCCAAAAAACAGCAAAGGAAAAAGGGGAAAATAACTTGTATAGCTTCAGGAAAACACAGGCTGTCTCCTTGGGAGGGAAATCATTGCTGGAGATGGAGCCAAAAGGATATTTCTAAAGGCAAATTCTTGGCTTTCCACCCCTTGTGGCCACATGCACTATTGCCTTGATTTATCTAGATATTAGAAGAAACTGGCACTCCATCTGTGGAAGTGATAGTAGTTGAAACTTGATGTTCTTCAGATCATGTAACCAAAATCCTTACTGGTTCTTCAGCATTTAAAAAGGCAAGTGTAAACTCCTCAGCAAAGTTCATAAGACTAAAGTACTTCTCTTCTGCTACAGTTTGAATATTAAAGTTCTCTCCTCCTCCTCTCTGAAAAGCCCCTGTGTTTAAGGCTTGTTCCTCAGTTTGGTACTATTGAAACTGGCAGAACCTTTAAGAGGTGGGATCTAATGGGAGATTTTAGGCCCCAGGGAAGTGCCTATGAAAAGGTTTGTGGGTTGCTGGTCGCTTGACCCTTTTTACCTCCCCCCCCCTTTTTTTTGGCCCTACGCCATACAGTATATGGATTCCCTTTGTTACAAATGGCAACATGATATATTAGGTCACTACTGTCTCTCAACAGCGGCCAATCGGCTTATCCCTGAAAACCATGAATCAAAATAAAACTTCCTTCTTTTTCTGTGGGTCATGGGGCTTAAACTCGGCCTGGGTGCTGTCCCTGAGGTCTTCAGCTCAAGGCTATCGTCCTACCCTTGAGCCAAGCCCCACTTCCTGTTTTCTAGAGGCTAATTGGAGATAAGTCTCAGGTCCTTTCGTGCCCTGGTGGCTTTGAACCTTGATCTTCAGATCTCAGCCTCCTGAGTAACTAGGATTATAGGCTTTTTATGGTGACTTTTCTCAGTTATCCCAATGGTCATGGACAGCTGACTATTTTCCATTAATGTAGTGAAAACAGATTGCATGTTATCCCAGAAATATCAGCTTGTGACAGTTAATTTTATGTCAATGTGGTGAGACTAGGGTATCCAAGCATGTGTTTAATGTTACTCTGGATGTTTTTGTTAGGGTGTTTTCAATGAGATGAACATTTTCATCAGTGGACTTTTAAGTGCGATAGATTCTCACTAGATAATATTGGCCTGGTTCATCCAATCAGTTGAAAGCCTGAAGAGAACAAAAAGACTTGACTTCCCCTTCTACCTGCAAGAAGAGATGTTTGCTCAAACATCTGTTGGCCTTCAGATTTGAGGGCCCACGATATTAATTCTCTCTGGATCTTCAGCACATATTTTGGACCTTAAACCTTCTGAAATCACACAAACCAATTCAGGGTCTTTCAAATATAAGATCATACAGTGATAACTTGACATTTTCCTTTCCTGTTTGTATCCCACGTTTCTATTTCCGGTATTTGCGGGCTAATCGGGGATAAGTGTCTGCCTGAACCCGAAATTTCAATCTTAGATTTCAGCCGCCTGAATAGAGAGGCTTTATAGGCATGAGCCACCATCATCTTCCTGTGGTTAATTTAAAATATTTTGTTTGTAGTCCCAGAGGCTAGAGTTCCAAATAGCATGGCACAGCCTTTGGTGAGGAGAGCCCTGGGCTACATAATATCATGGTAAGAGCATATGTGAATCACTATGCCTGTCTGGTCTCTTTGCTTCTCCTCATAAAATCACCAGGATTCAATCATGAGGCCTATACCCTAGTGTCCTAATTTAATCTAATTGAATCATCTAATCAAATGCAATCACTCTACACACTCTACCTCTCAACACCATAGTCAGTTGGAGTTTCTAGAATCTTAATACCACAGGACATAAATTCCTGACTAAATTCAGGGGGACAAATCATTTTCCAACCACAGCAAGTACTTTTTTTTTTAAAGGAAGTTTTACAATAACTTAAAAGGGTAGCAGAACTTTTCAAGTGACAGAATCCCCACTTAAAAAAGGAAAGTGCATTTTCCAAGGTCATTCAGTCTGTTCAATGTCAAATCAAAGTCCTAGGTTTTTTTTTGCCTTCTGCTTTTTTTTATTAGAGAATTTATTAACGTTGATTTTTACATCATATTTTAAATGACAAGTTTAACAAACAAGTGTTCAAGGAGGGAATCTCCAAAAGTCCTAGGTTTTTTAACCAGGACCCCTCTCCAGGTACCAACCTCCGTGTTCACACAGGATGAGCCATTGCTCTAATGTCCCTTTAGGGGGTCTCCAGGAGAGAACCATGAATATTTGGGTTGCTAGCTCTTACTCTCTCCTGACCAGCAGGATAGTTATTTTGTGATGCTATGCTGTGCTATCAGCTAAGCTGATTTGGATTTTGTTACTATTTTTCTGGCTAGTGCAGTGTCATGAACGATGGAAAGGTTTGCATTAGTAGCACAGGAAACGGGTTTCTCTCAACCACTCTCCTACAGTACATGGAACACTGCTGCTGCCATTTCGTCCAGGCTGATTATGCCGCTGACTGTTGGAGAAGACACAGAAAAAGGGCATCCATCTAGGGAAAAGTGGCTGGAACCACCTAATGTGAAAGTCTGAAGATCTTTTGACTGTTGAGGTTTAGAGATTGGGAGGTCTGTGGTAATTCTGGAACTCATTTTTATAAAATAGACAATGAAGTAATTGATTGATTCGCTGTTTTCCATTAAGGTTACATTTCTGTGGTTTTTGCTTATGAAAATAAGAGCTCAGAGGGATGATGGTTTAACACTGGGGAAAGGATGTTGGAACCTCACCCACCTGCATTTGTTTCTCTGTGCAACTTGAGTAGTAGAGGTTGGAAAGTAGAGGATGAATTCAGAACTGCTAGCCAATATCCTCTTTTCCAGCCTCATTGAACTGCAGGGAATACTTCATAGTCTTGCTGTTGACCTCCTCAGCTTTTATTTGAGGAAAAACAAATTTTACAGATGGAGAATTGCTAGGCATTTGAACATTTATTAGTCATTTGCCATGTGCCATATACTGTGCCAGACACTGAAAATATTGCAGAAAGCAATAGGTAAGTCTTTGCCTGCAGCAATCTAGAAATCCGGAGAGATGAAATGAAATGAAGTAAATCCACACTGGAATCCAGATCCTTGGGGTCCTGGTTGATTTTTTCCACTAATATTTTCATCTTGAATCCTTTTCACTTTTCACACCTAATATTTTGTAGATGACTCTTGGAAAGTCACTCAACTGTGAACTCTGGTTTTTACTGACATAAATTAATTTATACATTTGTTCAACTGAGAACCATCTACATCCCAGGCAGAAAGCTCACTGAACTCATAAAATAGGAACTTTTGGCAAAGAGAAAACTTTCTTCTGTCAGTGATTATCTCTAAAAAGTAACTCATACAGAGCTGGAAATTCCAGTGTTTATTATGTTTTCTTTTTGCCATTCAGAAGTTGACTTACTCATATCACAAGTACCTTGAATCTTGACTTGTTTTTTCCTCCCTCCCTCCCTTCCCTTCCCTTCCCTTCCCTTCCTTCCCTCCCTGCTTCCTTCCTTCCTTCCTTCCTTCCTTCCTTCCTTCCTTCCTTCCTTCCTTCCTTCCTTCCTTTCCTCCTTTCCCTTCTTCCCTCCATCACTTTCTCCCTCTCCTTTTCTCCTTCCTTCCCTCCTCCCTTCTCACCTTCCTCTACGCATACCTTCTCATTTCTCTCATTTATATCTTTCTATACAACCATCTTTCCATTTGAAGAGTGAGTCCTCACATCAGCATTTGTATTTATCATAAGTGATTTAAAAGTCACAAAGGCAAATCCACACATTGGTATAATTAAGAAGGTTTTGCTTTTGTAGTTGCTATACCTTATAACTTTTATTTATTGTTCTTTCATGGGAACTTTGTCTCAAATTTTTGGTTTTAACTATGATATTTTAATATCTACCAAGGACTCAGGGAAACATGTAACTGGCATTATTCCTAAAGGGCTAAGGGCAAGAAAGAGAAGAAGGAAAAATGTAACATGACATGACTGATTCTTGACCACTCCTGATAAAAAAAAGGAGGAAAAAAGTTCTGCTCTTTATCAGAGCAAACAGTATTATCTCTCAAAGTACACAAAAATTTCCAATATTAACCAACCTGTACCCGTCAAAAGACATTTTCTCATAGCTGAAGAATCACATTCATGTTGGCAGCTGATTAATAAAGTCAGGAATGTGGTTTTTGGCCCCTTGCCTTGTTAGTATGGAGAAAGTGTAGCAATACATCATTTCATCTGTTTATTTATTCAGCTCACTTACATGTAACTTTTTCTCTCAACTTCCAGAAGATCAATGGAAAATGGTTACATGAACTTACTGACAATTTATGAGCATCCTGCTAACAAGGCATAGCAATGCTTCAGGGGGCTTATTTCAATATCTAAGCTTAATTTACATATTTAATTTACATATTTGAAAACAGATTATTACTTATTTTTAATTCCAAAGACCATTGTTTTCGCCATGTATACCTTGATATTTTTACCTACAATTGCCGAGTGGTGAATATAGTTAATTGTTTATTTTGATGCTGTAAGTATATACTTCTTTGCATGTTTCAAAATACAATATATATATCATTAACTATAGCCATCTTGCTACACAACAGAACTCTAAATCTATTATCAACTCTAGGACAGACCCTCTTGTTGAGCTGTCCCTCTTGGTAAGCTGAAGGCTCTCCTAGATGCTACTTTCATTCACTACCAGTGGTATTCAGGTATGCACATGTGTGCATGTGTGCGTGTGTGTGTGTGTGTGTGTGTGTGTGTGTGTGTGTGTTAATGCAGCTATAGCTTGGATTTTTTCATATTAGATATTCTCCAAGAGACTCAAGCACATACAGTTTTAGGACTTTTCCTATGCATGGAGAGAAATGACAATTCATTTCTCTTTCTCTGTGTGTGTATGTGTGTGTGTGTGTTTTAACTCTTCTCTCTCTCAGAACAGGAACACTACATTTGGAAAATAGGCTGAGAAGAAACTATCCTCTGAGAGTGCAAGTTCATACTCTACTTTGCTTATATTCTGTGTTTTTTTTTTTTGGCGGTCTCGGGACTTGAATTCAGGGCCTGGGCACTGTCCTTGGGCTTTCTCAAGGCTATCACTTTCTCTACTATTTGAGTCACAGCACCACTTCTGGCTTTTTCTATGTATGTGGTACCAAGGAATTGAACCCAGGACTTTGTGCATGCTAGGCAAGCACTCTTACCACTAGGCCAAACTCTCAGCCCTTCTGTTTATATTCTTTTTTTCCCCTTTGTTTATATTCTTATGTGTAAGATTTGTATCTCACTTCCCTCATCTACAGAATTGCATCATCATATTTTTCATGCAAGTTTTTTGCAGAGAGCCATAGAAATGGGTTGCCATTTCTTCCATAATTTCTGTCACTATTACTTTTTCCCTGTTACAACAATTTTGGCTACAACTGCTAGTCTGTCTACGGTTGCTACCCCAAGTCACTTCCGGAATGTATCCAGACAGTAAGTAATTATATTATTTTGAACTCTACCAACAGTGGGGGTTTGAAGTCTGTATTTAGGTTATAGAGAGCTTAACTTAGAAAAAGCAAAACAAAAACGATAGAGTTTCATTCCTAGAAATTCTTTATTCTTTTAAAGTGTGTAGAGTTTGGGGAGTATTTTCCTTTACTTGATGATATCAATCAGTTGTGTCTTCTCTATTTGTTCCTTGTAATGTTGCTATCGCTAATTTTTATTTTATTGATTTCTTTATAAAACATAATTTATTGTATTAACTACACATATGCTCTATCTCTAAATTTACTGACTCCTGTTTTATTTTTATTATTTCCTTCTTTCTACTTTCATTCAGTTTGTTTCCCTCTTCTTTTGTCTTCTTTTTCTTTTAAGTTTCTTAATGTACTTTCTGTTAGCATCAGTGCTATTAGTGTGCCTCTAAATACCGCTTTAACTTATCCCATGGGTTTTCATATATTTTACTTTCATTATTATCCAGTGGAAGATATTTTCTCTTTTTTTTTTTTTGCCAGTCCTGGGCTTGAGCTCAGGGCCTGAGCACTGTCCTTGGACTTTCTCAAGGCTAGAGCTCTACCACTTGAGCCTCAGTACCGCTTCCGGCTTTTTTTTTTTTTTTTTTTGTATGTATGTGGTACCAAGGAATTGAACCCGGGTCTTTGTGCATGCTAGGCAAGCACTTTAACCACTAGGCCAAACTCCCAGCCCGATATTTTCTCATTTTAAAACTCCCTTAACAAGTATTTAGAAATGTGTTGCCAAGTTTTAGTAGATTTCCTGATATTTTTCTCTTACTGATTTCTGGTTTGATTTCACAATAATAAGATAATAACTTACTTTATTACTTCAATTCTTTAAGTATGGATTTTTTACCATTTTGACATTTTCTCAGTTGTGTATTTTTGAATCTTTCTGCTAATATTTCTTTTTCAGAGCCTAGGCACTGCCTTCGAGCTTTCTCAAGGCTAGCACTCTACCACTTGAGGTAAAGTACCACTTCTGTGTATTTTGTGCCAACAAATCATACCCAGGGTTTCATACATGCTAGGCAAGCACTCTACCACTAGAGCACACTCCCTGACTCTCTATTTTTTCTTATTCATTCTCTTTTCTTCCTCTTCTTTATGTCTTGATTAAAAGTAAATTCAACTTTTAAGTGTGTTTAATGTCTGGGCATCTTCTTTCCTTCCAGCCTGTTATTTTTCCCCTAAGATTCAATTTGAATCCTTTCTGTTGATCAATTTTTGAATTCATAAGCCCTGACTTCTGCTTCCAGCTGTGTTTAAAGCTCATCCAAATTTATTAATGCAGGGAAAATTTTCAGGGCTAATTTATGTGTTAACTTTGTGAGCACAGGAATGATATGATCAGAATTCTGTTATGAAATTTAATGTGTGATAACATGATAGGTGGACAAAAAAGGCCAAGGACAAAATTTACCACCCTTTAAAGATTTCTTTTCCTAGTTACTTACTAAGGGAAAGTTATCTGTAGTAATGCTTGAAACCTTCCTCAACTTTTTGCATTAAGGCTTCTTTTTAAAAAGCTGGGGAGTGCTTTCATGAGCTCGGTATAGCTGTTAGGAATTTTCAGTGGCTGTGTTCTAGGACTTCTGTGTGTCACAGTAATCTCAGCATCTAGACAAGAACAGATAGTTCTGTGATTCAAGGAAAGAGGAGACTGGCTATAGTTCTTTCATAGGATTCACGTAGAGGAGACAATCCTGGGACAGTAAAAACAAAAACCATAAACTGATGTCTCTGTTAAAAGAAATCTGTTGGTTCTCATTCTTGGGCAAAACAGCTGAAAGCCTGATGAAACAATATTGCATGTGAGTTTCAGGAATGTAACTCAGCCATTTCTGTGTTTCCTTTCTGAGTCTCTGTGGATTTCTAACCCTCACTTTAACAGTAAGGCTATATTATCCTCATTTTCTCCTGCCATCACTCGGCTGTTTTTCTTTCTCCTGGGTCCAGTGAGTCATTTCCTCAAGTCCTCCCTGGTTTGGTTTCAAAAATTCAGGATAATCATCAAGAAGTGTCTTTTTCTCCCTCCCCTTCAGGCTTAGATTCCTCTCTAGGTTAAAGGCCTTTCCCTTTATTCTTAGTGTCTGAGGTGGGTGGGCTCCAGCTAACATCCTTCCTTCCATCTAAGTATGTCTCTAGGGAGCACAAGAGGTAACAAAATGAATGTTCTGGGGAGCTGGTAGGGAAGCACAGACTTATACTTCATCCTTGCTTCTGACGTGGGTCCGTTATGTTTCCATGTTTCCATTGGAATAATAGCATGAAAACAGTGCTTTCTGAAAAATTGAACATAGCTTTCTATTTTGCATTCTATGCCTGGACAGTAGTTAAGTGTTTCTTAAGTGAAGTAAGAGAGATCTGGGTTCAAATCTGAATGCTCTTTCTACCTAGCTCTATGACAATTGGCAAGTTACTCAATCTGTCAGTATTTTGTTCCCTTATCTTATTTTCCAAAGAAATGAAGAGTACAATAGTCTTTACCTGGACAGGTGGAGAAATTAAATAGGGAAAACCACATAGAATCAAGATGCATTTTATTCATAAACTGACATATTGAACTGGGATCCCTTTGTACAACTATTTGAAGATAATAAAAATAAGATTTAATAAAAAAAAGCATACGAACTGTATACTGGAGGCTCACGCTTCTAATCCTAGCTAGTCAGGAGGTTGATACCTGATGATTGTGGTTCAAAGCTAGCCAGGGTAAGAAAGATTGTGAGACTCATATCTCAAGTTATCCACCAGAAAATCGGGAGTGGCAGTGTGGCTCAAGTAGTAGAGCACTGTCCTTGAGCACTTACTGCCAAGGACAGTGCCCACACATGGAGTTCAAGCCCCAGGACCAGCACAAAACAACCTCCTCTCAAATAACCACGGGGATTATGCTATGAATTATAACCATTGTCACTCCTATGAGAATCTTAACCAGTGCCTACCATGTGGTACTAATGTTTTTTCTGGGACATTAACAACATTTAATAAACTGGATTTATACCCAGGTTTTTAAAGACAATGGCAAACGATAGCCAATGGTTAAATCCTGCCTGTGGCCTGTTTTTGTAAATGAATTCTTCACATGATTTACACAGGCCGGTTTATATATGTCTAACTAAATAACAGCCACATCAATTTGTTTATATATCATCTATTCCTGCTTTTTCTGTACAGTGGTAAGAGTGGAGTAGTTGTGACAGAGACCATCTGGCCTGCAGGACCAAAAATATGTAGTAGATGGTTCTCCATAGAAAATGTTTGCTAATCTTGTCCCTAGCTTCATGTTCTCACTTCGATTTTTCAGCTCACAGCTGGTGCTCTTCACTTGAGCCACACTTCTTCTGGCTTGTTGCTAGTTAATTGTAGATAAGAGTCTCTGGAGTTGTCTGAGGCTGGCAAAAAATTGAGATGTTTATCTCTCAGCCTCCTGAGTAGCAGGATAATAGGTGTGAGCCAAAATACCTGGCCTTTTTTTTTTTAAATACTGAAACACATACTTTGGGATGGTTTTGTAGTTTTTTGTGCTGATTTCTTTAACTGAAAGATGCACATATTAGGCATTTTTCTACGATGTTTCTACTATTATGGAACCCTGAAGTTTAGGCATTTTGCTTCCTTGTGGGTTTTTGCACATGCACTAAAAAAAGAGAAAAAGGGCCAGCTATGGTGGCATATTTCTATAAACTCAGCTAATCAGAAGGTGGAGGTAAAAGTATTACTGTCCAAAGATAGCCCAGGCATAAATGTGACACCTTATCTGAAAAATATAGTAAAAATAAAAAGAGGGGGCAAGCATGAGTTCCTGAGTTCAAACCCTAGTACCACCAAGAAGAAAAGAAAAAAAAGTAGAAAACAATCCTCAGTTACTTAGATACCAAATATCAAACTATGTGATTTATTCTAGAGAGAGACAGGTAACAGGTTTGTGAGGCTTTAAACATCTTCTGCAGCAAGGCTTAGAAAGTTTTGGTAGTCACTGTACTTGGGGATGGTTTAACTATATTCTGAATTCTTTGGCATTTAACTTTGTCACTGCCTGCCTGCCTGTCTGTCTGTCTGTCTGTCTGTCTGTCTGTCTATCTGTCTGTTTTGTCTGTCCCTCTCTCTCTCATCATTATATCTTTCTCTCACTGCCAGCTCTTTATAGTAGATCTTCTGCAATTGGCCCCTCAATTTTATGTCTTTGCTGGCCTAACTCTATTCTCCAGCAGTTTCTTGGTCCTTGGTTGGCTGTGTACCCTCCTCCTGCCCCAAATGTAAAGAAGACAGTTTGCCAAGTGTCCCAGCTACTCTCCACCTAACCACAGCACTTCCAGCAGTGCCTCTGGCAGGGACTGAACTCCAAGCAGCAGGAGAACCAGCGGGGCACAGCAAAGGGAAATACCAATAGTAGGCTGTGTCCTATGACATTCAGGCTCTGGAAGCAGAGAAGGCTGGGAGATGGTAGCCAGTTTCCCAGGGCCTACAGGGGAAAAATTTGAGTCCAGTGACCAGGACTGTCTGCTACAGTACCTCCCTGAGCCTCAGCTTCCCTTTATAAAATGAAGAAAAGAATTTCTCCAAGAATTACAACAAATCAGAGAAAGGCTGGATAAGTGGGACTGCATTAAACTGCAGAGCTTTTGTAAGGCAAAGGACATAGCTAGGAAATTAAATAGGAAGCCTACAGAATGGGAGAAGATCTTCACCAACCATACAACAGACAAAGGCCTCATATCTAAAATATATCAACAGCTCAAAAAATTGAATCAATCCAAAACTAATCTCCAAAGTAACAACCATCCCATTAAAAGATGGGCCAAAGACGTAAAGAGAGTCTTCTCTGAAGAAGAAACAAAAATGGCCTATAGACACATGAAGAAATGCTCAACATCTCTGGTCATAAAAGAAATGCAACTCAAAACACTCAGATTCCACCTCACTGCAGTTCAAATGGCCATAATCAAGAAATCTAATAACAACAGATGCTGGAGGGGATGTGGCCAGGAGGGATCACTACTACACTGTTGGTGGGAGTGCAAACTCGTTCAACCACTATGGAAAGCAGTATGGCAGTTCCTCAAAAGACTAAACATAGAGCTCCTCTATGACCCAGCAACTCCACTACTTGGCATTTACCCAATCATCCAGAAACAAGGACATACTAAATCCACCAGCACAACAATGTTCATTGCAGCACTATTTACCATAGCAAAGATATGGAACCAACCTAGATGTCTCTCAGTTGATGAATGGATCAACAAGATGTGGTATTCTATGCTGCTGTCAGAATGACATTGCCCCATTTGTTAGGAAATGGAAAGACTTACAAAAGATCATATTAAGTGAAGTAAGCCAGACTCAAAGGAACATAGGCTCAGTGATTTTCCTCATTTGTCATAATCAGTAGAAACCTTGGGCTCTCCTAGCAGAGATTTCAATAGAGCAAAACCTTGATACAAAAGGCCATATAGTAGGACACTAAATGAAAGGATCTCTAGGATATAGAAACATAAGCCATATAATGAATGATTGTTGTCCTTAACGTACTATGTTATCTCCCATCTCTTTTGCTGTCCCTTGATTATCTCACATTGTATCTCACTTTGTTATCTGATATATCGGATATATTTGTATTTGGTTATTTGAAATTGGATAGGGAAGGGGGAAAACAAGATGAGGGGTGGGGGTGGGGGGGAGGGAAATGGGGACCAAGACATGTGAAAGGGTATCAATGTATAGGAATTAATGCACCATCTATCTGGCAAATATCATGTAACCCTTCTATTAATTACAATAAAAAATATATGAAAAAAAAGAATTTCTCTCAAGCTTCCTCCTAAGGCTTTTATGATGATCAACTATATGTAAAAGATCTTTCTTCTATTTAAAAGCAAAAATCCAAAAGAAATAACTTCATCCTTTTAAAAGCACATTATTTATGTTTCCCCTCACTTCAAAATCACTATGTGTTGATGTGATATAGAAACATATGTCATAATTTGGCCACCCAGTAGCAACAGCACTCTTCTCCATAGAATCCCTCGTTCCTTTGGGCATTGACTTACCATCATTGTGTACACTTCTACTGAGATGGAAAATTCACTTGTCTGTGTCCCAAAGGCGTAGATCATTCCTTTCCAGCTGGAATAATCAAATAGTGAGCTGTGGCTTTAGCTCAGCTGGGTAAGGGCAGAGGCTGGCATCATATAATCCTGGCAGCAACATCCCTACCAGGTTGCAACAACATTCCTGTAACTTCTGCTTTCCAAACCTTACAGCTAAATTGTTTTTTGCCTGCTTTTCCAACTGGTTCACATTGTTTTCAGTAAAATTTCTTTTGTTGAAGTTGGCTAAAATGTATTTTTTTTTGCTGCCTGTAATCAAAATGCCCAGATAAGCTGGGTGTTGGTAACTCACAACTGTAATCCTTGCTACTCAGGAGCCTGAGCTCTGATGATTGTGGTTCAAAGTCAGTCTGGGCAAGAAAGCCGTATGACTTTTAATCTCCAATTAACCATTTGAAAACTAGAACTTAAAGTGGTAGAATGCCAGTTTTAAGCAAAACAAACAAACAACCAAACTCAGTGACAGCACTCGGGCCCTGAGTTCAAGTCCCACAAAAACTCTAAAGTCCAACTGGCACATATAACATGACACAAAAAGGCACTCATGTAGGATGTAATGTGATCAGGAGGAGGAAAATTCACTGAGGGCTGTGCACATATTTTAAGTGAATTCGGGGAAAACCTTAAGGGATAGACATTATTTCCAAGGTACAGATAAGAAAACAGAGACTTGTATTAGGATTTGGAACAGAAGTAGACTTTAGAGCTTAAGGTTCTGCCAGTTCTAATCCTTGTCCTATGTGCTATGATTTGGATGCTGAGTGCCTCTTATTATCCATGTGTTAAAGGCTTGGTTCCCAGGGCAGCGCTGCTGGGAGATGATGAGACTCCCAAGAAGTGGTAGGTGACTCATGGGAGGTCTTTCATGGGAAGCATGATGGGTAACCTTGATCGGTATTAAGAGATACTTGAGTTTAGCCAAACACACATCTGAAGTTGATTGCAAGGGTGTTTCCACAGGCAAGTAGATTGCCAGATCTAATCAATCATTTAATCTAGGGATGAACTAGAAGCTTAAATAGACTATTTCAAGTGGTAGAACTGTGGACAGTGGAGGCCTCTTGGGAGGAGAATGTACACCCCTGTGAACTTGCATTTGAACAGTGTATCTGGCCCTGGTAGCCTCCTTGTTGTTCTTTGCTTCCTGGCCAATATATAAATGACATTCTTCCACCATGCCTTTTTACCACCATGTTTCTGCCTTACCACGGGCCTAACAGCAATGGAAAAAAGTGTGTGTGTGTGTGTGTGTGTGTGTGTGTGTGTGTGTGTGTGTGTGCGTGTGTGTGTGCGTGTGTGTGTGTGTATGTGTGTGTGTGTGTGTGTGTGTGTGACAGATGTAATTCTTATCACTTGGATGCTAGAGACAGATCATAATTTAAGGCCATTTGGGGCAAAAAAAATTATGAAGGAACCCTACTCTTACGGCAGTGTCTACCAACAACTGAGTGCAGTGGTGTGAACCTGAGATTGGAAGGGTTGTGGTTAAGGCTAGCCCAGAGAAAGTTCTTCTATTGTGAATCCAACTTGGCACAAGAAAGTTAATGCTTTCTTCTATTTGTGAATCCAAAAAGTGGCTTTGATCATAAATAATAAGTATAGGAGACTGTGGTAAGACAACGCTACCCATGAAAAGGAAGCCATTAGATTTTTGTATTTTATTGCCTTTATTTTATTACAAAGAATAATACATGCTGGCTTCAAGAGTTGGAAAAACAATGTATGAATGAGAAAGACAGAATGTTATAATGCTTCATCTGAAAGGGACAACCACTGGTAACAGTCTAGGGAATCTTGGTCCGGAATTGGATATTTGTTTTCTAAAGGTGTGACATTTTGAGGTATAACACTTAGGCATAATGAGAGGAGCTGGTTTCCTGAAACTCTAAAAGGCCTTTGAACATACCCAGACGTAGTTTTAGGAGTCAGCACAAAATTTCTAATAAAGTCCATTCTTTTTCAAAAAAAATATCCAAAAATACAGAAAGAGTGAGTTCCTACTCAATTTACTATTTTCTTTAATAACTATCATTGCTGGTATTGAATAGCACTATTTTCTTAATAAGCAAAGTGGGCTCCAGATTGCATGATGGGTAAAACAGGCTTCTGTGGCTTAATCTTGAAATTCAACCCCCATTAAAAAGCACATTGTTTCTGTAAGAAACTATGTACCCATAAATATTAGCAAGACAGCTTAGAAACAGTATTCACTTCTAGGTGGATGCAGCTTTTGGTTCGAAGTGTAAAAGAAGGACATTTGAAGAACATCTCTCTTTGTTAGGTGGTAGAGGAAGACCTGGCATATGAAGTGGCTCTGGCTTAGGTAGTGAAATGGTAGTTGAGCCATTTGGATCTATCTGTGTATTATTGTAGCAGATACTAGCTATATCCATGAACTTAACATTGTGACTACCAAAAAGCCAATAAATAATGACTTAAGAATGGAAAATGGTACTGTTTCAGATTTTTTATCTACTTAAAATTATTTTAGAAAAAACACAGTTGATTTTAGGGATAAAACTGGCAAATGACAGCAACTTACTGTATTATGTGGTAGGTTCTATCAGCAGAGGCCAAAAAAACCCCCAAAACAATGGAAGTATGAAGCTGGACGGCTAGTTGACTCTCTCTCAAGAGGTCAAACTGTTTGCATGCTCTGATTTCTCTCTGCCCATTGGCTTTCCCTACTTCCCATAACTTTGACTTATGCATAATGGATTTGGCCACAGGATTCACAAGGATCCATGCTGTAATGTCCTTGTCACCTGGATTTCCCAGCTAACCAAGTCAGTCCTTCAGTGTCCAAATATCAAATGACCAGAATGGAAAAATCTGGCCCAGATATGTCAACTGTCCATTCATTGTCCAATCAATTGCAACTAAGGATAGATAGAGTAAGCACTGTGGATGTGAGATAATCTCTTGGGAAAAGGTATGGCAGTAATGTCTGTCAATCCTTGATATAACATAATACTAGTTTATGACTAGCATCTGAGTATATGTACCTTGCATGTTATTCTCTAGATTCTTTATTTTTGTTTCATAGTTTTGTTTCATATTTTTACTTCATATAACTCACATGAAGAGGTAGGGTTTGGAAGGGTTTTAATTCAATCCATTTCTTCTTCAGTTGAAGACACACCTTTTCAGAATGCATCATAGCTGAGATCATGCTTCACCATCAGCCATCAGCATACTTATATAGTAACATAATGTGGGAGATTGGATTTCTTTTTCCTTTTTTTAACTATTCTTTCCCAGAAAAAAGTTATTCATAACTGGGGAGGTTAAGGCAAAGGAAATATGGCATGTATGATTGACAGGGCATCAATTGCTTTCCATATAATTAAAATCCCACTAGGTTGCAGATGGAAAATATTCTAGTTTCTCTCCTACCATCTATTAATTCATGCATCAAATTCAAAAGGCACCTATATTTCTTTTTGCTTTAAGAGATGAAATATATTAAAGATTCTGAGGTGGTCTCAGGATGTAGAACCCCAAGAAGCAAGTATTTATTTTATAGAATAATAATTACCATTGCTGACTGAGCAGGAAGTCAAACCCAGAGCACATGTGGGCATAAAATGTAGCTTCCTATGCAACCAAATTCCAGGCAATTGCCTTGTCTAACTCACTCAGAATTTTTAAAAAAGAATGCTTCCTTTGGAACTGAAGTTCCTTCTTGGTTTCAGCCCAAAGGTGAGCTTTTTATTTTTTATTTTTTTGAGAAGGTTAAGTCTTTTCAGATGTTCTTGAGGTGCACAAAAGAGGAAAAGCAAAACTATTTTCTGTTATGCATACTTCTAGCTTTGTATTATCCAAAACGGATTTGAACTTTACTAGTTTTAGTCAATTTCAAGTCTCCCTTGATCTGTTCAAAAATGAGTTTACGGAAAAAAACTCTTGTCAAGAAAATTCTGAAAATAGCTACTTTTGGACTTACTTAGAAAGTCAACTTTTCAAACTATGTAAGAAATACACTAAGATAAGGTCTATACATAGAAACTCATTAGTTGAAAATCTGGAAGACAGAGTGTGTTAGTTTCCAAAAATAAATTAATTGAACCAATTACAAAAAAAATTAGTTAACCTTCAAAGTATGCATGGGCTAGGAAAAAATAGAGCATTCAAGCTAATAACTGAAGGTGCATTAGTTCAGCGAGGAGAATGCAAATGCCTCGCTATCCTTACTAGTCCTCAATTAAAATGCTGCTCCTTTTTGTGTTTCAAGGAGTCATGAGAAAAAAAAAAAGTTAAGAGACTAAGTCCACTAGCACAACGTTGTTCATTGCAGCACTATTTACCATAGCAAAGATATGGAACCAACCCAGATGTCCCTCAGTTGATGAGTGGATCAACAAGATGTGGTATTTGTATACAATGGAATTCTATGCTGCTGTCAGAAAAAGCGACATCGCCCCATTTGTTAGGAAATGGAAAGACTTGGAAAAAAAATCATATTAAGTGAAGTAAGCCAGACTCAAAGGAAGATAGGCTCAATGGTTTCTCTCATTTGTCATAATCAGTAGAAATTTTGGGCTCTCCAAGCAGAGATTTGCAATAGAGCAAAACCTAGATACATAAGGCCATATAGTATGACGCTAAATGAAAGGACCTCTGGGATATAGAAACAAAAGCCATATAATGAGTGATTGTTGTCCTTAACGTACTATGTTATCTCTCATCTCTTTTGCTGTCCCTTGATTATCTCATATTGTTGCAGTATTTTACTTTGTTATCTGATATATTGGATATATTTGTATTTGGTTATTTGAAATTGGATAGGGAAGGGGGGAAAACAAGATGAGGGGTGGGAGTGGGGGGGAGGGAAATGGGGACCAAGACATGAGAAAGGGTATCAATGTATGTGAATTAATGCACCATCTATCTGGCAAATATAATGTAACCCTTCTATTAATTACAATAAAAAATATGTGAAAAAAAAGTCAAGAGGCCGTTGTGGTAAAAGCTGGGGGTATGGCACATACCTTCAATCTCAGTACTCCAGAAGCAGAAGCAGGTTTCTTAATTCTAGACCAAACTGGGTGACATAGAAAGTCTCAAAAGTAAGTAAATAAATAAATAACCAAACACCCTCCCCAAACAAAAACTAAACCAACTCTGAAAAGGATGTGAGTATTAAATGAAGTTATAATTAAATAAAGGTGCTGAGATGTGTCAGTGGACATTGTACTGTATCAGTAGCTGTTTTCTATTATTTATTATTTAAAACCACCTCAAGACAAAATCATAGCTGATCCTCCCTCTTTTTTTAAACAAAATCTCATTTCAAACTCAACAGAAGTTTTCTTTTTTCTTAGTTCAGTTATTTCAGGTAATACATCAAGTGAGTTTCTTGCCATTGGTAAAAGTTCTTTCTCCTTGTCAAATCTCAGATAAATTGGGCCATTTGGAAACAGGGCAGTTTCTGAATATGAGCTATTCAATATGCATAGTAAAAATTCCATGCTACCCACTAGACCGCACATTTGGAGATTCTCTGCTGACACTTGATATGTCTCTGGAAAAACAAAGATGACTCATGTTGAAATAGAAGACTCTATTGGCATACAGCAGACACAACTGGGCCCATCCACGTCTGATTCCCCACCCCCACCCCTCACTGTGAGCCTTGTTCAAGGCCATCAGCAATTCTGTGCGTTTCTTCTCTATGATACTTATGCATTCCTTAGTTTTTATTTCAAGACCAACTGAACTTTACCTCCCTGCTTGTCAGTGCTGTTTTGCGACATGTTTGGAAGCATGGTGGCTATCTCTTGTTCAATATGTTAATAAATGACAGATTGATGTGGACACAAATGTTGATTTTTGGATTATACATGTACCTAAACATTGTGCTATATGTACATACATTGATATAATAATAAAAAGGTACATTATCTTGATGTTGCATAGAGTGATAATTTCAGATATACTTTTAGTTTTTACTAAAGATTTTTAACAACTAAAGTTTTAAGTGTTTCAGCTTTCTTCCTACTTAGTAACCTGAGAACCTCTATTGCCTCCAGGTCTATTGAGTCACCTATGATGAAGAATATCTACCCTATTATAAATTTATTTCTTGACTGTCTAGCTAGCTAGCCATCCATCCATCCATCTGCAGTTTTAGGAATCTAACCCAGGGCCTTGCACATAAACAGACAGTTTACCACTGAGCTACATCCCCAGCCCACTTCTTGCTAATTTTAATGTACATATCTCAATTTATTTTAAAGTAGAGACATACTTGTAACATGTTTGTCTTCCATCAAAAGGCAAAAACAATCAGAAAATAAAATTTAAAGGTAGATAATGTTCCACATTTTATAATCTTAGTTATTAGCAACTGTGTCAATCCTAAGAATATAAAAGATGAACAACTTGAGTAAAATCTTTTAAATGAAATAAACCCTGTTACATTTATGACACAAAACCCAAGGCATCTATTTTCCCTTAGCACAAATAGTATGTGCTGGCAGGCTAAAAGTGGTTGTAATTATGTGGTATGCAATAAAGGGTTACTTTGATGCCAAAAACAGAAAAATGAGTGAAGCAGAACAGAAATCATATATTGGATAAACAGTTTCCCGGACAAATGAATTTAGCTGATTTTAGGAAAGTAGTTTTTTGACCTTCAGTTTCTATCATCTTTATGAATAGATCTTTAAAATTAAAATACAAAAGTTGTTATTTAATTATACAGTTATATTTTTTTGCCAGTCCTGGGCTTGAGCTCAGGGCCTGAGCACTGTCCTTGGACTTTCTCAAGGCTAGAGCTCTACCACTTGAGCCTCAGCACCACTTCTGGCTTTTTTCTATGTATGTGGTACGGAGGAATCGAACCCGGGTCTTCATGCATGCTAGGCAAGCACTTTAACCACTAGGCTAAATTCCCAGCCCCAATATACAGTCATATGTTTTTTTTGCCAGTCCTGGGATTGAACTCAGGGTCTGAGCACTGTTCTTGGACTTTCTCAAGGCTAGAGCTCTACCACTTGAGCCTCAGCACCAATTCCTGGTACCTAGGAATTGAACCCGGGTCTTCGTGCATGCTAGGCAAGCACTCCACAACTAGGCCAAACTCCCGGCCTACAGTCATATTTTTAACATGAAACTGCAGTCCCTTGATTAGCACAGTAAGTGGAATATCCTTTGGGGCACTCCTTTTAGAATTTTAACTATTAAGCAACTTAAAGCTAACCTTCATACAATTTATATATTGAATAAGGGAACTGGTTGGATCCCTCTTCATAAAAAGGTAAAAGTGGAGGTATGGCTCCAGTGGTAGAGCCTTGAGCAAAAAAGTGGAGTAAGAACTCTAGGTCCTGATTTCAAGTGCTGCCACCAAAGAAAAAGAAAGAAAGAAAGGAAGGAAGGAAGGAAGGAAGGAAGGAAGGAAGGAAGGAAGGAAAGAAAGAGGGATGAAGAAAGGAAGGAAGAAGGAAAGAAGGAAGGGAGGCAGTGAGGCAGGCAGGCAGGCAAGATGGAAGGAAGGAAGGAAGGAAGGAAGGAAGGCAGGAAGGAAGGAAGGAAGGAAAAGAATCAAGTAGTCATACATACTACACAAACATAAAGGGGGTATCAACTCTGACATTTGGAATAGCATGATTACCGAAGTCTCTACTGAGAAAGCGACTTGTTTTAAAAATGAGAGAATATCTACCAAACAGGATTCTTATTTCTATCTATTCTTTCAAGGTTCCTGTATTTTATGCAGAAATATCATAGATGTAGCACCAGTGGAAAGCATTGGCCAAAAGAAAGAAGAGGGGAATCAGAAATATGAAGATATTTGCCAAGAAGAGCAATTTACAGAATGCAACTTGTTGGCATGGGGGAAAAATCTAGCTGAAGACGGGAGGACTGTTTTTTGGACATTAACCTTGAAATTTTACAATACATTATTTCCTCTTCAGTTTAACTGGTCACATGGCCACTTTTAATGTTATTTTAGCCATTTTACCTTTGGCCTTATAAAATGCAAATTATACTATGCAGGAACTATTTGAATGTAGAATTAAATCCAGATTCCATTTATTTCCACCAAAATATCCACTGTAATCAGAGAATATTGAGCTGTGTAAATGTTGGTAGACTTTAGCTTGGAATTGAAATATGTCAGGAACTGCAAGATATCTGAAAAAAAAATTCAGTAACAAATGTGTGGTATTTGAGTGGTTTGGAATTTTGAACAATTTACTTAAAAATGGATTGAAAAATGGGTCTGGGAGTTTTTCTATTGATTTTGAATAGAAAACAATATTATTGAAACCTTTATTTGTTCTTTGTATTAAAAAAAAGATCTAGGTGTGATGATTCTAGCTATGTAGGAGACAAAGAGAGGATCAATGAGACCAATGAAGTCAAAAATTTTAAGAGACCTTTATCTCAACCAGTAAAAAGCTGGATGTGGTGTTGGCAGCTATAAGAGAAGTATAAATGGGAATATTGAAGTTCAGGCCAGCCCAGCCAAAAAGTGAATACCCTATTTAGAAACAAGGAAGGCAAAAAGGTTGGAGCCATGGTTTAAGTGGTCAAGTACCTGCAAGGTTAGGCTCTGGGTTTAAACCCTAGTACCACCAAAAGAAATGCAATGAAATTGTATACTTTATTACTTCAGTGAAAGACATATTGCAGATTTTTAAGCTATATTTGTGTTGCATTCAGCAAGGACTGGCATTAGTGGTAGATGATGTTTGGACGTTGAAATTTTGTTTAATTGGGACATGAATTTAAGGTAGTGATTTTCAAATAACTCTGAGCTTTTAGAAGGTATTTGTTGATTTGAAGATTTTTTAGGACCCTCCCTTCTTCTACCATGAATTTTAGATTCAGTTGGTTTAGGAAGAGTTCTATAAGTTATTTGCGTGCGCGTGTGCGTGTGCGTGTGCGTGTGTGTGTGTGTGCGTGTGTGTGTGTGTGTGTGTGTATGTAAATAAGAGTCACATAGACTTTCCTGTCCAGGCTGTCTTTGAACCATGATCCCCAGATTTCAACCTCTTGAGTAGCTAGGATTAGAGTCATGAGTAAACCTGTGAGTGGTCTATACATTTATGATTTTAACAAGCATTCCAACCATTCAAATAGAATAGAGGAACCTTGGGCCATACTTTTAGACATGATCACAAATATTTTATTCTAATATTTTACTTTTGTATCTGAGATTTCTTAATCCTAATAAAGAGTTTGGAACAAATGAAAGGCAAAGGTTTGGAATAATTCTCGCATCCTTACCATGCATTTTTTTTTTTTTTTACTGAGAAAATAACAAAAGGAGATTTTACTAGCCTAAGCATGAGGCTCATTACTGTGTATGGCTTTATGAGAGACTTTGCTCCTTTTCCAGAAACTTCTCCCTAGTACAGAAATTTCTTCTTGAAGAAAGCTTTGGTTTAGATCACACAGGGTGCAAGTCTCATCAGGACTAGATCAGGCCCAGTCAGGACTTCCTATCGTCCCATTTCTCTCTCCCAAAGTGGATTCTGAGAACTTCCACCCATGTCCCAGCTGTAGTTGTCAAGTGAGCTGCTTGTGTTTTCCAGTCAATACCTGGGGGCTGTCTGGGCCTCTCCTGGTGTCCTCACTAGTCACTATGTCAGGACTTACAAGAATACCTAGTATCTAGTCATTCTGTTTGCCTTTTCTTTTTTCTTTTTTCTTTTGCCATCCTGGGCTTGAGCTCAGGGCTTGAGCACTGTCCTTGGACTTTCTCAAGGCTAGAGCTCTACCACTTGAGCCTCAGCACCACTTCTGGCTTTTTTCTATGTATGTGGTACCAAGGAATTGAACCTGGGTCTTCATGCATGCTAGGCAAGCACTTTAACTACTAGGCCAAACTCCAGGCCCTTGCCTTTTCTTTTCTTTCTTCCCTCTCTCCTCTCTGTTCCTTTCCCTCCCCGCTGCTCACCTTCCTTTGTGGGTAAAAAAGACAGAGCATTTCAGAAAATACATTAGATACACCACCTCCATCCTCATTTACTTACTGATATGTTTATCAGTGATAGGGTCAAACTGAGGATCTCATGGATGCTAGACAAGTGCTCTATCACTAAGCTGTATTCCAAGCTCCATTATTTTTATTTATTTATTTAGGTTAGTCAAGGGCTTCATCCCAGGGTCTGGGCACTATCCCTGAGTTTTTCACTCAGGGCTAGCACCCTACCATTTTGAGCAACAGCCACTTTCAATTTGGGGGTGGTTAATTACACATAAAATTATCACAGACTTTTCTGCCTGGACTGGCTTTGAACCATGATTCTCTACTCCCAGCCTCCTGAGTAGCTAGGATTACAGGCATGAGTCATTCACACTTGGCTTTCATTATTTTATCTTTTTACATGTATAAGCAAGTACAAACAAAAACAATAGTATCTATACGTGGATCATCCCTTCAACTAAGGGACTCGCTTCTAATGGACAATACAGAAAATATCTGTAACATAACACTTAGATCAGCTCAGAAACAGAGCATGGCTCGAGCACATACTTTTCCTTTCCTTCCCCCTTACTCACTCTGATGGGAACCAGTCATCACATTTTGTGTTGGCCACTAGAGAGGCCCAGGGAGAAGGAATTCAGGGGAGTTCCCAGCCAACAGCAAATCCATTAGTCAGCTGTTACGGTGACAAATACCTGAGGTAAAAACTTAAAAATGAGGAATAATTTATATTGTCTTGGATATAGTTGCTTGATGCTGGTGCTTTGGCAGGAACACACAGCAGAGGAAGTATATTCATATGATAGTGGCCACGAAGCAAAACAAGACATTGTAAAGGGCTTGGGCCCAGTATCTCCATCAAGGACATTTCCCAAAGACCAGCCTGCTCCTACTAGGTTCTGTCTACCAAAGGTTCCACCACCTCTGAACAGTGCAAGGCTTTAACATATGTGACCTTGGGGACATTTAAGATCCAAAGCTTAACATCCAGAAAAGAACTGAGCCTTTGTAACCAACAGTCAAGAAGGAATCAAATCATTAGGCCTCTGAAATTAGATCATAGCAGATACATTGATGGAAGCCTTGTGAGAGATCTTGAACCATCCATCTAACTCTTATGTCGGGGTTTATAGTGCTTCTTGCCTCCTGACCCGCAAGAGGTACAAAGAGAACAGGCCCCACTAAGAGAAGACCGAGAAAAGTTAGGGCCTACTGGTGGCTCACACCCAGCCCTCCCTTACCGGAGGACAGACAGACAAGCCAGGGAGATCCATCGCAGCAGAACTCGTTTATTCTGGAAGTACATTGGGCTAAAACAGGATGCAGGAGCCTATCAGCACAGAGGTGGGCATGGCAGGGGGAGGTAGGTGCTGTCTGAGAGGGCGGGGCCAATCCCAGAGTTAGAAGTAGCCTTATTTTCTATCACAAACCGCAGTCAAACCTCCCAAGGAGGTGACAAGGCCAGTTGGATCTCAAGACCAGGAAATGAGCCCATTTTCCTGATGTGACGAGCCCCACACTCTAACTCAGATTCCTCACTCCTGAAAACCCACAAATAAATGCTTGCCATTTTGAACTGCTATTCAGTAATAGATACATATTACACAAGTCAGAGAAGTAGCTAGTGCCCTAACTGGTGTATAGCCAACTATTGGATTTCTGAGTGTCTTATTCTTTAAATTTGTATGGCAATGACTTTGATTTGCCCTAAGCTTTTTGTGATCTTTTTACCATATTGAATTAGATAGTTTTTCAGTTCTTTGATTGCATTCATTCTCCTTTGAATGACCACTTTCTTACTAGAACATACCAGTTGTTGAACTGAACAATTATTATTTTCCATGTTAATAATTTCTTCCTCAATTTGAATCTGGAAATGAAGAGTTAGACCAATCCCCAAATTCACATAATGCAAAGCAACCTGTTCTTAATTATTATAGATCAGGAATTAAAGTCATACAAATGTAGTGAAAAGAATGAAAGTCAAACCCCAGATCTCCTAATAGTTACTTTTGAATTATTTTCATAGAAGCCATAGTTCACTCTTTCATCCTGATACTGCAGTTGATTCTCGTCTATTTTGGCTGAACAAAAATGAGAGGTTCTTAAGGGAATGACTGACAGAGAATGACCAGGATATTTATTTCCTTTTCTTTTAGGTTCTTGTCTACTGAAAAAGAGGTCAACAGCCTGTGTTAATGGAAATGACTGTCTTTCAGTCCCTTAACCACAGCCCTGGATCCAACATGGCAACAAAATTTGGTGTGGAGAGCCAAATCCAAATGATTTGTCTTGGCTGTTTGAACTGCTTAGAAAGAAGCATTTCCTGAGTTTGAGTGGAAAAGAGCTGCAATCAACTAGTAATGTCAGCCATGAAAGGAGGTTGGGGTTGTGGTAGTGTCTGTGCCCTGCATTTACCCATTGAGATTCCTGCTGATTTGGGTCCCAGTCCTTTCTTTGGTGATCCATTTTCTTTCTCCTGTGACCTACACTTCCCACACCAGTTTCCCAGGGAGACTTTCAGTGCTCCATTGGCCCAAATTTCTGGAATTTATTTCTTCTCATTTGATGTGAGATGGAGCACACAAGAGGCATTGATGGAATTTACCTTGTAACTGAATGTGGTGTTAGAAGCAGCGCCAGTTCTCACATCCTTGTGGGTTGGATGCTTTCAGGGCTTCATAGTATTTGGTTTTGGCTAGACCTAAAAGTCACATTGCCAGCAGCCCGTCAGCTCATTAAAAAAAAAAAGCAGGAAGGTACAACTTTGCACACGCTTGCTCTGTTGTCTTTTGCCAAAACATTCTGTTTTCCTAAGTCCCAGGAAGCTATGAGAATAAATTTACATGTGAGTGTTAGTCTAGGAGTAAAAGTTGACAAGGTAAAATATTAACACTGCAGATCAAAAGCACAGTTAACATGTGCCTTGAAACCTGGACAATCAAAGAAGTTGTGAAGCTGGAGCTAAAGAATCACTTTGGGTGGTAGTTTCAACATGGAAATGTTGCTACATCTTTTCCCCCTTTTGGAAAGTCTTGTTTTGAGCATTGTAAAAGTTCAACTAAGTGATTAGGAGGAGCTCCTTTTCTCCCCCCACCCCTTATCGATCCATTCTATTCTCTTCTACAGTCAGTGTTTTCTCTGTCATCAGTTTTTAGAATTTGTAGTGTTGAAAATTCCAATAAAGTTACTTTTGAAAACAGTTTTTATTCGAAACTTACTTTATTGAAATAGAGAATTTCCAGTATTGGTGCATAAACTCAGGGCCTCAAGGTTATGGAACTTGCTTGCTTGGCTAGTGCTCTATCATCTGAGTCACATCTCCAATCTTGACTTTTGCTGGTTATTTTTGGAGCTGGAGTTTCATGGACTTTGCTGCCTGAGCTGGTTTTAAACCTCCATCCTCCAAAATCTTAACCTTTGGATTATCTAGGATGACAGACAAAAATCACGGGTGCCTGGCTGAAGTAGTAAGAGAATTCTACAACTCCTACCATCCAGAAATTATCTGCCCTTTACTTATGGAAAACATAATCTCTGTGTCTTCTGATGAAAAGGTTCTGAAAACCCAAATAGACTTTGAGTTGTTTAAGTTGGGCAAATTGTTTAGTCTCTGTGTGTTTCTTTCTGATCAAATCTTCCTTCTACTAGCCAGTTTTACTGGCTGAAAAGTGAGAAGAGAGCCCTACTACTATTTTCCAGTTTTCTGTATTGTAGTAGTAGACTTTGAGCTCTTCTTTTTAACATTCCTCTTCAGTGTACTCTATGGCCACAAGTTAATGTCTAAACATATGTTTTCCAGTGCACACTTTAAAGATTCTTAACCTTTACCAGGCGATTTCTGGGTGTTGGATGTCCAAGTGTGAAATGACATTTGCTGCCTGAAGAAATTCAGACACCAGCCATATGACAACAGTGATGATGAAGGAGATAATAAATGCAAAGATAATTGCTTCAGTGGAAATAACCAAAATGTTCCCTGGAAACAGAAGACAAAGAGAACCTAAGTAAGTCTAGTGGCTGGGTATTTGTGAGGGCCAGGGCAACAAAATAGAACAGAATTTGCAGAGTGGCAGGACAGTGTTTGCAAAGAGCTGAAGATGAGAGCAGGTCTGCAATGGGAATTACAAACAGCTCAGCATTGTTGGATTGTGAGATGCAGAGAGAATAAGCAGGGATGGATACACAGGACCCAGTCAGAGCTGTATAAGCTATTCCATTGAATACTATCTGGCCATACGTTGAAATTATTCAAGTATAATTGAATGTCAAGATTTTAAAATAAAAAAAGTGTTGTTAATATAAACTCCTGAAATATTACCAAATACACAAGTTTTGGGTCAATGTTTTTGCATTTTGCCTTACAAGAAACTAACTCTGAGAAATTAAGAGTGTCTAGAAAAGAGTATCAGTTCATGTTCCTGAGGGGTTTTACCAAGGAAAAACAGATAATGGTTAGATAGGCATTTCTTTTTTTTTAAATACTTTTTATTGTAATTAATAAAAGGGTTACATGATATTTGCCAGATAGAAGGTGCATTAATTCACATACACTGATACCCTTTCATATGTCTTGGTCCCCATTACCATCCCCCCCACCCCCCATCTTGGTTCCCCTCCTTCCCTATCCAATTTCAAGTAACCAAATACAAATATATCCAATATATCAGATAACAAAGTGAGATACTGTAAAAATATGAGATAACCAAGGGACAGCAAAAGAGATGAGAGATAACACAGTACATTAAGGAGAACAATCATTCATTATATGGCTTTTGTTTCAATATCCTAGAGGTCCATTCAATTAGCTTCATACTATATGGCCTTATGTATCAAGGTTTTGCTCTATTGCAAATCTCTGCTAGTAGAGCCCAAGATTTCTACTGATTATGATGAATGAGGGAAACCACTGAGCCTAAGTTCCTTTGAGTCTGGCTTACTTCACTTAATATGATTTTTTCTAAGTCTTTCCATTTCCTAACAAATGGGGCGATGTCGTTTTTTCTGACAGCACCATAGAATTCCATTGTGTACAAATACCACATCTTGGTGATCCATTCATCAACTGAGGGACATTAGATAGGCATTTCTAAGACAAAATAATATCTTAGTTTTAAGAAATATCTCCTTTAGTTTTCTCTATTTTGTGAGCTTGAAGTTTGATGTGATGTAAAATTCCTTCAGTGATGGTATTTTGAGAGCTGTACTCCATAAAAAAATATGCTACATAGTTGTTTGCCTGAGAGTTCATCGATTCCTATACTTTAAGTAAAGTAAAAGTATTTTCCTGAATGAAATGGGAAGGTAAAAACAAAGCTCTATATGCTACATGAAGGAAAAATGTTTGGGAGAGGTTACTGGGTTTGAACTTAGGGTTTCATGTCTGGTGTGCAGATGTTCCACTTCTGGAAGCTTACCTCCTTCCCTTTTTCTGTTTTTCATATAGCATCTCAGGCTTTTCTGCTGGCTGGTGTTAGATTGTATCCACTGCATCTGGCTGAGTTGAGATTATAATATCCTGGTACATTTAATATAAAACCCCAAAGTATCATATGTCTTCTGCCCATTTTCCTTTTTGTACAGGAAACCACTTCTAAAACATTTAGTCCAATTCATTTTCATTTTCAATAATATACTCAGATGGCTGTCTCTTGAGTTTTTCAAGTGTAGCTATTATCTACTGAGAGTCCCTTAGGGAGTGCGTTTCTTTTTTTCTATCACTGTCACCGTCCTGCTTCCACAGATTGCCTTTCCTCCATAACACATGCGCATACTTCACAATAGTCCCAAATCCTAACCTAGCTATGTTTTAATTTGAGTTAGATGAACATTTGTGGTTTACAGGATTTACATGATTATAATGATCTAAATGCTAGTTATAACTCAATCATGTTACATACTTTGATTATTTTGGCTTTTCTCCATAACATTTTGTTATAGTTGGAATTGATACCACAGTTTCCTGTGAACCAATCACCAACTCAGTCCCAAAGAAATCAGCAACTATCTTAATATCCTCTGAGTATGTTCATACACTGTGGTTCATATATTCAAGAACTGGGCTTCATCTGGAAGATATTTCAGTGCCCAGACATCTATCTTATTCTAATGCAAACTCTTCTTGCTCTATCATGTTGATGAAGTACTCTGGAGGAAGTTCCAGATATTTTGCTTTCCATATTCTATTTTCTTCATCTTTATTCCATTTATTATTTTGGTAGCATGCAATTTTCAGTAGCTACTTCAGACAAAGCTCTCATTCCTGAGTTTTAATTTCACATCTTCTTGAAAGGTTATTTGAGCATTAATTCTTTTTAAAAATATATTTTTATTGTAAATTAATAGAAGGGTTACATTATATTTGCCAGATAGAAGTGCATTGCTTAACAGTCATTGCTAACCTTTCTCATGATTTTGTCCCCATTTCCCTCCCCTGACTCCATCCCTCATCTTGTTTTCCCCATTCCCTATCCTATTTCAAACAAACAAATAAACATATTTACAATATATCAGATAACAAGGTAAGATACAGTAACAATATGAGATAACCAAGGGACAACAAAAGAGATGAGAAATAACATAGTACATTAAGAACAACAGTCACATATTATATGGCTCTTGTTTCTTTTTTTCATATATTTTTTATTGTAATGAATAGAAGGGTTACATTATATTCACCAGATAGAATGTGCATTACTTCACATACATTGATACCCTTTCTCATGTCATGGTCCCCATTCCCCCCCCCCCGTCCTTTCCCTATCCAATTTCAAATAACCCATCAAGCATACATACAATAAATCAGATAACAAGGTGAAATACTGTAACAATATGAGATAACCAAGGGACAGCAAAAGAGATGAGAGATAATATAGTACATTAAGGACAAAAGTCACTCATTATATGGCTTTTGTTTCTATATCCTTGAGGTCCTTTCATTTAACCTCTTCCTATCCGGCCTATGTATCTAGGTTTAGCCCTATTATAAACCTCTACTAGGTGAGTTCAAGGTTTATATTAATTATGACAAATGAGGGAAACCATTGAGCCTATGTTCCTTTGAGTCTGGATTGCTTCACTTAATGTGATTTTTTCCAAGTCTTTCCATTTCTTTACAAATGGGGCCATGTCATTCTTTCTGTGGCAGCATAGAATTCCATTGTTACAAATACCACAACTTGTTGATCCACTCATCAACTGAGTGGTATCTGGGTTGGTTCCATATCTTTGCTATGGTAAATAATGCTGCAAGGAACATCATTGTGCTAGTGGATTTAGGGTGTCCTTGTTTCTGGACAATTGGGTAAATGCCAAGTAGTGGAATTGCTGGGTCATAGAGGAGCTCTATGTTTAGTCTTTTGAGGAATCGCCATAATACTTTCCATAGTGATTGAACGAGTTTACACTCCCATAATGATCCCTCATGGCCACATCCCCTCCAGCATCTGTTGTTATTAGATTTCTTGATTATGGCCATTTGAACTGCAGTGAAGTGGAATCTCAGAGTTGTTTTGAGTTGCATTTCTTTTATGGCCAGATATGTCAAGCATTTCTTCATGTGTCTATAGGCCATTCTTATTTCCTCTTCAGAGAAGACTCTATTTAAGTCTTTGGCCCATCTTTTAATGGGATGGTTGTTTCTTTGGAGATTAGTTTGGGAGTGGTTCAATTTTTTGAGTTGTTGATATATTTTGGATATGGGGCCTTTGTCTGTTGTATGGTTAGTGAAGATCTCCCACTCTGTGGGATTTCTATTTAGCTTGCTAGCTATGTCCTTTGCCATATAGAAACTCTGCACTTATCCAAACTGTCTTTGATTTGTTGTGTTTCAAGAAAATTTCAGCCTGTGTCAAGGAGACCTAGTGTATCTCCTATTCCTTCTGGTAAAGTTTTCAGTGTATCTGCTTTTACCTCAAGGTCTTTGATCCATTTGGAGTTAATCCTGGTGCAGGGTGATACAGAAGTTTTCTGCAGGTGCTTAACCAGTTCTGCCAGCACTACTTGTTGAAGAGGCTGTCTTTCTTCCATCTATTTTTTTTGGCTCCCTTATCAAAGATTAGGTGGCCATAGGTCTGCAGGTTGATTTCTGGGTCTTCAGTTCTATTCCATTGGTTCTCAGGCCTGTTCTTGTGCCAGTACCAAGCTCTTTTGTTTACTACAGCTCTGTAATAGAGTCTAAAGTTTGGTATTGCTTTTCCTCCAGTGCTATTCTTTCTTTGAGCATTAATTCTTCCACCTTTTCCCCATTATCCATTGATGGATCAAATTCTAGTACCTGGTGCTGCATCCACTTGGGGGAGATGACTTTATTTCCTTTATTTTACACCCATAAAGCTGTGCACTATTGGAGAAAAATCATAGAACAAGCTGAACTATATCCAATTCCTCCATTGTGGGTTTTCAAGTATCTTGACTCCCTTATTTAAACTGCATGCCACGGGAACACTTTTATGGTTTTTTTCCTATCAATTTTACCTTTCTCACTACAATGTCAGCCCAGGACCACAGGAATTGTTTCCTTCCTTCCTTGATCATTATTCCTTGGGCCTAACGGAGAGTCCTGGAAATTAATAGAGTTTCCATAGCTGCCCCCTGACAGGAATATTCTGGATGGAGGACTGTGGGAAGGATTGTACGGCCACCAATTGGGGGCCTGAAACAGGTGTTTTTCAGACTCATCAAGAACATAAATCTATAAGTTTAGAAAAAAAGTGTTCATCTGTCAGTTCATAAGGGGGCCAGTTGGAGCATGGGGTTTCTCTGCTTAATAAGACAGGACTTTAGGGAGATTGTGTTTCCTATTAAAGACCTACAGCCACATCACTACTTCTGCTTCTCTGTTTCACCTGTCAGCTACACCACAGTCCCCAGTCCACAGTCAATTCTGGTTCAATAGGCACTGAACCTACTACACATTTTGATTTACCTTCTGGTGTTATCCAAGGGCCCCGGTCAGTGATATAGCTTGCTCCACTTGTAAGCCAGTAACCACCTTGTTTGGCATAGTGGCAAACAGCTCCCTCCTGTTATTACTTCCAGTAATAACAGTAATAAGAAATCTTTGCGCTTTAGTCAGAAAACAAAAGAAAAAGTCTGTGTGACTGGAAAAATGCAAGGGGACAACTATTGGTGCAAACGAGGCTTTCTTTTCTCTGGTGTTTCCTGGCCAAGTCAAAGAGAGGCTGGCCCTGAAGTTGGGGTCATAGATATTGCTAGGTCACCATTTGGGAAAGACTCACCTCCTGCACAGACCAGAGTCCCTTAGTCTAGGACAAGACATACCAGCCCAGATACCAGCTAGCTCCACACAACATCCATCATTACAACCCCTTAGCTTCTATCTTTCTGTCTCTGTCTCATATTGGCTAAGTCTATTCCTCGAAAATCACAAAACAACTTCCTCCTTTCATTTAACAACAGCAACGATAACAAAATCCCCTTCTGGGAATAAAGAGTAAGCTTTTTCTTTATCCCTCTCCTCCGAAAATGGGCCACTGAGTGAGAAGAGAGAAAGGAAGTCTTTTGAGTTTGAGGAACGAGAAGCACAGGAGCCAGGGAGACGTCTGCAAAAGGTTTTCCTCCCAAGTGTTCTCGGGTCTGCCCCCTGTTCCTGCGGGGAAACTCCAGGGACAGACCCCAGGGCGTCTATTGCTGAGTTTTCCAGGGTGGGGTGCGAGCACTTGGTGTGTGCTGCAGGGGTGAGCTGGGCTTGGAGGGAGACTTGTTGAGTGTGCAGAGGAATGAGTGAAGCCAGCTGCGAGGGGGTGCGTGGAAGATGCTGAATTCCTGTGCACGTCTTCCTGGCACACTCTAGACCGTCGTGTTTCCAGTAACCCAGTGCAGGGGTGGGACCGGCTTTGTGCCCGTGAGCGCCCAGAGAGTGGCGGTGTGTACGTGGAGGCTGTGTGTGCTGAGCGTGTGAGCGCCGGGGGCTGCCCTCCGCTCCGTCCTTCCCTCCCCCCTTCCCACCCGCGCACCCCCCCTCCTCGCCTCTCCCCAGCTCCCGCCGTGGTTCCCCGTGGGCCTGGTCGGCCAATGAGCGCGCGTCTGCCCGGGCGGCGGGGCGGGGAGGGGGCGGCCGGGCCCTGCGGATGGAGGCGCGGGCGGCTCAGCGAGCTCATTCGGCGCGGGCGTCGCTCACGGGGGGCGGCGCGGTCACTGGCCCGGGACCCGAGCGGCGGCCCGGGGCAGCGGGCGGTGTGGGCGGTGTCCCAGGCTGGGATGCGCCGAGGGTCGGGTGGCGACGGCGGCGGCGGCGGGGTCCGCGGCGGCGCGGGCAGCGCGGGGACCAGCTAGCGCCGAGGCGCGGGGAGCCAGTCGGGCCCGGCGGGCGAGCGCAGGCGGCGGCGGCGGCGGCGCAGGCTGATCGGCGGGGCCAGCTGGGACGCCAGCGCCGCGCGCCCACCATGGCCGCCCAGGCGGAACCAGGCTACCTGGCCGCGCAATCGGACCCGGGCTCCAACAGCGAGCGCAGCACCGATTCGCCCATGCCTGGCTCGGAGGACGACCTGGTCGCCGGGGCGCCCCTGTACTGTCCCGAGTGGAGCGAGGAGCGCTTCCGCGTGGACAGGAAGAAACTCGAGGCCATGCTACAAGGTAGATACCCTCCCACCCCTACCCTCCCCTGGCTTTAAAACTTCCAGGCTGCGTCCCCGAATCCTTCCCGGGACCCCTCGGCATCCCCTCCCCTTCCCGAGCGTCCCCAATGTCCTCTGCTTGTCCCCACCCCCCGGGGACACCCAGGATGTGGAAGACTCCACGCGTCTCCCAGTTTTCCAGTCGTGGGGCGGGGATGGGATGGGGTGGTGGGGGGAGACTTGTTAATTTGAGCAGCTCTAGACCAAAGCTCAAAGTTTGTCCTGGAGCACGCCTGAGTTGCGATCGGGACTTTGGAGGTGTCAACTTGTAGCCAGGACACTCGGGCTATGTCACCCGGACGCCCTCGGGGGGCGCACCGCAGGCTCCGGGTGACCTCCCGTCCGCTCTCTGCCCAGCGGTCTCGAATCTAGCTCTTGTCCCTTTCGTGTCTGTTTCACTCGCTGCGCTTGTCAGTATCCACTTCCTCCAGCTGAGGGGCCTTGTCTGGCTATTGGGAAATGCTAGGCAGATGTCAGGGCTTAAGACTCGAGCTCCTCCTCCTCCTTTCCCTCCTCCTCCCCACCAGGGGGACCAAGACGGGGGCGGGCTTCCAAGCCTGGCCACTGAGTTGGGAAGCTGTTGCTGCCTTTGAGGATAGTGTATGTGTCCATCCCCTGACAGGCTTATGAGATACAGATCTTCCTGGTTCTGGATGTCTGACTTGGTTTTTTCTTTTTGTTTTGTCTTTTTCCTCTTTAGTTTCTCTAGGGCTTTCCTAGGCAGAAGTCATATTGGATCGTGAACCCACTGAGGTTTTTAAAGTGAGGATTGGAATGCTAACGTGTGCAAGGTCATTTTGACCTCTTTCAAAAATGTTAATTGCCTAACCTACCTGTACTCAACCAAAGTGACTCAGTTTCCACTCACAAGGAGAACTGGTAGTTTGAATGACTAGGGTTGTGAAGAAGAGAAGCAAGCAGGCCCTGGGCTCTCTCAGTAAGGATGAGCAGTGAAAAGTCATTCAGTAGTCCGAGCCCTTTTATCATGGGAAGATTGAAGCTCTCCAGCTTTGTGCATAACTTATTTTGACTTTATCAGTCAGTGTATCGTAGTATGGGAGCAAGTTAGTCTTCTGTGGCCATGCAGTGGCTTTTTAGAACAATTAAGCAGGTTATTTTTAAGAGAGAACAACTTGTTTTCCAAAACAATAACTTGATGGAAACAAATAGCAGGAGTGCCTGGCAGGCGTTTTGTTTTTGGCTGTACTGCAAACTCATCTCCCTTGCTGCTTATTTTTATTGATAAACATCCCTAAGTCTTGTCTTGTCCCTGTCTCCTTTTCTCTTAAATTATGTAATTTTCTAGGACAGTTGTTTTGGAATGATAAACTGTTCAGAGTATTAAAGGGCAGATTGGAAAATTAAAACACAGCTGCGTGTCAGTAACTCATTTTAGTTACACCATTTGTTCCATGATTGTTTTTGCCTAGTTTCTGGATCTAAAACAAAATATTCAGCTTACATTGGAATTTGTTTTACATCACTTAAGTTGAGAACTATTCCTTGTAGATTTGCTGTTCTGATACCACATAGTTTAAAAAATTGGTTTGCAATGATCAAGTTTGCCTCAAAGAAAGTCTGAACATTTCTCCAGCTTATAGAAAATGAAATACAGTGCTCGGTGATAGAACACAGTGCTCTTGTTAACTCTGGAAAAATCACCCAGAAATGAATGGTCCTTATTTTGAGAGTAAAGTTTGAACAAGTTTGAAAGTAAAACCCATTTGCATAGTGTGCTGAGGCATTTTGGGATTCATGCTTCCTTTCCAGTGTTAAGTTATGTAGTCCCATCATGGTTGAAGGAGACTGATTGCAGAGTTCAATGCAATCTTGTGCCTTCCTGCTTTCTACCAGCTAGTGATGTCAAGTGTGAATACTGGAGCCACTCAGGCCTGGGGTTCAAATACCTGTAGGACTTTGGAAAAGTTCCTGGGTGTCTCCTATTCCCTCCTTTTTCCTATCTGCAAAATGGAGATGATACTAGAACTTTCTCTGAGGGTTTTGATGAGAATGGAAAGAGTTAACGCCCCATAAATTAAGACTTGATATTGTGTTGGCAAATGATAAGAGCTTCATAAATATCAGTTGCTTTTTTATAATCAATACAAAATGATGACATTATGGGCTTAGATGATTTGCAGTGCCTACCACAACCCATGGAAGATGAGGTGTATTTACCAAATAGTTGAGGGAACAAAAGAATTTTGCAAGTTCATAATTATGGAAGCAAAATTGGAACCAATATAGGAAGTCTGGTAAATCTGTGTATTCTAAACTCTATCCGTTATTTATTTAAAACCTTTTGTTTGGAAAGTGTCAAGTAAATAAATAAAGATTGTATTTGATGGTGTTTCTAATCATTGTGAAGTTGTCATTTTTATTTTATAACAGCCTTCATATTATGTGGGATTTCCAGTTTAAATCAGAATCAATACGATTGTTGGCCTTTAAATATTCTGAGTGTAAATTGGTGATTATAAGTCTTGGAATTTGTTTTCAGGGAGACTGTCCTGGGGGCAAGTTAATCTTTAATGAGTTGTATTTTTATTGCTGGAGAAATTCTTATACGCAATGAACCAAAAATTCTGTTTAGTTCAAAAATGGGCACTAGGGTGGTAGTCAAATAAAATACCATTCTTAGATGATCACTGAATGTGAAATAATTGATGCACATAAAAAACCACCAGACCAAAAATATAGGGAATGGTCACTAGTTTTTATTTTTTCCTTTTGGTTAAATAACTACCTTAGAACAGCCAAAGGAATGCAGTTTGTGTTAGAATCTAGATGAAGAATATGCATTTGATTAGTCAGTGATTTTTTTAAACAGGACTCTATTTTTGAGTATATGTTTTTGGTGGGAGTAATCAGTTTTAGATTGAATACCATTGTTTCAGTGATAAATATTCTTAATTCTTTAACATTAATATTCAAAATTTTGATTTCTTACCTCATGAAATAATAGTGTGCATTCACTGAAGCCAGTTACATATGAGTTTTGTTATATAAAAAAGAGAGAGGCTGGGAGTTTAGCCTTGTGGTAGAGTGCTTGCCTACATGCATGAAGACCCGAGTTTGATTCCTTGGTACCAAATACATAGAAAAAAAGCTGGAAGTGGTGCTGAGGCTTAAGTGGTAGAGCTCTAGCCTTGAGAAAACCCTCAGGCCCTGAGCTCAAGCCCAGGATGGGCAAAAAAAAAAAAGGAGAGAGAAGCAGAGCACTGGTGATTCATACCTATAGTCCTACCTATTTGGGAAGGTGAGACTTGAGGATCTTAGATTGAAACCAGCCTGAGTAGAAAAGTGTAAAAGAGCAGTTAATCACCAAAATACTGGAAGTAAGGTGTGGATCAAGTGGTAGCACACCAGTCTTAAGCAAAGTATCCCAGTGAGAATGAAAGGCCTAGTACCAGTATACCATCACAGAGGAAGGAGGGAAGGAAACAAAGAAGAAAGAAAGAGGTAGGTACTTATGGCTCATGCCTTTAATACTAGCTGAGAATCCTGATTCGAAGACAGACCAGGCATGGAAGTCTCCAAGTAACTACCAGAAAAGCCAGAAATAGAACTGTGGCTTAAAGTAGTAGTTAGCCTATCCAGTGACAGCACCCAAGGGCCTAAGTTCATGACCTGTCCCGTGTGTGTGTGTGTGTGCCATGGAATTAAATGTTTCTACATAAAATTTAGAAGCATATGCAATTTCTGAGTATTTTGTGTTTCAGCATAGAAGCAAGAGAAAACTTGAGAAGGATGGTTTATTTATATGAGTTGAGATTGACATACTGCAGGGGACTTGGGAAACCAGGTTGTTTTTATGATGCACGATACTACTAGGACCACTTAGTGCTGCTTGCCTGAGTAGTAGAACTAGCCACCATAGCAGAGCTTTGCAGATATCATTGATTAAAAAATATGAGCAGCAGTTATGTTATCTCTTTATTTGAACAAGCTTGAGTGGAGATTGTGTTACCATCTAGTGAACAGATAACAGTTTCTTAGATATTGTATGCTAGAAGAAAAAATATGATATACAAATATTCAGAGATGAGGACATTCTAAAAGTGAAGATAAACACTGGAACTTACAGGAGTAGAACTTTCTAGTTGGTACTTGATCAAGGCTAACAATCAGAAACCAACTCGGTTTATGAAGCAAGAGGTTAAGTGCATAGGGACCTGGACCAGATCTAGATTTGAATTTTGATTTTTACCTTTGCATAGAGAATTTGGGGAAAATGTTTTACCTGTAGCCCTGAGGTAGTTGTAACAATTAAAAGAAAAAAAATACAGATAAAATATCACAAGACTAGTCACATAAAAAGTGCTGAATTCATTGTAAACTGTGGTGTATGAAGTGTCATTCTTACATTTAAAGTAAAAATAAAATGAATTGGGAAAGGAAAGTAATAATTTTATGATTAAGAAACGTTATTGGTTATGTGCATATTACCATCAGCCCTTCTGGTGGCTTTCCATGTATCGAGTGATTCCCCATTGTTAAGCAGTTAGGTACATTTTGCCATATTTGACTGTGAAATCCTTGATTTTACCCAGGACCCCTTCAGTTGTAATTGTTCATTCTTTTGAGTACTTTTCTTTCACTTTTAACAATTTTACTAAAGACTAATAAGCACAATCTCTCAAATTCTCATTGTTGTATGTTGTTTTGAACTTCCATCCATAGGTGTGTAGAAGAAGGTTTTTCAACAACAAAACTGTTTCTAGGCTAGGATTCTTGTTCCCTCACTGAAATAGCGTGCTAAAAGTTTCACCGTAGAAGGATGTTGAAGTTGTGGACACTAAATGAATGCATGCGTGTGACTTGCTCATCCCAGGGCTAGGCACGTGACACTTGGTCAACACTAGAGTATCAGCATCAGCATCCACAGTGACACCACCTTGCACGACAAGGAAGGATCTAGGAAGTAAATTCTTGCCAGGCTCTTCAACATTAAATGATAGTTGCACTCAAGTCTCTTCTTTTTTGCCTTTTTCTTTCCTTTCCCTTTTCTTTTTCCTGCCTTTTTGAGAAAGCCGAAAGTGTGTTAGTGGAAATGTAGTTGAGTTAGAAATTAGGATGGAAAGGTGAAATGGTACTAATGTAAGCAACCCATTGGAGGCTGTGTTGCTTGGCAGGAGAAGCTTATGATCTACCCTTAGACTGGCTGGGAGTGGGGCTCTTGCTTGACCATCCTGGAGGCTGTGAAGATGCCCTTTTCATTCATAGCCATGGACTGGGTAGTCAGGGCAATTAATTGTCCACTTAGTGAACCTTATTTCTATGAGCTCTCTGAGGACTTTGTGTGAAGTTGATCATTAATAAATTCAGGCATAGCTGGAGAAATTCTTTTTATTAGTCACTGTTTTTTCTTTTTTTTGAAAGATTTTATTATCACTGATTTTTACATCATATTTCAGATGTCATGTTTAACAAACAAGTATTCAAGAAGGGAATGTCTATACTCAATCACTGGCACATAGATTTTAGAACATAATTAAAATTAAGCTGAGGGTTTGTATGTCATAGGTACATATCAATCTATATAATATAACATTATATCTATAGAGTATATATATCCCATTATAGATTTTTATGTCTATGTAGTTATGTTTATATCTCCAAGACCATGTCCATGACTTTCTGCATTGATGATGCGAATGTAAACTAGGACAGTCACTCTGGAAGGCAGTTTGGAGGTTTCTTAAAAAAATTGAAAATAGACCTTCCCTACGATCCTGCCATACCACTTCTGTGCATCTATCCTGAACATCATAAGCCAGGATATAATAAGGACACCTGCTCAGCCATGTTCATCTCTGCACTATTCATGATAGCCAGGTGATGGAAGCAATCCAGATGCCCTACTGCAGATGAATAGATACAGAAAATGTGGTACATATATACAATGAGATTCTACATAGCCAACAGACAAGATAAAATAATGGCATTTGCTAGGAAGTGGATGAAACTAGAGCAAATCATATTGAGTGAGATAAGTCAAGACCAAAGGAACAAAAGGCACATGGTCTCCTTGATATGTGGATATTAGATCCAAACAGTACAAGAGCGAGGACTCAATATTTGGGTACCCAAGGTTGTATCAGTCACTTTTAGAGGCAGGAAGATATTTTACTACAATTAAGAAAAACCTAACACAGAGTGTTTTTTTTGTTGTTGTTGTTGTTTTTTTTTTTTAGACAAGGCAGAAGCTCATCTGAAGACTGGAGGAGAGTGGTCTAGTCTTTAATAGCTGCTCAAGTTTATCAAGGAATCTCAGAAGTTTATCACGGAATCTTCCATCTTCCTTGGCTTTGCCATCTTTGGCCTATGGCCTTTTCCTTTACTTCTTCAACATGAGGATGGTCTCACCAGGAAGTGCATCTATGGTGTCTGCTGGGCAATTGGGCAAGGGGAGATGGCTAAAAATGGTTTTCTGTTCAGCCTTTCATGTTTTTGTGTAAAAAAATTTTGTCTTGAAAGTTCTATTTTTTCAGGAGGAGATTCTTGAGTTAAGTGTCTTCTTTCTCATTCTGTCTAGTTGAAGTAGGCAAGGAAGAAGGGCTCAGAATGGATGAGGAACGATGATGATTCAACTCATAGTTTCCTCACAGTGGGCAATGTGGGGGAGCACTGTGACCCCACATACTCAGTGTGAGTAAAGCTGGCCTAGGCTATATTAATCATGGACTTTGGCTTACACTGAATATCCCTTAAAATGTGGATATATATGTATATATATATATATATGGATTTTCCTTATCATAATCCAGGAGTAAATCTAAATCTCTTAAGAGGAAAAGCCTTGGTTATCTTAAGCTGTTATCATCTTGATACTAGTTTTACAAACAAGACCTGGAAATATGTTCCCTCTCCTCCACTGTAGGGTTAGGGATCAAAACCCTGAGCACATGCTGAGCTTATGCCCTCCCACTGAGTTTTATTCCCAGCCTCTGGAACTGTCTTTAAAAAGAAGCCTCCCTTGTTGTGTCCATGTCACCATTATTGGTTTTTTTTCCATTAAAAATGACATGATGCAACACAAATAACCATTTTTTTTCCTTTTGCTTTGCGCTTGGGGCTTGAATTCAGAGCCTGAATGCTATCTCTGAGCTTCTATGCTCATTATTATCATTCTACTCTTGAGCCACAGCTCTGTTTCTGGCTTTTTTTTTTTGGTAGCTAATTGGAGATAAGAGTTTTAGAGTTTCTTAGGCTTTCTTGCCTTGGCTTTCAGGTCTCAGTCTCCGCCCCTGAAGTGGTTAGGATTACAGGTGTAATCCACGGACACCTTTTTATTACTCTAAGATAGCTGTCAGTTCTCCTTTTTTCTACCTGTGTTCAGTTTTTTTTTCCAAATTGACTACCTTTTCATAGACTGGCCACTCTACCCTAAACTGGCCCATGAAGCCAGAATTTGTTGAGAAGATGAAGTCATTTTGAAGGTAGTTCAATAGAATTACCGATGAGTTTGTGCTTTGTTTGCTGCTTGAAATTGTCCAGAATAGTGAGCTCATAAAACACATCAGCTGGTTTGTCCAGTTTATTCCAATTATTTTCAGATAGAGCTCTCATTAAAAAAATGTATGGGAAAAATGGTGGCCACATCTCTTCTTAAATGTAAAGTGCCATGGACAAGGCAGAATTTTAATAAAGCAAATTCCTAATAGCTTTTGAATTATGTGGGAATAATCTTGGCAAAACAAAATAAGACAAAAACAGGTAACACTTTTGTGTTGTGCTGTAAGAGTCACCTCATTTGATTTTGAATCTTAGCACCAGTGTCTTGGACAGTGTCCCAAAATGTCCAAAAGCATCAGTGGAAACACGTGGATGTGATACACTAGGCATATCTTTCCCTTGTTTTCAACCTACGAATACTGGAGCTGATGGAAGGTGTTCATGTGTGCCAAATACTGAATCCTGCTGTTTAGGATATGCTGGCATAGCAAAAAATAATACTCATTTCCTAGTTACAAGTTTGTTTCTTTATTGCTGTGAAAAAGACAACCATGTATAACTCTGCAGGTGGAGTTGACCTGGAGTTTGACTATACTTCTTTTGTAGGAAGAGGCTTAAACAGAGTGCTTGGATATTAGCCATAGCTTTTATTATTTGATTCAAAAGGTAACATAAACTTACTATACAGTACTTGAAAGTACACATAGATTAAAAAGGAAGAAATAAATTTATTCATGATCCCAAATTCAAAGTCACTAGTAACTACTGATCATACTTTGGGGGTTTTTATCCTGGTCTTTAAAAATTCACTCACACATCAGATCTTTTCATAAGGTGTATTTGGAATTCTTCCTGTATGCCCGGTGCGGTGTCCGAAGCTTTGGAATGTGGATGAAATCAATATAAATTCTTCAGTGACAAATTCTGTAATGGATATACTTATCTTCCTTTTCACTTTGCATTCTATTATGGTTTTGCTTCATTGGAGAGTCAAGTGTGCGCATCATTCCTTTGATGTATGATACTTTTAAAAATATTTTAAAACATTTTTATGTGGTTATACAACAGAGACTTCTGTTGTCTAAATATTTCTACTTAAAATGCCAAGTACTTAGATCCATGGTTCTGTTGTTTATTAGCTGAATAGCCTGGAAAAAGTTGATAACTTCTTTGAGTCTCAGTACTTGTATCTCTAAAATGTAAAATGGGCATCCAAAAATCCTTCAGGTTGTAAGGCTAGAAATAACTGTATGCATAGCATTCATAAGTGCCAGGTGTAGAACATGGCTGCAGTGGATGGATACTCTGAGTGCTGCGACACATTTGCCTAAGAACCTTCTATGTTATTTATTATTATTATAATTATTGTAAAGAATCTTATTAGAGAAGATTTGGGGGCAAAGATATGATTTTTTTTAAAAGATAAAGACTTACTATGTAGCCCAAACTGGTCTTGAACTTGTGATTTTCCTGTCTCCGCTTCCCAAGTGCTGAAATTACAAGTATGCAGCACACCTGGCAATTTTAAAGCTCTTGATGAATTTTGCAAAATTAATTAATTACTTGCCAAGTCCTGGGGCTTGAACTCAAAGCCTGAGCACTGTCCTTGAGTGTTTGTGCTAAAGGTTAGCACTATACCACTTGTGCAATAGCTCCACTGATGGCTTTTTGGCTAATTGGGGATAGGAGTCTCATGGTTTTTCCTACCTGGGCTGCCTTTGAACTGTGAACCTCAGATCTCAGCCTCCCGAGTAGCTTGGATTATACCCATGAGCTACTTGGCTTCCTGCTGCAAGATTTTTCTTTTATGTGATGAAGAGGAGGCAAAAAGTTACAGGCCATGTGTTCCTCATATTTGTGACAACCTGACTTGCTTCATCTAGAAATTGTGAAATATGAGGCAGCTGAAGTTCAAGTAGAGATTTAGAGTTTTGCTTTCCCCCTTTTTTGGCTTTTATCTTTTGAGCTGAAAGATGTCAGTAATGTTTGTTTTAGCAGATCAGGGTATCTATGGATGAAATTAAATTTCTTAAAATTTTGTCCGTATAAACCCAGAGTTTGTTTAAAAAGGCAAGCTGTGGGTTCCTCAGAGAATGCAGAGACTTTATGTCTTAGGGTGGTGTTAGTTATGGTGTTGGGATCTGCACATTGGAAAGAGTCTTTTGTGGGTCTAATGTAGGTGGTTCCAGGACTACACTTGGAGAAACATTGGTAGATGATTAGAAGATGGTCAAATAATTTCAAAATTTGAATTCTTTTCCTTTGATTCACTTCATGCTGGACGCTGGCATGTTTGCCTTGTTATTAAGCAAACTTGAAGCAGTTAGTCTCCAGATAGATACATGTGTCTTGTTCATGGAGAGATTTGCTGTGTGGGATGTGGAAAGAGCACACCCCTACTTATCCTTCTATGAAAGGGTTATATTGCCTTCATTGCGGCACAATGGATTCAGAATGAGTTTGACTTTCATGATGCAGTCAGTGAAGCATAAAAGACATCAATGGAATATTTCATAAAATACTTCCAAAAGCATATTATTTTGATTGTAGAATTTTCTGGCAAAAATACACTTTTCTTGTTTTTCTTCCTACAGTGCTAGAATTCTTTTGTGAATATTATTATTATGCTTCGTTCTTGTTAGGCAAGTACTATACTATAGGTAAGTATTGATCTGTACCCTCAACTTCTTGAAGACAAAATGTTTCCTTGGCAGTACCATGGCTTTGATCTCAGGGTCTTCAATCACTTAACCATTTGAACCTTGGTCCCAACCCTTTTGTTTGCTTTGGTAATCTTTAAATTTTTTTAAATTTTTTTCCAGGCTTGAACTCAGGAGCCTGAGCACTGTCCTTGGGCTTTCTCAAGGCTAGAGCTCTGCCACTTGGGCCACAGTACCACTTCCATTTTTTTTTCTATGTATATGGTACCAAGGAATCGAACCCAGGCCTTCCTGCATGTGAGGCAAGCACGCTACCACTAGGCAAAACTCCCAGTCCCAGCTTTTGTCATGTTTTAAGGGTTGGGGGTCTCCATATTTTTGCCCAAGTTGTCTTGAGTTTGTAATCCTTTTAACTTACACCTTCTGCACACGTGAATTTACAGATTTGTACTAGCTAGCGTTGGGCTATGATTCACCCAATCTCTACCTCTGGAGTAGCTGAGATTGTTGGGTTTTATCATCATACTCAACCCTATTCTTGATGTCTTCCTGTTTAGTCTTTTTAGTCCCTCAATATAAACCCAGTAGACATAGATACATGTATTTTTCAGAAAAACGTTGTGAATTTGGAGTCCCGATTTCTTTTTGGGGTTCTGATACCAGTTTCTGGTGCAGGTTGTTATGTAGTCTAGACTCTCATATAATATAGAGACATACTACATTTGAGTACAGGATGGTAAATTCCTTTCTTGCATAGTTATGCTGCTTCTGGAGTCCTTGCTAAAATGCAGAGGCTTGTGGGGGCCCACACAAGTGGGTTAGTTTCTTAGCAAGAAGGCAGACATGCCAGGGTTCTGCCTTCTACAAGCTCTGGTTACATTTTCCTATTTTCTCCATTGTGAAATGGAGATAATAATACCTTCTTCCAGTTATTGTGGAGATTATACAATAATGTTTATAAACTTGAGTCACAATTGGTGCCTTGGAAATGATATGTATTATTCAAATTCATCCTGTTTTTCTCCAGCATCTATCCTAGGGCTGTGAATAACTATCTGTACAGTGTTTATAGAGTAAATGACCCATTATGGGTCTGGATTAAAAACTTAGTCCCATTTTGGGCCAATGGACCCAGCATTTACCTCATGGAATGAAACTTTAAGGCGAGGGTATGTGCTTAGCCTCAGAAATACCCCGAAGTCCATGGGACAGAGCAGTCTTGACTGTAACATCTCTCTCAGTAGTCTCAGTCTAGGGTGATACATTAGCATAGCATTTTGAATGAAGATAGGCAAAATTTTCTTTAAATGAGATTAAAGCTGCTTTTTAATACCTGCGTCTAATCTGGATTAATGTTTTAAATTGAACATTTGCTTAAAATTTTAGTTTATTTAGTTGCAAACATTACATTATCATATTCTTGGAATAACACATCTCCATACAATTATTTAAATATGTGTGTGTGTGTGTGTGTGTGTGTGTGTGTGTATGTGTTTGGAACATGGTCATCTCATGTAATACAGGTTGACCTAGAATTTTGTGTGTTGCCCAAGTTGGCTTTGAACTCAAGATCTTCCTGGCTTGCCCTCCCAAGTATGAGATTATAGGCATATGCCACCTTGTCTGTGCTCAGATATGATTTTAAAGCATTTTAAACAGATAACTCACTCTCAAAAAGAAATCTTTTATGTCAGTCTGATTACTGTAAGGGATAATCATGGAGTCATGTTGAGCTAGAGGGAAATAACCCACTTTTTTCAGGACAATTCCTGCCCTATAGTCAGGATACTTGAGGTCATGTCGCAGTCTTGCCCATGACACTGTTATCTTGGACAACTTCTTAGGGTTTGGGATTAAAGTCCTTTAAAAAATCCCTTTCAACTTCAGTATTCCAAATCTTTAGCACAGTATACAATACAAAGCCACTGATCCTTTGAACCTCCTCTGTTGGAGACTGACTCAGCTCTGTACATAAGCAGCGTGGTGAAGATTGATCTTAACTTAACCACACACAAGACCATCTCCAGTGGATGAAAATGGAGGTAGAATGAGGACAGTCAAAGCTCCCCAGCTTTGGAGAAACAAGCACTTGTGAGAGAGCTAACCATGAGTCCTGTCTTCTAGCATCTTGGCAGTTGGGTTTGCAGCACCCTGAATTCTGTAGTCTAGATGTTAGGTAATGTAAGATTTTCTATAGCAGTGGAACAGGGATTATAGCATAGACTATAGCTGAGCCTTGTTTGTGGTGACATACTAAGCTAGAGAGCAATTGCTTGCTTCCCCAATTGGTGTCTTTGTGTCACATTTTCCTTCTCCTTTGCCAGAATGTCCAATTATCAAATTTCTTGTGCCAGGATTTATATCTGGAAGTTAGGGTACTAGAATGACAAAGCAGGAAAATCATGTTCACTAGATTAAAATCTCCAGTAAGGACATTTATATGTCTAAATATTAGATTTAAATTATTCAGTGACACTAGGCTATTTTTCTTACCTTTCAGAGACCATTAATGCTTGTATTGTCTATGCTCTGAGTTTGTCCTTTTATCCTATGCTGTAAAAATTATAAATTTTCTAAAAATTACCATTTAATGAAAAGTCAGTCTTTTGGCAAGATTTCACTATTTTTTCCTACTTACTTGTAGCTATTTAATTAAAAATTTTCAGAAAAAAATTGGTTGACTTGCATGTTGCTGAAGAAATCACATAATATTCATTTGATCTGGAGATACTTTAAAATTAATTTTTTATTAATTGTAGCACTATTTACCATAGCAAAGATATGGAACCAACCCAGATGCCTCTCAGTTGATGAATGGATCAACAAGATGTGGTATTTATACACAACGGAATTCTATGCTGCTGTCAGAAAGAATGACATCGCCCCAAATGGAAAGACTTAGAAAAAAATCATATTAAGTGAAGTAAGCCAGACTCAAAGGAACACAGGTTCAATGGTTTCCCTCATTTGTCATAATCAGTAGAAACCTTGGGCTCTCCTAGCAGAGGATTACAATAGTTCAAAACCTAGATACATAAGGCCATATCGGATGAGGCTAAATGAAAGGACCTCCAGGATATGGAAATAAGAGCTATATCACGAGTGAATGTTATTCTTAATATACTATGTTATTTCTCATCTCTTTTGTTTTCCCTTGGTTATTCTCATATTGTTACAGTATCTTACCTTGTTATCTGGTATGTTGTATGTATGTTTATTTGAAATAGTAAAGGGAAGGGGGAACCAAGATGGGGGAGGGAAATGGAGATGAAATCATGAAAAGGGGTACCAGTGTGTATGAAGTAATGTACTTTCTATCTGCCGAATATAACTGTAACCCTTCTATTAATTACAATAAAATAAAGAAAAAGAAGATATAAATGTAAAAAAATTATTAACATTGATTTTTACATCATATTTCAAATAACATGTTTAACAAACAGATATTCAGGAAGGGAATCTCTATATACAATCACTGATACTTAGATTTTAGAACATAATTAAAATTAGGCTGAGAGTTTGTATGTCATAGTTACATATTAATCTATGTAATAAAACATTATGTCTATAGAGACATAAGTTTTTATGTCTATGTAGTTGTGTTTATATTTCCAATACCATGTCCATAGCATTGGGTACACAAATATTGAGTCATTGTCCTTGTACTGTTTGGATCTAATATCCACATATTAAGGATACCTTGCACCTTTTGTTCCTTAGGTCTTGACTTGTCTCACTCAACATGATTCGCTCTAGATTCATCCACTTCCCTGCAAATGCCATTATTTTATCTTGTCTGTTGGCTATGTAGAATTCCATTGTATATATGTACCACATTTTCTGTATCCATTCATCTGCAGTAGGGCATCTGGATTGTTTTCATCACCTGGCTATTGTGAATAGTGCAGAGATAAACATAGCTGAGCAGGTGTCCTTATCATGTTCGGGGTTGGGATAGATGCCCAGGAGTGGTATGGCAGGATCGTAGGGAAGGTCAATTTTCAGTTCTTTAAGAAACCTCCACACTGCTTTCCAGAGTGGCTGAACTTGCTTACAATCCCACTAGCAGTACGGCAGGGTTCCTTTTTCTCCACAACCCTGCCAGCATCTGTCATTGTCTGAGTTCAAAATGTTGGCCATCTAATTGGGGTAAGGTGGTATCTTAGGGTTGTTTTTATTTGCATTTCCCTTATGACCATGGATGATGAGCAACATTTTCTCATATGCTTTTCTGCCATTTTAACCTCTTCTTTTGATAAGTCTCTTAGTTCCCGTGCCCATTTAGTGATTGGTACGTTGGGTTTGGGGGTGATTAGTTTCTTGAGTTCCATGTAGATATGGGATATTAAGTATTTGTCTGATGTATTATTGGTAAATATCTTTTCCCAGTTGATTGGCTGTCTTTCTACTTTAGTAGCTATGCTTTTATCTGTGCAGAAACTTTTTATTTTTAGGTAGTCCCATTTATCGAGTCTTTCTCCAATCTGTTGTGACCCTGGGTTTCTGTTCAGGGAGTTTTTGCTTGTGCCTATGAGTTCCTGTTTCTGCAGCTCTATCGTGTAGCAGTTTCAAGGTTTCCGGTCTGATATTGAGGTCTTTGATCCATTTTGAGTTAATGCTTGTGCAGGTGAAAGGCTAGGGTTAATTTTTAGTTTTCTTCATGTGGCTGCCTAGTTTTGCCAGCACTAATAATTGAATAGGCTGTGTTTGTTCCACTGTATATCTTTGGCTCTTTTGTTAATTACAAGTTGACTATAGGTATGTGGTTTTATTTCTGGATCTTCTATTCTGTTCCATTGATCTTCTGGTCTATTTTGGGGCCAATACCATGCTGTTTTTGTTATTATGACTCTATAGTAGAATTTGAAGTGTGGTATTGTAATACCACCTGCATTGCTCTTTTTGCCTATAATTGTTTTGGCTATTCTAGGCCTTTCTTGTTCCATATGAATCTTTGGATTATACCTTCTATTTTAGCAAAGAATGTCTTTGGGATTTTGATGGGCATTGCATTGAATTTGTATATCAATTTGGCAGTATGGCCTTTTTCACTATGTTGGTTCTCCCTATCCATGAGTCTGGGATGTCTTTCCATTTCCTGGTATCCTCTTTAACTTCTTTTGTTAGGATTTTATAGTTTTCATTAAATAATTCCTTTACATCTTTGGTTAAGTTAATTCCTAAGTATTTTATTCTTTTGGGGACTATTGCAAATGGGATCATTTTCTTGATTTGGCCTTCTGTTTGTGTATTGTTGGTGTATAAGAAGGCTACTGACTTTTACAGGTTAATTTTGTATCCTGCCACTTTGCTAAAGTGGTTTATTATTTCTAGAAGTTTGGGAGTGGAGTTTGCTGGGTCACTCAAGTAGAAGATCATGTCGTCTGCGAATAGGGATAGTTTAATTTCTTCTTTCCCTATGTGGATCCCTTTGATGTCCTTTTCTTACCTTATTGCTCTGCTCTGGCTAAGGGTTCCAGCACTATATTGAAGAGATGTGGAGAGAGTGTGCATCCCTGTCTAGTTCCTGATTTTAAGGTAAATGGTTCCAGTCTTTCTCTATTTAGTAAAATACTGGCTGTAGGTTTGTCATATATGGCTTTAATTATTTTAAAGAATATACTAGTAGAAATGGATGCTTTCTTAAATAAATATAGGCTACCCACATTGAACTAAGAAGAGGTAAGCAAATTGAACAAACTAATTTCATACAATGACATAGTGGAAGCACTCAGGGAAATGACAACCAAAAAGAGCCCAGGTGCAGATGGTTTCACTGCAGAATTCTACAAGACTTTTAAAGATGAAGTAATACCTATACTCTTGAAACTCTTCTGAGAAATAGAAGCAGAAGGAGCCATACCAAACTCATTTTATGAATGCAATCTAACCACAGATCTGCAGAGTCTTGATTATTTTCATAGGTTCCTATAATTTACTAAAACATAGTGGTTAATCATTTTGATATCTTACAGAAAAGATTGCTTTTGAAAGTATACTGTCAGTGAGAGGAAAACAGAGTATCCATCATCTATGTAAATTTTATCTGACCGAGTCCAAACAACTAGGATTTAGGAAGAAAACATAAAAATGGATTCGAATGTAAAGGAAGTTCTGTGGAAGTGACTAGCTTTCTAGCTTGTGATTTTTTTCATAAATTACTTGGGAGTACAGAGACTATCCACAATGGGAAATTGTTGCCTGTGGTGGAAAAAGTAATGAGTAGTTATTATGGGACTGTACACAGGAATGAGGCTGTTTGTCTTTAAAAGGGAAAGATCCAGGGGCTGGAGTTTGGCTCAGTAGTAGAGTGCTTGCCTAGAATGCATGAAGATCCTGGTTCAATTCCTCAATACCACATACATAGAAAAAAGCTGGAAGTGGTGTTGTGACTCAAGTGGTGGGGTTCTAGCCTTGAGAAAACCCAAGGACAGTGCTCAGGCCCTGAGCTCAAGCCTTGGACTGGCAAAAAAAAGGAATACAACCCAGTGAAAGAGAGAAGAGTTACTTCTTATCCTTATCAGTGATTTCATGGATGAGGGCTCACATACATCATGTACATCTTGGCCTGGGGTCACCTACCTCTACCCCACAGGACAAGGAAATTAAATGAAGAAATAGGGAAACTCAAGCAGGCCAACCCAGTACAAGGATGCATTGCTTAGTTTGGTACCTCTGAGGGTGTCTTCTGTTTCTCTTGTCCTAGACACTCTGTTCCTAAAACACTGCCTAAAAGACATTAGGATGAGAGGCATCTGCATATCCTTTTCTGTCTCCTTTCTGAGGCAGGCCTCTGGTACCCTATAGGAGCTGCCTCCCTAATCTATATTTCTAGGTTCCATACACTAGGGACCTGTTGATGCCCAGCCTGTCTAGTGAGTCACAGGAAGGGAGGAGACACAAGCCTATGTGGTGTAAGTTTGAGAGGATGCATTGCCATCATCTCAGACAAAATGGATTTATACCTGTAGACAGCTGTTTAATGTAGTCTGACTGCACTTTAGGACAAAACATTGTAGAGGGGTCAGGTGATCTATAAAATAGTATGCTCAATTCAGTGGCTTTATATATTCTACTTACAGAACAACCCACAATTCTCCCCTGCCCCAAGAAAACAAAAGTTCAGAGGGAGTGATGGAAGTTGGAAATGGGTACATTTCTCATCTTTTGATTTAAAAGAAAATTTCTTCCTGTAAATCTCTACGACTGCTGATAATTAGGCTTTGAGATTAACTTGCTACTGACTTAGCAACTGGGAAAACTAAGGAGCCCACAGATTTGATTTATCATAGAAAAATAGACTCAACACCAAAAGCTTTCATGACAGTGTCAGAAATCCATTACTGAATCATGGTTTTCTAGGCAAGCTGGAAACCAAATGCTCTTTTATTGAAATGGGTAACAAAAGCTGTTTCATTTCCCTTTGGTTAGTCTCTGCTCCAACCACTGCAGCTCATGATAGCTCAGTGCATGATTTCTCTGCTTTCTGTATTCCTACAATGGGCCAGCTAAGGACCAAACTCAGGGGCTTGCACTTGGTACTCTTCCACTGAGCTAAATCTTCAACTTCTATTTACTGTTCTTTACTGATTTCAGGGAACTGTTCAGTGGATTATTGGCTTCTCACTTGCTTGACTTGGAGTGCTGATAAGGAATTTTGATACTTTAGAGACTTGGGTTGCTGTGGAACACAAAGTGGGGGGAGAGCTTAGTGGATTGTGGCAGTACCACAGAACCTGTAGTACTGTAGACAAACAGTAGAGGGACCAAAATACTACTAGCTCCTCAAAAAGAAAGTGCAAGTCTACATTTGTGAAATTCTACACGCAAGTTCAGAGAAGATGCAACTCTATAAAAGGCTTATAAATGCCATACAATATCTAGACTGGCTGGTTGATGAATGTCCTTCTCTGTACAAAGCCTATCTGTAAAGATGAGGACTAGCTTAAAATATATATATATATAAACATAATAAAAATAATCCACATGAATAGGGAAATATAGCCTAATTAAAGTAACAACATAAAAACATTTCTAGAAATTCATCCCATTACACAGAGTTCTGTGAAATACCTGGCATATAATTAAAAGTAAACATCTTAAGTTATCTTAGTACAAGAAAACAGTGAAAATCTGCATGAATTCACCTAGACTATTACAATAATTTCAGTTTTTACCATAATTTGATGCTTATTTTTTATTATCTTTGAGTCATTGTATAAAAGAGTCGCTGTTAACAAAGCTGCTTATGAATACAATGTATCTTGGTGAATATCATCTCTTTCAGCATTCTAATCCATCCCTCCCAACCCATGTCTTCCCTCACTTTTCTTAATTTTGTTGGATATATGTTGAATTCTTGACTGCATTCCCCCTCTTATTTTCTTCATTTGGCTACCCCTCTCTACTTGACCCCACAAATTCAAATTTGAGAGCTGAGGAATATAGTAATTAAATAGAAAAATTTACTATTGGGGCATGAATGGCAGATGAATCATTGAACTTGAAGATTGCTTATTTGAAATTACAGGCCTGTGATGCACAGAAATGTTCTGATCCATGGCATATGATGTATACACTGAGGATCCTATAGCATCATAGAGATGAAAAATTACTAGATATTATGTAGCTATAATAACGTAGGTCAGCATACTTCTCTGGTTTTGGTGATACTTGCAGAAGCAACATGTGCTGTTAGTTTATTTATTTATTTTTTGCCAGTCCTGGGGCTTGGGCTTTCTCAAGGCTAGAGCTCTACCACTTGAGCCACAGCACCACTTCCAGCTTTTTTCTATGTATGTGGTACCAAGGAATTGAACCAGGGTCTTTGTGCATGCTAGGCAAACACTTTACCACTAGGCCAAACTCCTGGCCCCATTTTTTTCACTTTTTACTTAACATAGTACTGAAAATCCTACATGGATAGTCAGACCAGAAAAAGAAAGTGTCCAAATAGAAAAGGAAGAATTACAGCTAGTAATTCACAGATGAGACAATTTTATGCTTAGAAAACAATTGCTTATACTCTGGATCTCTTGTACTCTGTTTTTTTCCTCTCCCTCTCTCTTTTTCTCCCTCTCCCTCTCCTCCCACCCCCAGAAATAATAATTTTTAGGGTACAGATTTGACATAGAAAGATCAATTGTATATATAGTATTTCTGTATATTATCTCTATATAGTAGAAGAATCTGGAAAAGTAATTGAATAGTCTCATAAGTACATATCAACAAACTTGTCAATAAATTTAATCAAGGGGTTGATGTATACAACATTTTATAGTGAAAATAAATCTACAAAGCCTTGCTGAAAAAATGTTAAAATATAAATGAAAGGCAATTTATATTCAAAGGTTAGAAGACTTGGTATATTTTTTTGGTTAAAAAATTAAAATTTATTACTCCAAAGCTGTCAAAGACTTTAAAGAAAATTGTTAAGTTTAATGCTCTTTTTAACTCAAGCATGAATGCCAGACAGTTCACCAGTATAACGTCACTCTTCTTTATGAACTTCACGAACCTGGCCTCTTCTTCAAATTTTGGCTCTTTGGAACTTTTCCCTATGTTTTACTCTGGGATTTCAATCCATCTTCTTTCTCCTAGGTGTAAGTCCTCTATTTTTCTCAATCTGACAGGTAATGGCTCTCTTAGCGTTTTGATCTTCAAGAGCCTGTTCTTCGGTACTTTCTTCTTTCTTTCTCTTCCACTTCTGCCCGTCTTCCATCTCTTTATAGTCCTTTAATGCAGCTTCACCAAAATCAGAATCATAGAGACATCTTCAGTAGAAGCAGCAGCAGTCTGGGAAACAGACTTTTTGGAGGTGGCTGCTGTCAATTTTCCTTATGCTTACGTTCTTTCTTTACAACATCGTCCTCATGTGTGAGTAGACAACGACTTTCTGAGGACAGCTTCTGATCCATTACGGACAGCTTGTTGATCAGATTTCGGTAGGTAACAAGCCTTTCTAAGACAGGATGTCCTTCAGCAGGGATTCTACCTAGCTTTTAGAATTAGATAAAAATGGATGTTGGAGCAATAGTTCAGGTAGAGATTATATTTAGTGTTTAGGTACTGGCTTCCTTTTCCAGATGAAACGATACGTTGCTCCACCAACTCTAACAGAGGCTCTAGCTCATCCTTCACTTCTGCCAACTTAACTTTCAAAGTCTTCTATCAGCGCCAACAGCTCTGCGGATTCTTTTCTCAACATTTTCAGCTTTTCTTTCACTGAAACTTTTGCCAAATCCTTCACCACTCGCATCTCAGTCTCATCTCCCCAAGAAACGGGTTTTGCAAAAGCTTCCACCGAGGCAACTCCAAAGTCATCTTCCTGCAGGCCTTGAGCTAGGCACCGCGGATTACTTGTGTGCCTCTTCCTCTCTCTCCTCCTCCTCAATTTCTGGTTGGCTCTGCCGGCCTCCGGATTTGGAACCATAGTCGGTATTGTAATACAGTTACTTCCTTTGATCCCATGACAAACTAGGATCCACAGAAGCCTCAGCCTCACTCTGCACAGAGCTCCCACCACCATCATAATCACCGTTGTTGTCTCCATCCTCCTCCTCCCCCATACTCTCTCCATCCTCCATATCCAGGGCTAGTACCTCCTTCTCCTCTTCCACGCCATCCTCCTCGTCCCCACGGTCCACAGCCAAGGCCGCCCGGGAGCTTGTCTCTTGGAAATCGTCTACCTGATCTTGGTAGTAACTGGGGCTCCCAGGTGAGGGCGGCGACCTGGAGTCATCTTCATCTTCCTTTCCAGCCTGGAGACCGGCCTGCACAGCCGCCCACTGGGCCGCTTGATATTTTTTTAGATAGATAATTATCCATGCTACCCCTGGTGTCCTTCAGATTCAATGCAAACTCCAAGTATAGCTATTACAGTTTTTTTTTTCTGGTACCAGGGCTTGAACTCAGGGCTTTGCCTGGCTCGAGTTCTTATACCTGATAGTCTACCCCTAATTCCCCCACCACCTCCCCACTTACCGGCTTTTTTTTTTTTTTTTTTACTGGTTAGTTTGGAGATGCACTCTCAGTATTTCTTGCCTTTCCTGGGTTAAAATCATTATTCATTGTTATTATAGAAGTGATAAATAGAGGGAGTACAGTTACATGTACCATTAATGAGTGTAATTCTTTTTTTTTTTTGCCTGTCTCCCATTCCCTTGCTCTCTCCCAGTTTTTCCCTCTGTTCCCTACCACAAGATGCACAGTTAATTTTCTACATAGTATCTAGTGAGTAGCCCTATTGTATTTGTTCATTTTAGTTTTACCTTTTTGGTGCCCCGCTTTTTCCTCCCCAATACAAACAAACAAGACAAAAGGAAGATAAACAGCAACAATGGCAACTAGTTCTTTGTTTCCTTTCCTTGGAGTTCATGTCAAAGAATATTATTTTATATGATTGTCTGCACATAGCTATTGAGTCTTTGGCAATCGTCTTTGGCAAACACTCCTCTGCATATCCTCCTTTGGCGTCAGTGTATAAATGTCTAGAGTTCTATATGACTTGTCCTGTCCCAATTTGTGTGTGTATGTGCATGTATGTGCATGTGTGTGGGTGTGGGTATGTGTATGTATATCTATATATCTATATAATTCTGTGTGCTTATTGTGGATTTATAGGCACATTCTAGTTCCCACAAATGAGGGAAACCATGCAGCCCATGTTTGGCTCTGGCTAACTTTGCTTAATATAATTTTTTCCATGTCTTTCTACTTCCTTAGGATAGCCATGCCGTCTTGCGAAACAACAGATCTTGAGGCCTTAAATTGCCTGGCTTCAAAACATACTTAAAGCCATAACAGTCAAAATAGTGTGGTGGTATATAAAGAATAATAGAGCAGCACAAAAATTCAAAAATAAATCCTCACACATCTCCGATGATCCCTGGAAAAGGGACTCTCAAATTATCATTCACAAGGTACCAGGGCTACACAGTCTCTTCCATAAATGATACTGGAAAATCTGATTATATACCTGGAGAGAGTAGAGACAGATCCAGACACCTTGTATGCAAGTTAACTGGAGATGTATGACATGCCTAAGTGTAAATTGTTAAATTTGAAAAATAAACTCCACTATTCAACTCCTAGCCAGACATGACATTGGATTTGTTAGATATGACACAAAAAGCAAAAATAGACAAATGGAGACAACACAAAACTTAGACATTTCTTTGCAGCAAAGGAAACAACAAAAAGAAAAGACAACTTACATAATGGGAAACATTTGTAAGTCATATTCCTGGTAGGGTGTTCATATCTAGAACATATCAAAACCTGTAACTCAGTAACAACCACTTAGATGAAACAATTAGCAAAAGAGAGATTTTTTTTTCTGAGAGAAGATAGACAAACAGCCAACAATCATGGAAAGATGTCTAATACTATCACCATTAGGTAAATGGAATTGAAAACCACAGAGATTTGCCTCTCCTGCATTTAAAATGGTCATTACTGAAAAACACCTCCTCCAAACCCCAGGATCAATGAAAACACAGGAACACAGGAACTTGTATATTCTTGGTAGAAATGGAAAATGGTGTAATTGCTATAGGAAATAGTACAGTGGTGTCTTAAAAATTAAACAAAAAACCAGATGCAGTGGCTCACACTTGATAGCCTAGCTACCCAGGACGTTGAGATCTGGATGATTGTATTTTGAAGCCAGCCTGAGAAGTAATAGCCGAGAAACTCCATCTTCAAAATAATATTCAAAAAGCTAGTCTGGAGGTATGACTCAACTGGCATAGCAACATCCAACCAAGCCAAACAAGCATAAAGCTCTGATTTCAAACCCTAGTGTGGAGGGTGGTGGGGGTAGGGGTGGGTGGGGAGTGTGAGTGGGGGAAATGAGAAATCCCACCTCTAGCTGTATTTCCAAATGAAATGAAAACAAGATCTTGAAAAAGCATTTGCAGCCAGGAGTTTGGTGTAGTGGTAAAAGTGTTTGCTTACCTAGCATGCACGAAGAATTGGGTTCGATTCCTCGGTACCACATACATATAAAAAAGCTGGACGTGATGGTGTGGCTTAAGTGGTAGAGTTCTAGCATTGAAAAAGCCCAAGGACAGTGCTCAGGCTTTGAGTTTAGTCCCCATGACTTGCAAAAAAAAAAAAAAAGAAAGAAAAATGAAAGGAAAAGAAAAAGCATTTGTCCATCAGTATTTGTTGCATTGTTTCCCAATAGCCAAAGGATGAAAGAACCTAAATTCTATCGGTAGAGGAATGATAAGATGTCACATAAATATCTACAACAGAAAATACTTAGTCTTGAATAATAACATCTCTAGCATGCTACAACATGGTTAAAACTGAAAAAATATCATGGGAAGTAAAATAATCCCTTTTCTGAGAGGGAAATAATCATATGAGTCCATTTGAAAATAAGACATTTTAAAATAACAAACTCCTGTAAACAGAAAGTATAGTGGTAGTTTCTAGGGGGCAGGGAAATGGGGACAAGGAAGTTGTTCAATGGATATAGAATTATGGTTTTGTAAGATGAGAATATTCTAGAGATGTCATACAACAGTGTGCACAAGAGTAACTGTTCTATCATTCACTTCAGTGTACTTAGGATCATATATTTTATTGTCTTCAGTTGTACCCATTGTTGACAACTGAAAAGAAGGCAGAGTTTATGTAAGAATTTTAAATAACAATTAAAGAACAAACTTCTCTGATGTCATCTGAATGTCTTACCAGATCAGATGGATTTGCCTTAGGTAAACCTTGATGGTTATACATAATCTTTAAAAACTGTTAAAAAATGTTGTACTGTAAAAGAGCAAAGGGTAGAGATGTGTGAGCCAGCTATCACGGGGTCTTTATTTTTCATAGTTTCAAGGAAGGAGTTCAGTGTCTTTTGTAAAGATGAAAATATTCATCCATTGAAACCTGAGCCATGAGCATTTTGTTCTGAGACTCCCTTAAAAATATCTTTCTTCAGGAAGGCGGAGGCTAGAAGTAATTGGAACTCCATAATAGCATTTACATTTGGTGTTGGTAGGCGTGCAGCAGGGAAAAAGGATTCATGATTTTCAAGCCCTCAAATCCAAATGTGCTGAGTGGACATTTTTTTAGAAAGCAACCATACAGCAAATGGTTTGTCTGACTTAAAAGTTGAGAAGAAATGTTTTTGCATTCCAGCGATTGTAACAGTATCACTTTCTCAAATTTCCACATTTTAAAAGGAGACTATCATGGTTTGGCTCCCCTACTTAGTTAAATTATTGCTGGCTTGCACATTCCTGTTAGTTACCAGCATTGGAAAATACGCCCTATTTTCAATGTTTATGTCAGGCGACTTGGCTTGAAACATCTCTCTTTAGCTTTGAAGCATCCATGTAGATGTGTGACCTGTATTATGTATCTAAAATGGAAAGACATGATGAGTTAATAGGGACATGTGATACCTCAGATTCTGACATAGTATGGGAAACTGCATTCAATACATTGAAATCCTCTTGATGATGAATACGGGGGTTCTGGTTTTCTATATGTATGTAACATATTACACGTGCTGCCTATGTCTGTATGCTGGCTTGTCTGAGTATGTTGTTGTGGATTAGATTGTTTCCTTCACACACATTGTTACTTCACATACATTGATACCCCTTCTCATGTTTTTGTTCCCATTTTCCTCTCCTACCCCCTGCCCTCAACTTATTTTCCCCCTTCCATTTCCTGTTTCAAATAAACAAATAAATACATATATAATACACTGGATTACAAGGTAAGATACTGTAACAATAAGAATAACCAAGGGACAACAAAAGAGATGAGAAGTAACATAGTACATTAAGGACAACAATCACACATTATATAGCTCTTGTTTCCATGTCCTGGAGGTCCTTTCATTTAGCCTCATCCTATATGGCTTTTTGTATGTAGGTTTTGAGCTATTGTAATCCTCTGCTAGGAGAGTCCAAGGTTTGTACTAATTATTACAAATGAGGGAAACCATTGAACCTGTGTTCTTTTAAGTCTGGCTTACTTCACTTAATATGATACATATCATTAGTCTTCAAATATTCTAATGTTTCTTGCAGTCTCCTAAACAGTCTTAAAAAGTAGAATTATACTATCTGGCGAATATAACTGTAACCCCTCTATACATTACAATAAAAACATAAACACAAATTAAAAATAAAGAGATCTGAGATCTGAAGGGCAAAACAAAAAGGTAGAATTAAAATTGATAACGGTGATGAAGCGGTTATACTTGGAATATAGACTCGGAATCTCTTTTCCTACCTTGCATAGAAACATAACAGGTTTTCTCCTCTTCAGGAGACTTCGAGTCTCCTGATACAATTTGTAGCAGCACCAGAGTCTACCAGTAGACTGGAAAGGCAGTATGAGAAGAAAAAAAAAAACCACTTACCTTATCCGGCACCAAAATAAAAAAATTCTCTCAAAAGTACACATATTGGAATTAAATTTTCTGAAGATTACAAACAGATGTGTTCAAATGACCAGTTTTTCCACTGCCTGGAGGTATGAGTGCCATTGGAGGCGGTTCATTTTGTTGTCAGTAGAAGAGACACTTGTGTTCTACGTTCAGCTGTGTCCCTGTACATTCCTTGGCACAGCTGTCTTATATAACCCCCAACCACTGTGAAACTGGTGACCAAACTTCTCACTGGGGACAATTGGAGTTACTAAAGAAAAGTGGAAGCTAGTTCAATGTGTTAAGTATTCTTGTTGCTATAGGGGTTAGGAGAGGTTCATCTAGAGGGAAGTGTTTCTGCAACTACTTGAATTTTGTAGACTAAGATAAGGAAGTATGCGAAACTGGCTGATGAATGATTTTTATGGTGATTTTTTAAAGACAACAAACACTGGCATACTTTGTCATGTTACTGAGTGTTTAAATTGTCCAGTATTCTAGAAACTCAAAATATGCCTATGGATGTTATTTAATGATCTTTAAGTAGTGATTAGTGTAAAGAATAAATTGAAACCTTATGGAAAACTTGTTTTCTATTCCAAAATGAATTTCACGTTTAAAAAGTAGGTAATCAAGGTTAGAGAAGTAATATACCAATTACCTGGTGAATGTAACTGTAATCCCTCTATACCTTATCTGGACAATAAAATACAATTAAAAAAATAGGAACTCAAGGGCCATCTTGATTATGTTCCTGTTTAGGGAATTTTATGATAATATATTTATTTATTCATTTGCTTATTTTTGTCAGTTGGGGTGCTTGAACTCTGAGCCTGGGAACTGTCCCTAAGCTCTTCAGCTCAAGGCTAATGCTCTAACACTTGAGCCACAGTGTGACTTCTAGGTTTTTGGTTTTTAATTGGAGATAAGAGTCTAGATTGCCCAGATTGGCTTTGAACTGTGATCCTCAGATCTCAGTCTTCTGAGTAGCTAGAATTACAGTTGTGAACCATTGGTGCCCTGCTATATTTTCTTTTTTTATGCCAATATCGAGGCTTGAACTCAGTTTACATTGCTCTTGCTTGAGCTTTTTTGCTCAAGGCTGGTGCTTTACCAGTTGAGTCATACCTCCACTTCTGATATTTTCCTCATTAATTGGAGAGAAAAGTCTCATGAACTTTCTTCCTCTGGCTGGCTTTGAACCATGATTCTCAGTCTCAGCCTCCTAAATAGGTAGGATTACAGAAGTGAGCCATTGGTGTCTATCAGACTATACTTTTGAAATAGAGATTTTCTGTGTATCACAATGAGTAGTCTTCATAAAATACATATTTACATATATATGCATAGATATTTTTGTGTTTTTGTGACTTTTCCAAATATTATTATACAGTAATTTTAAGTATTTAAATTATGAACAACACATATATGAAATATAGAAAACTGAACACCTCAATAAATTATATCTGTGGTTCAGAACAAGAAGGAAATTAACCCTATATATGTACTCTTCTTGCCCCTGGTTATAACTCTTTTTTTTTGTGGAATTCATCCTTAGTTTTCCATATTATTTTTGTTTATCACTTAAGCATGCATGAATTCCTAACTGCTTGGTTTTGCTCTATTTTTTTTCCTTGTCCTGGACCTTGAACTCAGGGCTCTCCCTGAGCTACTTTGCTTAAGGCTCATGCTCTACTACTTGAACCACAGTGCCACTCTGGCTTTTTCTGAGTAGTTTAGTAGAGACTCATCTCTACTGATATAAGAGTCATGGACTTACCTGCTTAGGCTGACTTTAAACTGTGATCGTCAGATCTCAGCCTGTTTAGTAGCTAGGATTATGTATGTGAACCACCAGTGCCTGGCTGGATTTATTTTTTTCAGGAGAAAATTTATATGCTCAAATTTATTATAATGATATGAGTTGTTTTAATATATTGTTATGGCTTCCATATTAGATATGAAACAAGATTTCCCATTTCTTCTGCTTTTCTGTGTATGAGATTTGATCATTAGCTGGCTTCTTAGATTTGAGTGGTTTATGATTGGCTTGGACTACTTTTCTTTTTTTTTTTGCCAGTCCTGGGCCTGAGCACTGTCCTTGGACTTTCTCAAGGCTAGAGCTCTACCACTTGAGCCTCAGCACCACTTCCGGCTTTTTTCTATGTATGTGGTACCGAGGAATCGAACCCGGGTCTTCATGCATGCTAGGCAAGCACTTTAACCACTAGGCCAAACTCCCGGCCCTTGGACTACTTTTCATATATTTTTGTCTTCAAATTTAATGAAGATATATAATAGAAAACATCAAGGTAAGCAGGTGGTTCCTTTAGACTAACAGTTGAGGTGTTTGTTGGAACACATTGCTTAGAGAGTGGGCTCTGCCTATGATAGAGAGGCCAACTTAACCTACTGCTGACATCTGAGCCTATTTTCCTATAGAAGCCAACTTTCCTGCTTGCTCTTCCTTGGCAAAATCAACTAACCAGAAGACTTTTAATCCTCCCCTTGTGGTTTTAACTGGCTATCCCAGTTGATTACCAGGTTAGCCACTTAAACATCTGGCTAAGTATCCTCAAAGTATTCTGTCTTGCTGCACTGGAAATATAGCAGCAGCCTTCTGCTTATGTTTCAGACCCTGTAAATAGTGAGTACTGTGAAGCAGCAACCCAGATGGGCTGGCCTCATGCCCACTCCAGGAGAAATCTTCACTGGTGTCTGAACCCTGTACCTTTTTCTCACTTCTTGAGTCTCTGTACTTCCCATGTTGTTCTAAATTCCTGAAAGTATGGGACTGGGAGCTAGCACTGTCTTAATTAAGCATTTTTATCTAGCTTTATCTCATCACACATTCATCCTCATCCATGATTTCATTTTTTTCCTTTTTTATTGTGATTAATAGAAGGGTTACATTATATTCACCAGATAGAAGGTGCATAACTCCACAAACATTGATACCCTTTCTCATGTCATGGTCCCCATTTCCCTCCGCCCTTCCCCCCGCTCATCTTGATTTCCCCCTTCCCTATCCAATTTCAAATAACCAATTAAGCACATATAAAATATATCAGATAACAAGGTGAAATATTGTAACAATATGAGATAACCAAGGGATGGCAAAAGAGATGAGAGATAACATAGTACATTAATAACAACAATCACTCATTATGTGGCTTTAACAAGATGTGGTATTTATTTATTTATTTTTTATATTTTTTATTGTAATTAATAAAAGGGTTACATGATATTTGCCAGATAGAAGGTGCATTAATTCACATACATTGATACCCTTTCACATGTCTTGGTACCCATACCCTCCCCCCCACCCAACACCCACCCCCATCTTGGTTTTCCCCCCTTCCCTATCAAATTTCAAATAACCAAATACAAATAAATTCAATATATCAGATAACAAAGTGAGATACTGTAACAATATGAGATACCCAAGGGACAGCAAAGGAGATGAGAGATAACATAGTACATTAATGACAACAATCACTCATTATGTGGCTTTAACAAGATGTGGTATTTACACACATGAAATTCTATGCTTCTGTCGGAAAGGGCATGCCTCATTTGTAAGGAAATGGAAAGACTTAGAAAAAATCATATTAAGTGAAGTAAGCCAGACTCAAAGGAACATAGGCCCAAATAGTCTCCCTCATTTGTCATAATCAGTAGAAACCTTGGACTCTCCTAGCAGAGATTTACAATAGAACAAAATCTAGAGACATTAGGCCAAAGCGTATGACACTAAATGTAAGGTCACCCATGATTTCTTTCTTTAGTTCTGTGATGTATTTTAGTTAACTTTTAGGAAGGGATGCCTCTACATTCTTACTTCTTTTCCTTTTCTTTTTTGTATACGTACATAGAATTTGTTGGAAAGACTCCCAGTGAATTGTCTTTGGGCCTTTTTCACATCAGTTGATCAACTTGCTTTCTATTCTGCTCCATGGATCAATATGTTCCAGGATGCCAATTTCACTCTCTTGATTTTGATTTTAATTGATACAAAGTGAATATTTGAGAAAGTGTTTTGCATTTAGCTTTATGACAGTGCTTGTGTATTTGGGTCCCTCTTCTCATCATGAACTCTTAAAATTCCACATTCTGCTTTATATGAAGTGATACTGAAAGTGCATGTCTCTGGTCTTACTACTCAGAAAAACTCAATATATTTTGTTCCTGGCATTTGATATATTACACTTGTTATTTGTTTAACTTACTGTTGTCTGTTGCCCCAAATCTTTCAGTAGGATTGAAGGTCCATAGAGAAGGTCCATAGAGCTATTTTTTTTTGTTTGCTCAGGACTTAAAGGCATATGGTCAGAAAGTGGTCAATGGTGAATATTTATAGTGTCTCACTTTGTAATATCTTTGGGAATTCAGGTGTTGTACAAAGGGGAATTTGCTTGTACGAAGATGCATATAGCTATAGGCAATGGCGATAAGCCTCAAGAAGTTAATAATCAAATCTAGGGCTTCTGTGTGCTAACCGTGAATATTTTTAAACTGACAAGTAAAAACTGTTTACATTTATGGTGTGCAATCTGATATTTTTCACCTATGCAAACATGTGGCATGCTAAATCAAGCCAGTTGACATATCCATTATCTTATATACTTCTTTTGTGAGGAACTTTTAAAGTCCTCAGCAGTTTTCAAGTCTACCCTGTGTCCATGCTAATGGTAGCCTCCACTGCTATATGACAAGTCTCTTTGGCTAATTTTTCTTCACTTAAATTTTGTATATTTTGACTAATAGTAAGATTTTTTTGAGGGGGCTTGAATTCAGGGCCTGGGCACTGTCTCTGGGTTTCTTTTGTTCAAGGCTAACACTCTACCACTTGAGCCACAGCACCATTTTTTGGCCTTTTCTATTGATGTGGAACTAAGGAATGGAACCCAAGGCTTCATGCATGCTAGGCAAGCACTCTACCACTAAGTACCTTCCTAACCGCAGTAGTAAGATTTTTAATGCTCAGTTTTTACACTAATGCTTCTGTGTCATTTTGAAGGATAGCTTTTCAGAAGTTTGGCAATCAAGTGCAGTGAATTTGGAGGCTTGGGACTTGTGGATCTGGGGGGGAGGGAGTTACCATAGTGTTGACTTCTTTATTACCTGCACAGATTGAGGTGTTTGATGGTCTGTAGAAAGAGAAACATGGAATGATAGAAATTTGAATTTGGACTATTTAGATGATGTGGAATAAATATTTTATTTCTTTGGTATGCTTTCTTAAAAAAAATAAAAGGTCTTGCTATCCAGCCCAGGCTGGTCATGAACTTTTTCCATCCTTTCTCCTTCTCTTCTCAAGTGCTGAGATTAAAGATGTGCACCACCACACCTGGATATGTGTATTTTTAATGATTAATATTGAAATGAATTATGTTTTTGAGGGCATTTTAGATGGGCAGATTCCCCCCCCCACATAGTTATGAAGAGTTTCTTTAGTAAAAGTGTCTCAGGAAGAGTGAGCAGAGGTAATGGAAATGGGTTGTCTACTATGTCATTCAGCTGTTTTCTCCTCCCTCTTGGCAGTTGGTTGGTGATTGATTGGTTTGTTTGAAGCAAGCCAGACCCTCCTCTGAGTGGTGGCTTATAGGAGGACTGGCCCGAGCTATGGCAGATCCAAGATTCTGCCCTAGCTGGTGGCCACTATTTTGGGGGGTGGGGTAAGCTGGTCTGAATGGTTGATTGGTGGTTACCTTCATTTCTTCCTCTCTGAGTGTTCCTTGACTGCTTTCTGGAGATGAACAGATTTTTTTTCTTTTTAATTGAGCAGCAAGGTAGAGACAAGAACTAGTTCAATAGTTCAATTCTTGCGCATTCCACATTGAAATCAGAAGGAATTAGGATGACTTTGAAGAGGTCATACTAAGTGTGTAGTTGGGAAAACTGAGGGTCAGAGAACCAAGAGTGAGTAATTAGTTCAAGTTTATTCAGCTTGTTTGTTATATAACTCTGCTCAGAGCTCTGGTCTCTTGAATCTAAATCTAGCATTATATAGACTGTTTTTGCTTTGCTGAACAGAAGGAGGTAAAGTAAAAGTGGAGCAATCTGATCTATAGTTACATACTTGCTGTAAAGAAATTTGAAAAGTAGATCTTCTCATTAAATATGGACAGTCATTGTAAATGCCACGAACCAACAGGAATCCTTCTCTTATGGTTTAGTTTCTGAAGTTATTTTTAATTTATAATTTGTTGCTCATCTAATAGCAATGGGTTTGAAAGCAAGTGCAGAGTAAAGAAAGAACAGGGGAAAAAAAACGAAGATAAAATGAGTATGTGTTCAAATCTTCAAAGAAACACCATGCCATTTAAAGGTGGGCTAAAGACTTAAAGAGAGACTTCTCTGAAGAGGAAATAAGAATGGCCTATAGACACATGAAGAATTGCTCTGGCCATAAAAGAAATATAAATCAAAACAAATTTGAGATTCCAACTCACTCTGGTCAGAATGGCTGTGATCAAGAAATCTAATAACAACAGATGCTGGAGGGGATGTGGCCAGGAGGGATCACTACTACACTGTTGATGGGAGTGCAAACTCGTTCAACCACTAGGGAAAGCAGTATGGCAGTTCCTCAAAAGACTAAACATAGAGCTCCCCTATGACCCAGCAATTCCACTACTTGGCATTTATCCAATCATCCAGAAACAAAGACATACTAAATCCACCAGCACAACAATGTTCATTGCAGCACTATTTACCATAGCAAATATATGGAACCAACCTAGATGTCTCTCAGTTGATGAGTGGATCAACAAGATGTGGTATTTGTACACAATGAAATTCTATGCTGCCATCCAAAAGAATGACATTGCCCAATTTGTAAGGAAATGGAAAGACTTGGAAAAATCATATTAATTGAAGTAAGCCAGAGGAACATAGGTTCAATAGTTCTCTTCTTTGTAATAATTAGTACACATCTAGGAAACTCCTAACAGAGAATTACAATAGCTCAAAACCTAGGTACATAAGGTCACATAGGATGAGACTAAATGAAAGAATCTCTAGAATATGGAAACAAGAGCTTTATCTTGTGTGATTGTTATTCTTAATGTACCATGTTATTTCTCTTCTCTTTTGTTACCTTTTGGTTAATCTTATATTGTTACTGTATCTGACTTTGTTACCTGGTTTATTATGTATACATTTATTTGTTTATTTGAAGTAGGGAAGGGAAGGGGTGAAAAGAAGATGATTGGGAAGGGGTGGAGGGAGGGAAATAGGGACAAAAACTTGAGAAGGGGTATCAATGTGTGAGAAGTAATGAACCTACTACATGACAAATGTAACTGTAACCCTTCTATACATTATCCCAACAATTAAAAAAGAAAAAAATGTGTATCTGTTTAGCTAGCCCATATGGAATGACTGCTTTGTGCTTTGGATCCATTAAACTTAAATCATTTACTATGATATAAATGACTGAGTTAAATAACTTATTGATGTTGGTTCAACACTCTGCTATATAAAGTACTTCCATAATTTTCATATGCATATTCTGCAATTTCATTAGAATACTGTTTACTTTTAGTATAAATTGCTTTACATATACCTTTTTTCCTCTATTGTATATATCAACATTTTACTATTTTAATTCCATGTAGGTTTAATTTTGCTGTGTCTGTTTCTCATTTGGACTTGTTCTTGATCATGTAACTAAATGTATAAACTCCCACACTCATTATTTTCAATTTGGAAGGTTGTCAAGATTTTATGGTAAATCCTTTAGTTTCTCTGTCAAAAATACAAGAATGAAGAAAAAGTAATGTGCAATGTGTGGAGAGTAACATGGTTAGTTAAAATTAGGAGTGGGAGTGCAATTGTGAGGGTTCTTTTTTTTGTTTTCCTATTTTGGTTAGAATCATCGTTCCATTGTGCTCATTGGGAGTTTTGATGTATTTATGTTCTTTATTTCTGTTCTGCGATACCCTCATGGATGCTAGACTTGTGTTTTCTAGCCAAAGAGAGTGAAGGTCACTAGACTTCTTTATAGGTGGCTGGACATCAGACATAAGTAACATGCTAAAGGGTACAAGTTGTAGTTCCATGTTTATGAACCTCTGTGTGCTGTCATGGGAGCGGTGTGTGTGTGTGTGTGTGTGTGTGTGTGTGTGTGTGTGTGTGTGTGTGTGTGGTGGGGGGGAGTTGACCACTCTGTTGCTTAAAGGTAGAGTAACTGATGAGAGTCATTAAAATATCAGTGTAGACAAATAAAATTCCTCCACCAATTATCAAGATCAAAAAGAAAAAGCTGAGATGTAGGTGGTGATGTCCTGTCTGTGAAATCAGTTAATTTTCAGTGAACAGATCAGAGTTCTCATCTCTTCTTGTGATAATGATTAGCAACCTTTTTCTCAGTGGGAGTTTCGGGGAGTGAAAAGACCCAGTCACTGAGGTCTCTCATGTGAAACTTAAATGTTGGCCTGGCATCTCTGGAACTCAGACGGTGGCCAGACAGGTTTGGCTTCAGTCAAATAGTTTTAATCAATCATTAAGTAGAAGTGATGAACAAATACAGTAGTTTCCAAGCCTCCAACTTTGTTGGATGAGATGTGTTGCCACCTGTGTTATCACTAAAGGGAATCAGCTGTGTAGACAGTAGCTCACTCCTCTCCATTATGACAGTCTAGGGCACAACCCTCATTCCCAGGGAGGTCCAATTTCAATAAGTAGCAAGATTGATTTGTATCTTTTAATAAATATCCTTCACTCATTTCTTGTTAATTCATAACTACAGAATGAGAAATTCTACTGGTAAGATGAAATCTATTTAAATTTGTTGAAGGATCACTAATACTTTGATAAATTAGTAACCTGTGATTATTGAAAAAGTAACAACTCCAAGATGCACTCAGAATTTTACTGTCTAATTTTGAGTACCTTTGATTTTTATTTACATAAGATTATGTATATGAATGGAAAATAATAAAGTTTATTTGTACCTTTTCAGAAATTACTTCTAGAAACTACTTCTAAAATAAATAATAAATCAGTCAATTTGACCATGAAATGAAGCATTTTATGAAAGGGGAAATTGTATGTGTAGCCTTTTCATAACACTTGATGGGTCCTTAAGTCTGCTGAGCATAGTTTGTAACTTGGTTAAGGAAATGGAGGGGGAGGGGGGAAGAGATCTTTGATGAAAAATATTACAGAAAAACTATTTAGATTTGATATAATTCTGCCCCTTCTAAGTGCCAGGTTTTCCCTTTAATTTTAAAAGCAGTTTGATTCTGAAGAAAAAAAAACAATTTGATTCATAGAGCACTTGAAGTGAGCAGGCAGAGATCTGGTGCTTTTTGATAAATCCCTTTTCTGATTACTTGTGAATTTTTAAACAGCATTTGAAATACCATGTAAATACTATTTGCTATAGACGCAACTGGCATGCTTGGGAGAAGTTTAAAAGAAGAGAATTACAAAGTGTACAGGTCCAAAAAATTTCCAGGCGAAGAACATTACAAATATTCTTAGCATAAATATGTGAATTCCATTTTGTGTAGCTGCAATCAGAACAGCTGAGACTTCAGTCCCTAGGCCTTGGCTACATTGATTCTGGGCCCATGGTACCCGCAGAGTATCATGGTGGTGGGAAAAGGAGGAGGGCTCTTCCTTTCATGGTGCATAAGAAAGAACGGGGTGAGATATCCAGAGGGGAACTGGTAGATCCAACATTCAAAGACCCACTTCCAGGTACCAATCAATATCTTCCAGTGAGGCTCCACCTCACTGGAATCTGTCCAGCCTTGTGCCACCAGCGGGAGACTTAGGTTCAACACATGAGACTGTGGGAAATTTTCACATTCAAACCATAACACTAAGATTCTAATTTTTATATTTATTTATGTATTTATTTTTTGCAGTCCTGGGGCTTGAAATCAGGGCCTGAGCACTGTCCTTGGGCTTTCCTCAAGGCTAGCACTCTACCACTTGAGCCACAGCACCATTTTAAGCTTTTTTCTTTGTATGTGGTATTGAGGAATTGAACCTGGGTCTTCGTGCATGCTAGACAAGCACTCTACCTCTAGGCCAAACTCCCAGCCCTAGGATTCTAATTTTTAAAGTCTCATATTTATCTTGTATCATAATTATTTTTTTTGTTTTTGTGGAATGTGCCCTGGAGATATTTCTTCATATGTGGTCATTCCTGAGAGTTGTGACTGCTACCTGACATGGTACAAGGTGCTTTGCAGATGTGATTAAGGATCTTGTGAAATAATGAGATAAAATTGACTAATTACTCTTCTTTGTCTGGAGGATTTCTTTTAGTATTGCCCCTTTAAGATACCCATTTGGTCTTTTTTTTTTGCCAGTCCTGGGCTTGAGCTCAGGGCCTGAGCACTGTCCTTGGACTTTCTCAAGGCTAGAGCTCTACCACTTGAGCCTCAGCACCACTTCCGGCTTTTTTCTATGTATGTGGTACCGAGGAATCGAACCCGGGTCTTCATGCATGCTAGGCAAGAACTTTAACCACTAGGCCAAACTCCCGGCCAACTGGTCATTTTTTTTTAAAGATGTTTTTACTGATGAATAACTGACAGGATGTTTTTTCTTTTGTTGAAGATGTTCTGTGGTCTCTGGCTTATCCTGTGGCTGATGAGTAATTGACCTTCATCTTTGTCTTTGCTAATAACATGTCTATTTTCTCTAGTTGCTTTTAAGAGTTTTTGTTTTTTCTGTTGGTTTTAAGAACTTGGATGACATATGTCATTGTTTTATTATTGCACTGGAAGTTTATTGAACTGGGATTAATGGGTGCTTAATTTTCATTAGATTTGGAAGATTCTAACCATTATTTCTCAGTTATTTTCTTCTGTTCCTCTTTCTGTGGGAGCTCTGAGTACATGTACATTAGACTGAAGTTGCACTATAACAAACTGTTGCTTGTATACATTTCTGACCATCCAAGTGTTAAAAAAGGTTCCATTTAGTTTCTAGTGCTCTGATGATCTTAGATCTATTGATTTTTTTTAATTTACAGAGTCTAATGTGCTATTAATCCCAGCATTTTTTTGTCAGACGTCTTGGGACTTGAACTCAGGACCTGGGCACTGTCCTTGAGCTTTCTCAAGGCTAGTGCTCTACCGCTTGAGCCACAGCATACTTCTGACTTTTTCTGTATATGTGGTTTGGAGGAATTAAACCCAGAGCTTCATGCACGCTAGGCGAGCAGTCTACTACTCCAGGCCTTATCTTAGAATAATTTTTAACTAGCATTAAAAAAAACCCCAGACTTTGCAGTTGTTCACTCCAGATGCAATCTTTCAAATATCATACAATTTAAAATTTTTTCTTTAGCTGTCAGAAGCAATAGTAACTTGTTTAAAAATGTAATTGTCTGCTAATTCTAGTGAATGACTTTTGGCCCTTTTTTTCTCTTCTCATCGATTACATTTTTCAGCTTCTTTATATGATAGGTAAGTTTTTAAAAATGTGATTCCACACATGGTGAATTTTACCTTCTTTTGGATCCTAGATATTTTTGTGTTCTTGAATTGTTCTAGGAGATGAAATCATTTGATCCATCTATGTCTTGGTTGTAAGCTTTCTTAGGTAGAACTGGAGCAAAATTAACCTACTAGTTCACAATCTTAGTTACTGTTCTGTCTGATAGCCTGTTAATTTATGAGGGTATTTTTTTTTCTCTTTCCATTCTTACCAGTGAGAACTATTACTCTCATTGGAGTCAAGTTCCCATTTCTGAATAAGCTCTGGAGAAATAAATTATTTCCTCTAATGCTTTCTCAGATGGTTCTTGGGTAGTTTCTAGCACTGTAGTATATATTTTTTAAAACTTTGTTGGGACAGTTCTATAGACTCTAGGTACCTGTCATATGAGACACCAAACTCTACCAACTCTACCTCCTAAATTCAGAGATTACTATGCTTTGCCTGGCTCCATGTTCTTTGTTCAAATGTATGAAAACATTCCCCAGGCACCAGGCTGGATTTGCATAGTTTCCTTGTTTCTTGTCTCTCAGGAGCCAGTCTCTTTTTGTCATTTCATATTTACATACAAATAGAAAACCACTGTTTTAAAAATCTTGCCCATTTTCTAAGATGCTCTAAGTGTGAGGCTAAATTTGGGCCTAGTTCTTCATCTTGATCGTAAAAGGATGTCTTATGCCTTGGAAATGTTCATTCTCCCCACGGTGCACTTTTAGTTGAGTTATTTGGTTTGCTAGAACAAAACTCTACCATATAGTAAATAATTTATAAATAACCTATTGCCCATGGTTCTTGGAAGCTGGACGTTCAAGCAAGATGTTTGATGAGGGCCTCTTCTTTGTAGATGACATCTTATTGCTGTCATTCCATGATGGAAAAGGGCACAGCAGCCTTTTAGGTCTTCTCTTTTTAGACTAAAGTACTAATATCCCATTCATGAGGAATTTGTCCTTGAGATCTAATTCCATCACTAAGACCCAGCCTCTTAAATTCATTATCTTTGAAGTTAAGTTTCAGTAAATGAATTTTACAGACAGGACTCTTCAGACCATAGCATTTAGGATTGCCTCTTTGTTCTTAGCTTCATACTATGTCCTGTTTAATAAAAACACCTAGACTTTGACTCTTTCTCCTTGCGACCTGAAAACTAGTATCTTTGTATATGCTTAAGAGATTCATGATTTATTATCTAAAGGTCTATAAAATGCAGTAAAAGAATTCAGAGTTCTGTCACATTTCTGAAATGGACTACACTTCAAGTTGTAAAAGACTTACCAAACTGAAAAACAATCCTATATTTATTCATTATCTTTGTATGTTTTTTAAAAAAATTAATATTAAAACTTAGCCATTACATAGGCTATATATATACATATATATCTGTTTTTTTGGAATACATGGAAATTTAAATTTAGAGACATTGGAATGTCTTAAACTTTCTTTTGGTGTCTCTTAGCAACAGCAAACAAAGGAATTTCTTTTGGATTGCATTTTTATAAGTGATAAAACTTTAATGATGTGAGAAAATCATTGAAATCTATCAAGAAAAGTTGCCAAACGCTTTTCTAATGTTTGCCTGAAGAAATAGGTTGCATGTTTTTGTACCCAAAGGCTGTAGTTAATAGATTCTCCTGCCACCTTTTATTATGTTCAACTCTTGATTATCAAGTAGGAAAAAAAGTTTAAACCTTGGGTTACTTGGTGATAATTATATGATCAAAGTTTTAGAAGAGTGAAAACTGCAGCATATTTTAAGTTCATCATAATGAAAAGAACCACTTAAAAAACTTTATTTTGTTGAATACTTAAGCACAATAATTTCCAACCATTTTCAATCTGGCTTTTTCCTTTCTCTTTGTGGATTCTTCAGAAAATTACTTGGTCTTGCAGCAATCTCTCACAAAGTGCTTTCCTCTCAGCTATTGGTTATATGCCAGGGCCCTAACACAAGTCCATAAATAAGAAAATGGTTTTGATTGTGGCCAAAGTGCTGTACATAGTATGTGAAAGTCATGGGGCCGTCTTTGGCTTTGGAGGCAGTAGGTAGTTTATGTAGATCATCCCCAATGCATCAGCTGTGTATGAGGCATTTCTTGCTTTACAGATAAGGAAACTCACATGTTGGTCATTAGCACGAAGACCCAATAACAACCCTGTCATGACTGTTTCCTGCATTTTCTTCCTGGGTAGGGATAGAAACTGTTGTTTTTTTCCCCATAATCAACTGTGACATCCTTATTGTACCCTCACCAAAGGAACATTTGTCTGTCCATTGTGAAGAAGTCTCACTACTTAATACAAGAGGGCAGTCACACGTGTGACTTTAATAAAAGTGGATGAGCATGCTTTTGTCAATGTAAGAAAAATTGGTGAACTGATGAATTCATAGGAAAAAATCTTTTCCTGTTAGCAATGATTTAATTAGAATTATTTATGTAATGGTATTCTTCTGCATAATTTTGTCCTTTCCATTTTTCATATTACTGGCAGGAAAAGGGAATAAAGGATGACAGAATTACCTGAGTATCTTGGGTGCTGGGCCTGGGGACATCCCATTTGTTTTTGATTCTGACCTCCTTTCTTACCTATAGTTTTCATTTTTAACAGTTGCCTAACAATCAGAGAGAGTTTTATTGCAAAGCAAATCTTAGTACACATCTGAGACTCAATACTTTATCTCCTGGGTATATTGTTCATGTTCTGTTTGTGTTAATGCGATTTTGAAATTGATAGATAGTGGTGCATTTCATATTTAGGGCTTTATTGGCTATTATGCTTCAAGTGGGGCATTTAAGCCAGCAGACACAAGAGTAGGAGCTATATCAACCAATCACTAGATCTCCCTTCCTCGCACCTTCGTTCATCCTTGTATTCCTCCTTATTACACATAAGATTGAACACCAAGCCTCACACAGGCCACACACATTCTCTTGAGCTATGCCTTCCAGCCCGTTTTGTTTTTGAGACAAAGTCTTGATGTTACCTTTGCCTAGGCAGACCTTGAACACAAGATCTTCTTGTTTCTGCTTCCTAAGTAGCTATTTTGTCCAAGTGTCTGGAAACATTAGGGCTAAATCAGACCTACATCCTCCTCTCTGTAGCCTTGCAGTATAGCTGGACATGATAATGTAGTCTCTTTCAGAGACTGAGGCAGAAGGACCATGACATAGCATAGAAAGACCCCAGTCTCTGAGAAAATGAAAATGATCTAGGGCACAACTTGCTGGAACTTTGAGACTTGGAACCTTTTTTCATCCTGAGATCCTATAAAATGGGGATAACAAATTCATGAATAAATATATGCCTTCTGCTCACTATTTTGATTCATAAATATGGAAGTGTACATCCATGAAATAAATTTCAATGAACTTAAGTATTAGGGCACTGCTTTTATCATTGTCTTTTGGGAAGTATGCTCATGCTAAGTGTATCTGTATTTCACTTCCAACATTTTTGGTGGTACTAGAGATGGAACCCAAGGCTTCAAAGATGCCAAGCCAAGCTTCCTCCAATCAAGCCTTATCTTCCATGGCTTCTATCATTCTCAATGTGGCCCAGGAATGTCCGCATCCAAATTACTATACCTGTGGAATGTATCACCTTACATGATGTACTAGTCTGCTTTCTACAGTAGACAACATTTTCTACAATGCATTTCCTCATGCTGGGTAATAATGTAAAGAGAGGAGGTTCAGTTAGCATTTAATCCTCAAGATTCAAGAGCACGGCATCAGTGGTAAGGTCCCTGGGTTGTCATCTTGGATAGAATCACGACAGACAGCAGTCAGTGAGGAGAGAGAACCAGAGAGGCAGGAAGAGGTCCTGGCCAGGACTGCTTTTTTTTTTTTTGGCAGTTCCCTGGATAAATGGCTTACTAGTATCCTGCTAGAATCAATCAACCTTTTCCCTTTCTCTTTCCCTTCCCCATTCCCTCTCCCCTTCCCCTCCCCAGCTCTACCACTTTGAGCCACAGTTCTACTTCCAGCTTTTTTTGGTAATTAACTGGAGGCAAAAATCTAAAGGGCTTTCCTGTTCAGGTTGGCTTTGACAAATGATACTTAGATCTCAGCCTTCTGAGTAACTTAAGATTATAGGCCTGAGTCACCTGTGCCTAACTTACAACTATGTGAATCTTTCTAGAGCTGCACCCAGGGCATGTGCTTGTTCTCTGCTTGCTCTCTTTCTCTCCCTCTCCCTCCCTCCCTCCCTCCCTCCCTCCCTCCTCCCTTCCCTCTTTCTTTCTCTCCTTCCCTCCCTCTTCCTCCCTTCCTCCCCTCCCTCCCTCTGTACATATTTTAACTTAAAAATAGAATAGCACCTTTATGATTTATAGCATGATATTTTGATATGTTTACATTGTGGAATGGCTAAATCAAGTTGCTAACATGAATTAGGCAATATACTTATAATTTAATTGTGGTAAAAACAAAAATCTATGTCCTAGCAATTTTCAAGTGTACAATACATTGTTAGTAGCTGTATCGGCATTAGCACATTCACTACATGGGGACAAACTTCTAACAGAAACCTTTAGCATGTGGCAGAAGGACTTTATGGTTGTGATTAATTAGATCAGATGGAGAGGTTTTCCTGGACTGTTTGGTGTACCAACATAAAAAATTCTCAGGATCCTTATATGTGGAAAGGTTACAGTAAGAGAAGAAGAGATGGGATGATAGAAGCAGAGGCTACAGTACTATTTTTGAAGATGGGGGTGATCATAAGCCAAGAAATTTCTCTAGAAATTGCAGAAGGATTTGTAGCCCCGTAAGTAACATGACTTTTGCCATTAGTCCCATTTAAGACTTCTTAACTGTAGAATAATCAAATAATGGGTTGTTTTAAGGAACTAACTTTATGGTAATGTAGTTAGAAACCAGACTATATTCTTTATGATTCTATAGTGAATATATGGGACAAGTAACCATGGTAATATAGCAACTTAATAAATCAATACTAACTTGATTTTAAACTTACCCATCTTGTGGCTGCATCACAATTGATAAAAGTGATAAGGATTTAAGGCTAGTGAATTAAAAACAAAGCACTCTCCTGTCTAAATTTAGAGGGATTAAAAACACATGTCTGTTAGCTCATTAAAACTCAGGTGTACTCAAATAACTTTCCAAGCCTTGTTACTTTGTGTGTGCTACATCCTGAGCCTGGGTCAGACTTGTTCCCTGGCCTTCTAAAGCTTGTTCTGCATTATGTAGCATTTATTTTAATGTTCCAGTGGGTTATCTCTTCACTTCTCAGATTAGGCTGAGAACTCCATTTGGCAAGGATGAAAGGAAAGGAAGAGGATTTGCTGGCCAGCAAAAACAGCATAGAAGGGAAACTTGTGCACAGACACCCACATCAGCATACCACATCCACTCTAGGGAGGTTTCTCAATCCCAGAAATCCAGCCAGCGTTTTTTAGGTAACGAATGGTCTTTGTGGTAGATGTTTGTCTTGGATTTCTTCATACTTTTCCTTCTCCCTGAGCTACAATGCCTGCTTCCCTTCTCCCAGGCTCAGTGGATTATGAGAAGAGAGAGGTAAGAGTTGACTCTGAGCCCCCTACCATTCATTAAAACCAACATGAAAATACTGAGGCCTTTCTATCTTGAAATGTTTTGCTGTTATAAAGGTGCTGTACAGAGTTACAGATAATTAAGTCAGGTAAAGAGGTAAAGAGTACATTTCTTTTTGGAAAATGTCCACTGAGGCCTTTTTTTTTTAAGAAAGAAATCAGGTAAAGAGTACATTTCTTTTTGGACAATGCCCATTGAGACCCCCCCCTTTTTTTTTAAGGAAGCATGATTCCTTCACATAATCACTGGTTCTCATACCCTGGGCCCTGTCTTACCTGCTCTGTTCCCTGGAAAGACATTTGTACAAAGACAAAACATGACATTCTACTCATTATTTTTAGTTGTACAAAGGAGCTGATATTTTTAATAAAGTAGCTTATGAATACATCTTGATCACATGACATGCCATGTTTTATGCTATGTTTATGATGTTACTGTTTAGGATCTCTTGTTTTCCTTCTCCAGAAAGTTCGAGGGGAGAAAGAAAATAAATTTGGATAGATTTCATAAAAAGGTAGTGCAAATGTTTGTGTGTGCCCTCTTAAGATCTTTCAAAGGGAAGACTTTTATGCATCCAGTAAGATTCCTTTGGAGATGGTGTGACTCAGTATTCTCCACACAGAGTTTCCTGGAAGTCCTCCAGTCTGAAACCTATTTAATTACACACTATTGCCTTTTTCTTCTTGTTGCAATTCCCCTCACCACAAGGAATATGCTGTACAGGCCATGATATTTAAACTTCTTGAGTGCCCTCCACTGTAATTGGGTTGGAATGTCAGGAATGTTTTTTGGGGAAATATTTATTTATTCAAACCTATAGCTTTGGGAACTAAAACATAAAAGAGGAATTCATAATCAATTGTAGTAAACACTGAATAGGCCAACTTGAGTATTTAGCTAGAGAGCAATAGCAAATGAAGGTCTAATTTCTTGATTCTGGGCAGCTCAAAACACCTTCATTGGAAAATTTACTTAAAAACATGAAAGTAATGTTCAGTTCTGATCTCAGGGGTAGAGAAGTTATCTTTGGCTGAAGTTATCTTTTGGCTTGCTTTGCATTGAAAAATGCTCACTGTTGGTGTGACTGTAGTATGATGCCCTCTTGTGCCTTTCCTGGCTTGCTGTCCTCTTACCTTTGGCCCTGGTAGACTTCAAGGCACTCCAAATTGGCCAACCCTCGTGATGAACTCTTTGAGCATGTTAGGTTAGGGGTAATGGCAGGAGCCGCCAACATGACCTGATTCTGGTGTTAAAAGGAGATGAAGTGAAGCTACTCAGAGCAGATGCAGACTTGCTTCAATTGATCCCATCTTTGTCTGCTGTGTTTCAACTTTAGAACTGCTTCTTACTTTGGCTTTGTATGTTTATCTTTCCCTTTATTTTCCAGCCATAATATATTTGATTCAGCAGAGCTTAGACTTTGTGCCTAATTTGTGCAAATACAGTTTGGAAACTTAAAGGTTAGAGAAGTTATGTGCAAATAGGAAATTTAAACCAGAACTGAGTATTTTCCAGATCTGAACCCATTTAACCCAGAATCATGATGCCAACTGCTAATTTAGCATCCACACAGCCTAAACAGAAACAAATGGGTAGCAAGTGCAGCTCAGATTTTATTCTCCCAGATATTTTTACTTTATAGAAATGTGAAATAGGATCTTAATCACTTGTATTTGTTTCATGATATCATTTCTGTTGGATTGCAAAGGTGCTTCTGCTAATGTTTTGTTTTCTTTTTGCATAGAAATGTTTGGTCAACTTAGGTTGCTTTATGCAAAGGTTTCCACTTTCCCACTTTCCTATTTTTGCTATATTTTCCTGTCATGTGGTGTATTCAGTGCATTTGAGCTTTGCCTATACTCTTGATCAAACAAAATGAGTGTTGTTTCTTTTTTTGTTGGTTGTGGGACTTGAACTCTGGCCCTGGACGCTGTCCCTAAGCTCTTCAGCTCAAGGCTACTACACTACTCCTTGAGCGGCAACACCACTTCTAGTTTTCTAGTGGTTAATTGGAGATAAGAGTCTCACAGACTTTTTAGTTACTCAGGCTGCCTTTGAACTGTGATCCTCAGATCTCAGCCTCCTGAGTAGCTAGGATTACAGGTGTGAGCCCCACCGTGCCTGGCTCTATTTTTCTTTTTTTCTTGATCAGCCCTGGGGCTTGAACTCAGGGCCTGGGCACTGACTTTGGATACTTTTTGCTCAAGGCTAGCGCTCTGCCATTTGAGGTACAGCATCACTTCCAGCTTTTTCTGTATATGTAGTACTGAGGAATCGAACCCAGGATTTTGTGCATGCTAGGCAAGCACTCTATCAGACCACATTCCTGGCCGTAGATTCTATGTTTTCTGATGTTGTGCCTCAAACATATGCAGTATCACTTTGGCTGTGTCTTGAAACTTGGAAGTTGCATGTTTGCCCTACTCAGCTCCCCTGCTCTTTTCTGTGTACACCCCACATTCTTTCTCCAGTTGTCAGTGGGGCATTTGTCATTTGTGTCTAGGACAACCCTGTATGGACTTCTATCCTTTGTGGCACAGACCCCCATTATTGATAACATGCTAACGTACTTGTTTGTTCCTATATCTTTCTTGCAAGAATAAAATCAATAGGTAACAAGGTGTTGAATTTCATTCAACAAAAATTAAAATGTAACATTTGTCAACAGTGATGATACTGGCTTAGTAGGGATGAATCCCTGTAACTTGTGTATCCTCTGTTGGCAGTAATATTAACAGTTAGATGACAGCATGGGATGAGAAGGAATAGACATTTATGAGGTCCAGAAGTTCTAAAAAGGGGTTTTAGTAGTATTCTTAACCCAACAGTGTGATGTATTGTTGTTCATCTGTTCCTGGTAGGCTCTACTAGTGTACTAGAGTGCATAGGCAAGTGTTCTAATTTCTTCCTTAGCCTTATCATCAGGCAGGATATAAAAGCAAAATCACACAACAAATTACACAGTAGTTCTGCTCCGCATACACATCCTTATTATTCAGCAGGGTCAAGTTGTGTGACTCTTCTGTGTGCAACAAGGAAATTCAGCTCTGTGGGCTTTCAACATTCTCACTTGGGTATGGCATATCATTTGAGGTAAAGGGTAGTTAGTTGTTTGAGAAGCTCAATTGACTCTCGTCATCAATCACAGTGGAAACTCCAAAGGGCTTGGGGGCATTGCCCTTGTTTAGCTAAGAACAAAAATACCTCATTCTTTCTGTCCTTTAATATTATCACTCTTATGCTTATGATATACAGTGATTTTTAGCTTACACTGTTAACCAAGTCTCTGGTATTCATGAGAGAGAGAGAGAGAGAGAGAGAGAGAGAGAGAGAGAGAGAGAGAGAGAGAGAGAGAGAGAGAGAGAGAGAGAGAGAGAGAGAGGAAGAGGGGGGGAGAGGGAGAGAGAGAGAAATATCTAGTCTTCTTATTGAATCTAGAGGCAGTAGATATTCTAAGGAAACACTTCCAGGCTGTGTTCTCTGTGGGAAGACTCCATCTCTCCCCAAGGGAGTTGAAGATCTGAACAAGCCAACACACATCTGTCACACTAGCTGAAGTGTTTAGAAGAAAATTATAGACACACCAGGAGGATATTTTGTGATTTTCCTTGTGTGTGAGAATCAGATTGGAAGATGTTTGGACATGAAAATGTTGAAATATAAGGAACATTTTTGTGGTTGTTGGGGAAAAATTGGAAACATATTTGACATTAAGACTGTCCTGGAAAACCTGGGACACATGGTTGCCAGAGAAAAGGCCCTTTAGTTTGCTTTTTTTTTTTCTGGACAGAGACAGTTGGAATGTGAGATAAAAATATAGAATGCATCCTAATGAAGTTTTTAGTCCTGTAAGATATACTATATTCAATATATTAACAGATACAAATGTAATTATGTAGATATGTAGGTAGGAAAGCTTACATAGCATATCTACCTTCATCAGATATTTTGTTTTTTTTTGATAACTTCACATTTAAAAAAATCATTGAGGTGGGGATGGCAAAGAAATTTCATTTATATAGTTTATAGCTTTTGCTATTAATTAATTTTAGGAAATGTAAATCTATTAATACACTTGGAACATAATAGGAAAGCCATGGCAGACAAATCAGAATTGTCTTTAAAGAGGTTTAATGACACCAATGGCATTGTTTTATGGTGCTGTAGACCACTTTAGTATATTCTAGGAGATGGCTGGGTGTTCATGTCTGCCTGTGCTTCTTGTCTGTTTCCCTGACCACTCATCACAGAGCCTGAAAAATGTTAGTGTATGCTTGATGAAAAATAAGATTAGAAATGACAAAAATTATTTACATAATATTATTATGAAAATAGTTTTAACCAAGCCAATCTCAGAAAATGTATCATTTTCTCCCAAGGGGGTCCTGGATGACAATGTTAGAACCACTGTTTTCGTAGTTGGGAAAATTGCCTTACCACTCATTGTTTTCCTTCTTTCCTGTGGTCCTCTTGTTGGCCCTGGGACATAAACTCTGTTTCCATTATTTATTGTAGGCAAACTGGGATTCCAGGAGGCTGTGACTCTAACATTATGAAACTTCTTCATTATTGCAGCAGTGGTTTGCAGATGAAGATTTCTGATGGCTCTGCTTATGTGGTTGTTTCTCTATGCTTAGCTTCTAGTATCTTCTACTCAAAGTTAGAATTCAGGAAGCATTTTCTCTCGTATTGATACAGCTTGACAAAGAAGAGGGCAGTTGTTGATATCTTTGGGTGATTTTTCAAACATTCTCATAGGAAGTTTTCGGCTGTAGTATTGTAAGGTTTGTCATTTGTGACAGAAAGTGACACTGTTTCACTATACTTTTTGGTGTGTGCTTAAATAGATGATTTAAGGAAAGTTTTAGTTTCTCACCTTCTGTGTATTATATTTCACGTTCTGGACAAGTAGTGGGTTTAGCAGGATGTCACTGAGCCCCTAATTAGCTCTCAAAAACTTTTGTCCTCCATGGAGGTCAAAGCAAGTCTCTCTTCCAAGTCCTTCAGGAATAGGTCTAGTGTTTGAGTTTTCAAATGTGGAGTAGTAGAGGACTGATACTTGTGTATTACACGAGAACAAATTACAAAAAAAATTGAACATCACTTTGAAAAGCAACAGATCTACAGAACATAAGGTTTAATTTTCATCATCCCATGTCTATACAACTGCTATTAGCAGTTACTTGAAGAAGAAATAAATGCATTACCTCAGTTTTTGCCCTTTTCTGTGCTATCTCCTTGAGATATACATATGTATATATATATATATGGCATATATACATATGGCAAGTACAGTGTCATGTACTGGTAGCAAACTGCACTTCAGCAGTGGTTTTTTTTTTACTTTCTCTCTGCCTTCTCCCACAATCCAAACTTGGAATGCTCTCATGTCCTGTCTCCTTTCCTCAATCTCAATTGAAGCTAGATACTACTTATTCCTCTCTATCTTCTCAAATAATAACAATAGAAATACATAGTATGAAACACTGGAAACTGTTGCAAAAATAGCCTGTGCCAGACTGTGAGGATACAACAGTCCCTTAGTAGTACAGAAAATCTCCCACTGGAATATAAGCTCAGATGGCACTGTTCTGAGACTTGTATCTCTGGCTTGCTTATTTGAGGTGGTAAAATAAAGGGAGTGTGTTAACACCAAATGTCTTGAGTTAAAGGGGAAGAATGAGTGATTGCTTTTTTCTTTCTTTTTTTTTCCATTGCTGGGCCTTGAACTCAGCCTGAACACTGTCTTTGGGCTTTCTCAAGGCTAGAGCTCTACCACTTGAGCCACAGCACCACTTCCAGCTTTTTTTCTATGTATATGGTACTGAGGAATCGATTTGGGATCTTTGGGCATGCTAGGCAAGCACTCTACCACTAGGCCAAGCTCCTGTCCCTTTTCTTTCTTTTTAAAATTTATTTTATTAAAATTTTAAATTGTAATTAATAGAGGGATTACAGCTATATTCACCAGATAGAAGGTGAATTACTTCACTCACATTGATAACCCTTCTCAGGGTTTTGTCCCCATTTCCCTCCCTCCACCTCCTCCCCTCATCTTGTTTTCCCACTTCTTTTAAATTTTTTTCATATATTTTTTATTGTAATTAATAGAAGGGTTACATTATATTTGCCAGATAGATGGTGCATTAATTCCCATACATTGATACCCTTTCACATGTCTTGGTCCCCATTTCCCTCCCACTGACCCCTCATCTTGTTTTCCCCCATTCCCTATCCAATTTCAAATAACCAAATACAAATATATCCGATATATCAGGTAACAAAGCGAGATACTGTAACAATATGAGATAACGAAGGGACAGCAAAAGAGATGAGAGATAACATAGTACCTTAAGAACAACAATCATTCATTATATGGCTTATGTTTCTATATCCTAGAGATATTTCATTTAGCATCCTAAAATATGGCCTTTTGTATCAAGGTTTTGCTCTATTGCAAATCTCTGCTAGGAGAGCCCAAGGTTTCTATTGATTATGACAAATGAGGGAAACCATTGAGCATTCTATGAAGCCAGTATAACCCTCATCCCCAAACCAGACAGAGATTCATCAAAGAAAGAGAACTATAGACCTATTTCTTTGATGAACATCGATGCAAAACTTCTCAACAAAATACTGGCCAACCGTCTACAAGAACTCATCAAAAAAATTACACACTATGATCAAACAGATTTCATCACAGGGAGGCAAAGCTGGTTCAACATACGCAAATCAATTTAATTCAACACATCAACAGGAGCAGGGACAAAAATCACATGATTGTCTTAATAGATGCAGAAAAGGCATTTGACAAGATCCAGCACCCCTTTATGTTAAAAGCTCTGGAGAAACTAGGAATCCATGGAACATTCCTCAATATAATAAAGGCTGTGTATGACAAACCCACACCTAGTATTATACTTAACGGCAAAGCTAAAGCCATTCCCTCTAAAATCAGGATTGAAACAAGGATGCCCACTCTGTCCACTCCTCTTTAACATAGTATTAGAATTCCTAGCCAGTGCAATAAGGCAAGAAACAAGCATAAAGGGGATCCAAATAGGGAAAGAGGAAGTAAAACTTTCCCTCTTTGCAGATGACATGATCCTGTATTTAAAGAATCCTATAGACTCTACTCCCAAGCTGCTTGAGGTGATTCAAAACTTTGGAAGGTTAGCAGGGTATAAAATTAACCTTCAAAAGTCAACTGCCTTCCTCTACGCCAACAGTGAGAGGAATGAGGCAACAATCAGGAAAGCAACTCCTTTTGCAATAGCCTCAAAGAAAATAAAGTACCTAGGAATTACCTTAACCAAGAATGTAAAGGACCTTTTTGATGAAAACTTTAAAATCCTAAAAAAGGAAATTAAAGCAGAACTGAGGAAATGGAAAAACCTCCCATGTTCCTGGATTGGAAGAATCAATATCGTGAAAATGACAATCTTGCCAAGGGCTAGCTACAAATTCAATGCAATACACATTAATATTAAAATTTTTAACTGTAATGTATAGAGGGGTTACAGTTACATTTGCCCCAGATAGTAGGTGTATTACTTCTCACACATTGATATCCCTTCACATGTTTTTTCCCCATTTCCCTTCCCCCAACCCCCTCCCAATCATCTTTTTTTCCCCCCTTCCCGTTCCTATTTCAAATAATCAAACCTGACACAGTCAGGTATAGTACCAATATGAGATAAAGCAAAGGGCAACAAAAGAGAAGAGAAATAACATAATACGTTAAGAACAACAATCACACATTGAAGATTTGGAATGAGGGGAGAAATGGAGCAGCAGATGTTTAGAAAGGGCAAGCAGATGAGAAAATGAAGGAAGATGGAGAGAAATAGGTTGGCTTGTCTAGAAGAAGCTCCAAGAGATAAAACCACTTTGGGTACAGTTGGTTTCTTTTTATATATATATTTTTAATTGTAGTTAATAGAAGGGTTATATTATATTCACCAGATAGAGGGTGCATTACTTCATATACATTGATACCCCTTTTCTTATCTTGGTCCCCATTTCCCTCCCACTGCCCTTCATCTTGTTTTCCCCCCTTATTTATCTGATTTCAAATAACCAAATACACATATATCCAATATATCACATAATAAGGTGAAATACTGTAACAATATGAGATAACCAAGGAACAGCAAAAGAGATGAGAGATAACATAGTACATTAATGACAACAATCACTCATTATATTGCTTTTGTTTCTATATCCCAGAGGTCCTTTCATTTAGCATCATACTATATGGCCTTATGTATTAGGTTTTGTTCTATTGTAAATCTCTGCTAGGAGAGCCCAAAGTTTCTACTGATTATGACAAATGAGGGAAACCATTGAGCCTAAAGTTCCTTTGAGTCTGGCTTACTTCACTTAATGTGATTTTTTTCTAAGTCTTTCCATTTCCTTACAAATTGGGCAATGTCGTTCTTTCTGACAGTAGCATAGAATTCCATTGTGTATAAATACCACATCTTGTTGATCCACTCATCAACTGAGGGACATCTGGGTTGGTTCCATATCTTTGCTATGGTAAATAGTGCTGCAATGAACATCATTGTGCTAGTGGATTTAGTATGTCCTTGTTTCTGGACAATTGGGTAAATGCCTAGTAGTGGAATTGCTGGGTCATAGGGGAGCTCTATGTTTAGTCTTTTGAGGAACTGCCATACTGCTTTCCATAGTGGTTGAATGAGTTTACACTCCCACCCAACAGTGTAGTAGTGATCCCTCCTGGCCACATCCCCTCCAGCATCTGTTGTCAGATTTCTTGATCCTGGCCATTCTCACTGGAGTGAGGTGGAATCTCAAATTTGTTTTGATTTATATTTCTTTTATGGCCAAAGATGTCAAGCATTTCTTCATGTGTCTGTAGACCATTCTTATTTCTTCTTCAGAGAAGACTCTGTGTCTTTGGCCCATCTTTTAATGGGATGGTTGTTTCTTTGGAGATTAGTTTGAGTGTGATTCAATTTTTTGAGCTGTTGATATATTTTAGGTATGAGGCCTTTGTCCTTTGTATGGTTAGTGAAGATCTTTTCCCATTCTGTAGCCTTCCTAGTTAATTTGCTAGCTATGTCCTTTGCCATACAGAAGCTCTGCAGTTTAATACAGGCCCACTTATCCAGACTTTCTCTGATTTGTTGTGTTTCTTGGTCCTTATTGAGAAAGTTTCTACTTGTGCCAAGGAGGCCTAGTGTATCTCCTATTTCTTCTTATAAAGTTTTCAGTATATTTGATTTTAGCTCAAGGTCTTTGATCCATTTGGAGTGAATCCTAGTGCAGGGTGACAAAGAAGGATTCAACTTTAGTTTTCTACAGGTGCTTACCAGTTCTGCCAGCACCACTTGTTGAAGAGGCTATCTTTCTTCCATTCTATTTTTTGGATCCCTTATCAAAGATTAGTTGGCCATAGGTCTGTGGGTTAATATCTGGGTACTCAGTTTTATTCCATTGGTCTTCAGGCCTGTTCTTGTGCCAGTACCAAGCTGTTTTGATAATTATAGCTCTGTAATAGAGTCTAAAGTTTGGTATCGAAATTCCTCCTATGCTGTTCTTTGTGCTAAGAATTGTTTTTGCTATTCAGATTCTTTTATTATTCCATATGACATTTTGGATTGCCTCTTCTATTTCTTTAAAGAATGACATTGGGATATTGATGGGTATTGCACTGAATTTGTAGATAGCCCTTGGCAAGATTGCCTCTTTTCATGATGTTAATTCTTCCAATCCAGGAACATGGGAGGTTTTTCCACTTCCTCAGTTCTCCTTTAATTTCCTTTTTCAGTGTTTTAAAGTTTTCATCAAATAGGTCCTTACATTCTTAGTTAATTCCTAGGTACTTTATTTTCTTTGAGGCTATTGTAAAAGGAGTTGGTTTCTAAGGTGTGGCGGTGGTGATCAGTACTTGCTCTCATCAAATACTCATGTGCTAGGCAGGAGCGGGTTCCGTTCTATAGAGCTTCACTTACTTCCTTACACCAGGCCCAAGGAGGGAGGATAAGAGAGCATGAGGCTCATGGAGGTGAAATATTTGTTCAAGGCCATGGAGCTAGTAAGAAAAAATGGGGCTCGTCTCATGCCAGAGCCTCTTGGCAAGCCCTTTCAGCTTTGCATTGCATTTGAGAGGTTGAGTTGAGGCTAAGCAGAGCCAGAAAACAACTTGTAGCTCACCTAGTATGGGATCATATTCTACACTCTCCAAATGGCTGTATTTCTCCAGATAAAGAAGGTGGAAGATGGTAAAGTATCCATTTCCAGAAATATTTTTTAAGGAAGTCAGAGAGAGGCCAAAAGGGATTTAAGTTTCTCCATAGAGGAAGTTGAGAAACTCAAGTCTAGCAAACCACTAATGCCAGATGTTATTTATCCAAAGTTTTTTTGGCTGCATTGCAATACCTTCTGGATCTCTGCTGGTTCTCTGCAGTCTTTCCAAAGCTGCCTTGAGCTTTTAAAATATACATACCTGAATTTGAAACTATGATCATTTAATCCAAAATATGGTCTTTAACGTCTAACCATTCTCTAATGACAGTGTAGAGGTACAGAAGGAACCATGCCAAATGATTATTTGAAGTCTTCTTTTATTCCAAGTGGAAAAAAAATGTTTCTGAGCTGGCAACTATTTCAGCTAGTATAAGCTGTGTTTTTGCTTTAAAAATCATATTTAGCCCTTTCTTACTAGATACACATGGAATGTTTTCTACTTGAAATCTTAATTGTTATCCCATAATGGAAAGGATTTTATGATACCAATCTCTCTGGCTTTTCTACCTAAATGCTAAGAAGAATTTTATGTTATTCTAAAATGACATAATTCCTTGTTTCTGTGTGTGGTAAAGAGGTAGATGGGTGGTGGATGAGAATAAGAACAATTAAAGTTTCCTCTTATGCAAAAGAGCTATTAATTTCTTAAAAAATTTTTATGTGTAGAGGGGTTTCTGTTATATTCGCCAGATAGTAGGTGCATAACTTCTCACACATTGATACCCCTTCTCATGTTTTTGTCTCCATTTCTCTCCCTCCCAACCCTCCCAATCATTTTCTTCCCCCTTCCCTTTCCTATTTCAAGTAAACAAATAAATATATACCAGGTAACAAATTCAGATACAGTAACACTATGAGATTAACCAATGGGCAACAAAAGAGAAGAAAAATAACAGTAAATTAGGAACAATCACACAAGGTACAGCTTTTGTTTTCATATCCTAGAGCTCCTATCATTTAGTCTCATCCTGAATGACCTTATGTATTTATGTTTTGAGCTATTGTAATCTGCTGTTAGGAGAGTCCTAGATGTGTACTAATTATTACAAATGATGGAAATCATGAGCCTATGTTCCTTGCTCTCCCAATTCTTTTCCTTTGTGTAATTTTCAATATATTACAGTTTTAATCTTTGCTTTTGATTATCATGGTTTTCCATTTGAGCAGGATATATATTCCTGAGACTCATCAAAGAATTCCTTTGAATTGTTTTCTTTTTACTTTACAATCAGTGTATTTCTGCAGTCTATCTTGTCCTCTCTCATCCATTGAGGGTATAAATTAGATTCCATTATATATTGCTCATGGTGATATCAGTCTCTTCTCAGAGGGAAATGCAGGTTACTTGAGCTCAGAGAGTGTCTGATCAGAAAGGTAAGTCTACAAGGCAAAGAACACAGTGTAAATCCGCCAAAGCATAAAACAGCAGCTATTTGGTTTGCTCATTTTTTTCTTAATGAAACATAGGTATCTTACTCTAAATCATTTCTGTTTAATTGCATAGTTATGTAAGAATGTGCTATTATTTTGGTTCTGAATTATTTTTTATTGTGTTAAGAACATAATGCTATACTTTTCCTCTTCAATCATTGCTGATGATAGATAGGCACAGGTCGTTGAAGGTATCTGAAGCTTGTTCATATTAGTTAATGGAACCTTTAGGATTGTTGATGAATAATTTCATTGCCCTGAATCTCATGATTTAGAGAAGTACTTATTTTTTGACTCTTTTAATCAGCCAATCACTATTTCCATTAAATTAGAAAAGCTCAGTTACTTAGGCAGTGCGATTAAGGCATTAAATTTGGTACATATTATAGGTAGTGACTTTTTAAGATCAGTGATGGGAATTTCGTAATTAACAAATTTTAAATTCTGTCTGTGATATCTTTATGATGTGAGTAAGAACACACTTTGTGTGCTTGCTGTTACATTTGATTTGGCGAAAAGTTTTAAATTAGGAAAGAGTGATGTACTGTACAAGTTTGGAAATGGTTGATATAGAAAAAAACTACTAAAAGTATTCAAAAATTTTCTTAAAAAAACAAAACAAAACAGGTGGTGCCAATCATGGTGGCTCATGCCTATAATCCTAGCTACTCAGGAGGCTGAGATCTGAGGATCATAGTACCAAGCCAGACTGGGCTCTAAAGTCTATGAGACTCTCATCTCCAATTAACCACCAGAAAACCAGAAGTGGCCCTGTGGCTCAAGGGTTAGCGTGGTAGCCTTGTGCTGAAGAGCTCAGGGACAGCATATAGGCCCACAACCGACAAAAAAAAAAGAAAGAAAAGAAAAGAAAGAAAGACCATTCATGTTGTTTGATCAAGAGTACAGGCAAAGCTCAAGTGCACTGAATACACCACAATGACAGGAAAATATAGCAAAAATAGGAACATGGGAAAGTGGTGGCTTCATCACATTTCTGTTACATTCAGATATCCTCCTAGATTGAGAGGTTGGTGGGTAAACAAAGTATGTGACTAAAAATACTCCTGCTCTTCATGAATTCAAGCTCAGTAGCTGAATGTTTTTGGTAAACTCTTAAGAAAAGCAGTTAACTCTCAACAAACATTTGTTGAGTACTTTCTTTGTGTTAGGCTGCCCCGAATACAAATGAAGACTTATAGAGAGTACTTTCCCTCATAGGCATCCAGTAGGTGTACGTACTTGTGTACACAGGCACTCAGTTGTACACTATATGCACACACACACTACACATACACACATATATATATATATAAGTATATAAGTATGTGTATAGATAAGTGTGCTGTCATATACATGTGTCTGTTATCTGGAAAGATACTTGTGTCTTTTTTGTGTGCCAGTCATGGAACTTGAACTCAGGGCCTGGATTACTGTTCCTAAGCTTCTTTTGTTCAAGGCTGGCTCTACCACTTGAGCCACAGCTAAGTGAAGCTTAAAGTGACGAGCTTTTTATTTTTAGTAGTTTATTGGCGAGAAGAGTCTCATGGACTTTGCTTTCATAATTGGCTTTAAATCCTGATCTCAGCCTCCAAAGTAGCTAGGATTGATTACAGGCATGAAACACTGGTGCATGGCTTCTTTTTGTATTTTTTTAATCTTTTAATTTTATTCTAAAGGTGTTATATAGAGAGGGCTTACAGTTACTTAAGTAAAGTGATGAGTACATTTCTTATTGAACAGTGTTATACCTTCTCTCTTACGTTCCCTCCCTCAGACTCCCCTTTCTTCCAAGTCGCAAAGTTCATTTTCCAGCATAGTGTCTTGTGAGTATTGCTGTTGTATTGGTTTAACCCTTTGTCCTTGGTCTCTCCATTTTGTGATTCCCCCTTTCTTTTTGTATTTTTAAATCAGTGAGCTCATTGCATGATGGTGATTTCGGGAGTCTAGGATCAATCATGTTCACTGTCTTCAATCAGATTCTTTTTGGCCTAGTTTCTCACTTGTTCTCCATGGCACATGTACAGGGTTGGTTGTTGTTGCTGTTTGTTTGTTTGTTTGTTTTTTTCAAATTTCTTGTGCTGAGGATAAAAATGGATGTCCTACTGTGATCTTATTAAGGCCTTGTGGATATTTGAATGTCACATATGTTTCATGTATAATTTTTGTATCATGAATGTTTAGTTCCTCAGGTACCTCATGCATATTTAGTGCCTTGTGAATATTAGGTCCTTCTAGCATTTTCTCTTTTCATGTACTTAGTTTTTCTTGCCTTTTTCTAATGTTTCATTGCTTGTCAATGCCTAATGAAGTGCATCTTAATGAGTTTTACTAATCTTCCTTCCCTATCTTACTGGACATAATTCTATGTCTTATTAGGCCAATTTGACAATATTGAAAGTAGACATTATAGCAATTGTACCTCACATCCTCTCAGTTATAAAGTTTAATGAACTTATTGCTCAGAATACTTAAAGGCAGCCTGGGCACAAAAGGACCTGAGACTCTTATTTCCATTTAATCTCTAGAAAATGAGAAGTGGGGCTTGGTTTAAGGGTAGGGCGATAGCCTGGAGCTGAAGTGCTCAGGGTCAGCACCCAGGCCAAGTTCAAGCCCCATGACCCACAAAAACTGCATATATTAAATCTCAGATATGAACCAGGATTCTTTGAAAAAGATACTGTTTGGGAACAGTGTACTCAGTTTATGGTTTTGTTTAAATCACATATCATGAAACTTATGGGATGAGGGAGTGAATTGGGGGGGAGGGAGAAGGCAACATCCATTTCTGGGTGAAAGGCTTTGAACTCTTAATTTTAAACATTGATACATTTATAGGAATAAGGAAATGTTATTTTGAGTAAGGAAGTGGCAAACTCATAAAAAAAGATTTGGTACTGTCTCCATTTTATTTTGACCATGAGATAGTTCTGTATTAACCACCTCCCTCTCTCCCTGCCCCCCAGGTTATTGAGTAATCAAGAGGCAGGCATGCTGAAATGTTAGCAGTAGTTCATAAGGTTGTTTGTATTTCTAAGGACTATGAAAAGAACAAATATGTAAGTGTGTGTAAACATATACGCATGCTCTGTTGGTACTTACAGCAAAGTCTGTAAAATAGGCACATTAAAAGCTTATCAATGAATAACAAATTACAATTATGGTAACATCCCGTAATAAAAGTTTCATAAACGTCACCTCTCTCTCAGAGTATCTTATTGTAGTGTAGTCACCCTTTTTGTGATGATGTCAGGTGATAAAGTGCCCACAGGGGAAGGTAGAAATGAATGATATGGGTGAGTGACACTCTGCCTGTGGTGGCTGCTGCAAGCACCAGGGAAAGTGAGCAGCCATCACCTGTTTGTTGAGTGTGACTGTGTTCCTCGTGACCCACAACTTGGCCACTTTTGTTCTTGTAACCGTTGCTTCAAAGGTTCCAGAAGCGAGGGTTCTGTCCTCCATTGAGTAGGGCTGAATGCCAGCTTCCAGTCCCTTCTGTGGTCTATTGAGGCACTTTGTTATCTTCTTTCTTTGCTATTTCACAGCATGCTTTTCCTACCAGTGACCCCTGGAGTGATTTTTGTATAACTGACTTTCACGTCAGTATTTTCTACACAGTCAGCTTCCAGTGAAATGCAATTTAGGTAGGCCCACTCTCCTAACTCCTACATTGCATGAGAAGAAGCTAAAATGCACGAAGGTTTATTAATTTTACTCTATGTTGTATAGCTCACACATGGTGGAGCTGATAATGAACTCCCAGTTATTATGTTATGGAAAGCTTTTGTTGCCATCCTCACTTGTTTGTAATTCTTTCCAAAAAGAAATGTATTTGTACTTATTCATTCATAATGAACAATAAGCAGCCATCAGTCCAGTGGGATCATGGATGGTATGTTATTAGTCTATGTCTGCTAAACTTAAAGCCAGAAGATTGAGTGTGGAGCAGAAAATCTGATTTTAATAGGCTTAGAGGAATTGATGGGTCATAACTACTAAGACTACTATAATCTTTTATATATTGAATTTACAGAACAAGCATAGCTGCTAATGGAGAACTAAGTGCTATCCCCTTCCCTAGCAATGCTCTAAAGCAAATTCTTCCTCACCTGCAAACAGGAATCTTGACACTTGATGCTAGATATAAATTGCCTGCTCTGCTAAGGAGATTGTCCTGCCCCTTCCAGGCTTCTATCCTGGAGTTCTTCATCTATGATGACTTATAAAGAGGCCTATTAAAGACAAAGCTGACAGGAATGATGGAGAATGCAATCATAATATTCAAATTATAAATGTGATTATGGAATTAGGATTGAGAGAATGGATGGATTTTTATGGAAGATAGGAGAGAGTGATGGAATGGGTGATATTGAACAAGATACATTGTATTGATAAACTGGCATGTTGAATTGAAAATACTTGGTATAACTACTTAAAGATAGTAAGAAAATAAAAGAACAATAAAAATTAAACACAGAAAAATCAAATCTCTCCTCATTTAGAGCATTTCTTACAATTTCTACCTAATGAATTGTTGATGTCTTTAGTTTTAGTTACTGAGAATGAATTTAATGTACATAGAATAAAACTCTGATAGTTACAGTAATTGCATTTTTCTTAGGAAGGTGGGTGTTTTTTTTGGGGGGGGGGAAGTAAATGTCTTTTCCTCACATTGGAAGAGAGAAGTTGGGAATTCTCCCAGACTTAAAGAAGGATTTCTTCAAATTCACAACCTACAAAAAGTGTTCCAAGTTTCTCTAATAAAAGTGACTACACTACCATTTAAGATTCTTTCCCATTCTCTCCAATCCCCTATTATAATATTATAGGTTTCATAGATTATATGTTACGAAAGGGCAACTCCCTGTGAGATGATCCATAGACAGGCATGGGTTGATCTGAAATGTAAAATATAACTGTATGCTCATGTTTTGGAATTAGTGGGAAATAACTTGCACACTGTTGTGAAAAATGAGTTTGCTTCAAAGAAAATGATTTTTTTTAGAAAATGATTTTTAACTACACATGGCTGTCTCACACAAACAGGCTTGCCTTTTCTAGACTTTGGATGTGTTCTGTAGTTCGTCTCTCCCTTCAGTGGCTGAGTAGGCACTCCTCATTTGGGGAAATAACTCATTCATTCTTCTTTGGCTCAGCATCGTTTTGCTCCAAGTATTTTGAAGATGTCACATAAAAGTCTTTAACGTTGTTTTAGCTACTGTTGAGTCATAAGAAGATAAGCAACACTAGGAAGAAGTCAAGCCAATGTAATTGTTTTCTATGGGCCTCTTTCACTGGTCAAGACTGAAAACGAGATCCATGGTACTGGTTGTTTGCATGCAATGTATTAGACCATTTGGGCTACTGTAATGAAGTTATATAACCTAGATCCTTTGTTGTTGTTATGAGTGAGGGATCTCTCCTGGGCTCCGATGCATTCATGATGGCTTCTCTTCTTCACCAAAGTCCCCACCTCCAAATACCATCATCTTGGGCAGTAGGATTTATACACAGGAGTCTGGGGGGCGGTGGTCACAGACATTAAGTTAAGCTTAATTGATGGGAGAGTTTGGAATGGAATAAGAAAATTTTGTTGTGGCAGATCGGAGCATTAAGCACCAGCAGTGATTTTGGGAAAACCAAGGTCTCCTCATGAGTTGTTAAGTGTTTCTCAAAAGGTGAAGTCTATTGTGTTTCTACACTGTAGACATTTTCCAGAATATGATGTATCATTGTATATTCTATCTACCTTTAATAAACATTCTTTTTTGATCACTTCATTTTGTCCTTTGTAGAATGAAAAAATCTATACAACAGTTCATTGAAGGAAAAAAATGTTCATCTTTCTCACTATATTAATTATCCTTATGGGCATAGTTCTTTAATGATGCATTGTAATGAGAAATACTTGTTTTCTATATAGAGCTGGGCATTAATTTGCAAAGTAGAATATGTTTTCCTTTTACCATTTCCTATTTTTTTAATAGTGTGGGGATGATGTAGAGAATTTTGTGAGACATTTTTGAGTTAGTATCTTTGGAGAATAGTCTTCAATTGACCTTTTCCCCCCTTTTCATTCACTATAAGTCCTTCAAAGCATTAACAAGAGCAATATTAACATGTCTCTGAATTTTCTTTTAATTCCTGTATTCTCATTCTGCCCACAGAGGGTTGGGCACAGTTCCTGGGAAATGTTGATTGCCTGAGCGTCTGAACATCTTTTAAAAAGGGCATACTAAATTCACTAGCACAACAATGTTCATTGCAGCACTATTCACCATAGCAAAGATATGGAACCAACCTAGATGTCCCTCAGTTGATGAGTGGATCAACAAGTTGTGGTGTTTGTACACAGTGGAATTCTATGCTGCTGTCAGAAAGAATGACATTGCCCCATTTGTTAGGAAATGGAAAGACTTAGAAAAAATCATATTTAGTGAAGTAAGCCAGACTCAAAGCAACTTAGGCTCAATGGTTTCCCTCATTTGTCATAATCAGTAGAAACCTTGGGCTCTCCTAGCAGAGATCTGCAATAGAGCAAAACCTTGATACATAAGGCCATATAGTATGAAGCTAATTGAAAGGACCTCCAGGATATTGAAACAAAAGCCATATAACGAATGATTGTTGTCCTTTATGTACTATGTTATCTCTCATCTCCTTTGCTGTCCCTTGGGTATCTTATATTGTTACAGTATCTCACTTTGTTATCTGATATATTGAATTTATTTGTATTTGGTTATTTGAAAATTGATAGGGAAGGGGGGAAAACCAAGATGGGTGGGGAGGGAGGGGGGAGGGTAATGGGTAACAAGACATGTGAAAGGGTATCAATGTATGTGAATTAAGGCACTTTCTATCTGGCAAATATCATGTAACCCTTTTATTAATTACAATAAAAATATTAAAAAATTATTTAAGAGAAGTTTTACAAGGTCAGATCTAATTTTAATTAAAATAATTAAATATTAAAAAATAAAAATTGTGATGTGTAGTTTCTGCGCATTTTAGGATCAGGAGGAGGATGAGTAAGGGTGACATTTTTCTTATGGGAATACTAATTCTCAAACTGCCACCACTGGATTGTCCCAGACAACACTCTTGCTCTGCCTGTGGACTTTTTGTTGTCTTTCTGTCACAAAATCTAATTGAAGAAGAAAGAATGCAGGGGGACTTGTGTCTGTACTTTATGATTGGTTTTACTTTGGAGAGTTCTGGGGAAAAGATTCCTTAAGAACTGTTTCAGTGGCAATATAACCCATTGAGGCTGAAGTTATTGTTTTGTAATTGTCAAGGGAGAGCCTTTTGCTCCTCCTTTTACAATCACTGCCTTTAATCTTGTGTCAGGGGTCTTTTCTAGTTCATGCAGGACGGTTGTGGGAAATCAACTGAATGTTCTTGCTGTCATAACAGCCATGTAACATAGCACCCTATTTTTCAAAATTATTTTTGTTGGCTTGTGATTATACTTCTGAAGGTGCTTATTTGGAAACCCCACAGCTGTATAGTCTGTTTATAGCCACTGAGTAGGGACAATTAAGCTGACTGTATTTTATGTGCTGTAGGACAGGAGCAGGGACTGGAGATATTTGGCTGCCTCTAAGACAGGCTTGTGGGAAAGAATTTTACAGGAAGGACCAACTAGGAGGTGAGCATAAAGAATTTGGGCAAGCTGTGTACTGTTTTTTATACTTTCATTTTGTATTTGCTAATGCTAAAATATCCTTTGGAAATCAAATAAAAAAACTGACTTCATTAGATCCATGAGTAAATGCATATTTGTAGTACATTCTCACAAGTAGACACTTAAACATATTAGATTTTGTTATGAAAACTCTTAATTGGCTTTTCTTTTGTGTTTGTAAAAATATTTCAGGGTATTTTATTTGAATTTGCTACCCAGGCTTCTTCTGCAAGTTAACAACTGTTAAACTTGCAAAAGATACACATTCATTCCATACCATACAAAAGGAAAACAAGTTTGGGATCTGCTGGAAAGCAATATACACCTTTTCATTAAACTATTTTAATGACATTTCTTAGAAGCTATAAGATGTAATTCCTACAAGTAGTATGTTCACTCTGTTCTCTTTTTATTGAACCTCAGTGTTGTGGGTTGACCTATCAATAATTTCAAAGATTATTTTCCCAATACTTTTTTGAGTGGTCATTTTCAAAGTAATAAATCTGTATTCCAAGAAAATTTGGGAAATAAAGAAGATTCAACAAAACCATATTCTTTGTTAGTGTGTGTGTGTGTGTGTGTGTGTGTGTGTGTATGTATGTGTGTACGTGTATGTTGACCTTTTGATGAATGTACCTAGTTTTTATATATCTATTTAAAGAAATACTACAAATCATACTGAATATTTTAATTTGATTTATACCAGTACTGGGGTTTGAATTTGGGGCTTTATACCCTTGCTTAGCTGTTTTGCTCAAGACTGGCACTCTACCAACTGAGCAGTGCCCCCACTTCTGACTTTTTATTGGATAATTGGATATAAGAGCCTCTTACATGTGTCTGTTTGGGATTTTTTTGAACCTTGATTCTCAGGTCTCAACCTCCTAAATTGTTAGGATTATAGGCATGAGCCATGTATTTCTAACACTCAATATGTTAAGTTTATGAACTACTTAAAATTATGTCTTACTTTCTTGTTTTTAACTGAGAATTTTATTATAAGAATTTTCTTATTGCTTTAGACTTGAAAAATCAAGACCATTTTTTTCAAATGACTTAAAATGTTTGAAAATAATATCTTTATATAAATTCTATTAATTATTCTATTGCTTTTCCTTACTATGTATTTTTAAAAGATAACATGTCTGTGCCAATGTGTTTCCCGTTTACTTCTAACATCTGGATTATATTCCTTTACGATCATGTCTCCTGGATCAAGGGCTTGAAAATTAGTTATTCTTTGTGTAGATTAAATTAGTCTCCAAAATGATCTTCTGCTCCTGTCATTGTGAAAGTATGCCTCATTACTGATATTTATGATATTACTTAACTTCAAGGTTATTATAATTATGTGAAATATAATTTAGACCCTTCCCTACTTGAGATACACTCTTCAAATTCTCTAGGAAAATAGGCCATTAAAAAGAAAGATGCATTTCAAGTAGTGTTCTTGACACACTGAAGGTCAAGAATTTATCTTCAAGTGATTGCAAAATTCACCCAAACTGATTACGTTAGGCAGCTTTCCACTGTGGTGACAAAATATCTGAAATTGCTAAGAAAGATTTGATTGGGCGCATGGTTTTCCTGAATAGTCCTGTGTCATTATTTTGGGCCTGCCACAGGGAAGTATCGTTGCAGAAGCATGTGGCAGAGAAGGTGTGTTCACTTCATGGTGGCCAAGACAGAGGAGAGTGATAGAGCGTCCCATATCCCAAAGTGCCCTGTGGGACCATGCTCTCCCAGTGACATCCCAGTGACATCACCAGGATCTGTTTCTTAAAAGATCCCACTGCCTTCAATGGTGCCATCAATGGGCGACCCAGACTTTAGCTCATGGTCTGTTAGGGGACATTGATGGTGTAGATTTAGTGAAGTCAAAGATACTTTAGAGAATTCTCTCATAGTGTGTTTCAAAATAGGTGCCTCAGAAACAAGTTAAGAGTTGCCACTGCCAGAAAAATATGTTTCTAGGGAAGCTGAAATGTTTCTGAGTCAGGTGAACAGTCTAAGCCTAACATATGTGAGTTCCTTAAATTTGAGAAGAAAGTGTTTCAACTTTCCCAAGTAAATAGCAGAAAAGCAGTTTGATAGAAACTGTTAAAAATGAATATGTATAAATCTTTGCAGTATAGTGGCTTAATTTTAATTTACATAGATTTTGCTCCTGCACCTGAAATTATAGTTCTGGAAATAAAAATAAATTCCGTGTCTTAAAATATGAATGATGATTGTGTTTGCACCATAAATATACATGCAGATTTTTTTTAAGGAAATGAAGGTAACAATATATGTTTCAAGTTTTATCCTAGGCCAACAATTGTTAACTTAAAATTATCCTCAAGCATTGTTTCAGATAAAAACCACATTTAAAGGCAGTTTTCTGCTTACTGATGAAAAATGAATCAATGTTAACACACCAACGATGATGAATGGAATAGATAATCAGAGGTTAGATTTAGATCAGGTTTAACAAAAACAAATGATTCTTTTCTGAGATGAAAACTGATGGCTTTTAATATCCACCGTTCCTTTTTCCCCCCCGTCATGTCTAGAGCTCTACCACTTGAGACACAGCACCACTTTTGGCTTTTTTTCTATGTATATGGTACCAAGGAATGGAACCGGGTCTTTGTGCATGCTAGGCAAGCACTCTACCACTAGGCCAAACTCCCAGCCCCCTATCTTTCCTTTTCTAAACTAAATGTCGGGAGAGGAAGAGATCTGTGTAATTTTACAGAAGTAGGAATGTGATTTATCAGCACCAAACTGCTAAGTTTAAGAAATAAGATCTCCTGTGTGTTTTCCTAGGACTTCAGAGAGGGTATGCCTGATTTATAGTAACTAACTAATAGGACTGTGTGAAAACACATGTTTCAAAGGCTGAAGCTGGAGTTGTTGGGATGGTAAGCCACATCTCCTCTAAAGGATTATCACTGGAGCCACTGCAGTCATTCCAACACCTGTGGGTCACTGATTTGATCTTCCTAAATGAAGAAGAAAGTCCTCCAGTACCCCCAGACATCTGCAAATTCTCTTTTCATTTAATACTTCTTCTCATGACTCACAGCATGAGGTTACAGGAAATGGTTTCAGCATTAAAACATTGACTATTCCTTACCATCTTTTAGTTAGTTCTACAAAGCAGCATGCCTAGGTTACAATAATTAATGAATGATGTTAAACACACAAAGCACTGGCATTACTCAATAGTTAGCATAATTTATATTGTCAGATTTTAAACTCTTCACCTGTCTCAAGGTAGCTGTGTTTCTCTGTAGTTCTGTAAGTGAAGGTACAATATACGGTAGATGATAGTGGGTAACTGGTTACTGTTAGAGAAAGCTGATGACTGAGTTTAGAAATAGAAAAGCATCAAGGTTATCAGTTGATTCCAATGGTGTCACAAAACTCGAGCCTTAACTTTTCATGAAAATTGCTTGGTATGTTTGTAAAGTGGAGATTCAAGGCTTTCCAGAAATATGATTCTGCAGGATGTGTGGGAGGGGCTCAAGCCTCTGATTTTTTCATAGCTCTTCTGCCTCAGGATGTCATGAAGTTGCTATTAAGCAGCCCAAACTCATTTTTAGCAAGTGAAGGGTGTTTATTGATAAAAAAATGAATTTGTGATGTAGTTTAATGCAGGAGCAACTTAAAGAGATAGAAGAGGCTTACAGAGTAATTATTCATTGGGTAGTTCACAAGTTACCTTTGTGGACACAAAGGACATCTGGTTTGTATGTTGACAGAGGTGAAATCCTCATTGCAGTCAACATCTGGTCTTCCGTAATAATTCTTTCTAGGAATGGGAACCAAAAGTCATAAAGGAAACAAGAGAAAAGTTGACAGTTTGGTGCTCATTCATGAATTACTTATCTAGTTTTAGCTCTTAATCCATAAGCAGTGTAGTGCTTATTAAGTAATGACTTAGAAGCAATGAAATACATTACCATTATTAAGTAGGCCTGTGCAAACATTTATATCTGTTTTTGAATGTGGGAGGATCATCTGCTCATTGGCTTTCCAAATGTTTGACTTTTTTCTCCTTTATATTTCCAGTTGGCTTCTGCATTGTCACAAAGATATTAAAGTAATAAGATGTCTCCAGTTTGTGACCCCTCTGTAGGATCTCCTTGATGTCACTGGGGAGAGCTCAATAGGGATTCCTGAGACATCTGCTGTTTTGAGGGGAACAGTGAGGAGCTCACATCTTCTCTTTGTTATTTCATAGTCTGTTGGATACTTAGAGCACTCAACTGTAACCCACATCTTTTTTTTTTTTCTAGTCCTGGGGCCTGAGCTCGGGGCATGAGTACTGCCCTTGGGCTTTCTTAGGGCTAGTGCTCTACCACTTGAGCCTCAGCACCACTTCTGGCATTTTCTATGTATGTGGTACTGATGAATCAAACCTACGTCTTCTTGCATGCTTTGCAAGCATTCTACCACTAGGCCAAACTCCCTGCCCTACATCTTTTTTTCTTCTTCTTTGTAACCCACATCTTTAAAAATAATAGTGACAGTCTGCTATGGCTTTCATCTTTACAGAACAGGATTGAGCATTGTTCTACCTTATATTCATAACATGTTTTTGGAAGAGTGTCTGATTTGATTTGGGATGCCCTAACAGTATCACAGAGTATAAACAACAGAAATGTATTTCTTCAAATTCAAGAGTCAGGGAAGTTCAGGCTCAAAGTACCCGATAAGGTCCCACCTTTTTGTTTATAGAATGTGCCTTCTAGCTAGAGCCTCATAAAAGTCAATGGATCTCTCCTTTATAAGAACACTAATCCTCAGCACTAGCACTCTACCCTCATGACCCAGTCACCTCCCAGAGGCTCCAGATTCTAATATTATCACTTTACACAACATGGTTTTAATTTGGTGTGAGCATTTAGACTTAAACATGATCTTAGGTTCAATTATTACAATTGCCTTTTAAAAAATTCTTGGTGGTATTAGTACTGAGCTAAAATAAGCTAGAAAATGAAAAATAATCATCAGATAGTACTTCAAAAGTAAAATACAGTAGACCTGCTTTTCTCCTGAATTGATTATGTGCTTTTGGCCATGCACAGTCATAAATCATATAGGCAGAAGAAACATCGAAGGGAGAAAAGGAGGGAGGGAATGATATTGTTCAAAAAGCAATGTACTCATTATCTGGCTGACATGACTGTGACCCTCTGTATATCACATTTAACATAGAAGAAATTTCACAAACAAGCATTTTAAATTTCCACACACATATCACAAAGATGAAATGATGAAGAACTTACTGATGCTCAGTCGGTCCCGTGTTGTCAGTTGTATTTAAATTGTGTATTTAAATCTACTGCTGCCCATAACATGATGAAAATGTACTCCCCTCACATCAGATGATGGTGCTTTGAACGAAACAAGGTAAAAGTTAAGGCACCTAAAACACATAAAGTGGAAATTTTCAATTTGCTGAAGGGAGTTATATGTGTAGAGGACGTTGGGAAATTGACTGGTGAATGAAGCATCTATATCCCAGCACTGAACTCAGAGTATCCTGAGCATGTGTGGATTCTCCTCAACAGTGGCCTCGTGGGAACCATAGATCCAAGACTGTTGCAGTCTAAGTAGGCTCATAAAGAAATCATTCTCCCCTTTCTTGCACATTGTGCTCTGTGCTTCCTAGATACAACCATCGGTGATTTGGACTCCATCTTCTCATATTATTCCTCCATTTTCTACATAAGCTATATTTATTATTTTCTCCAATGTTACCTTTAGACATTTTTGATTATACTCTTTTATAGAAGAAAATGTGTATTTTTTTGCCTTTTTCTCCTCACATTTTGCTAAGTAAATATTCAGGGTTTATATCATCCATCCGGTTTCTTGAAATATTCAACAATAACTACATGTTTCATTTCCTTTTTCATTAGGATTGTTTTTATCTGGACTCTGCAATTGCTTTATTGATCTTGGGGGGGGAATTTAATATTTTATATGCCTATGACAGATTTTTTCTATGCTCTCCAATCTTCTCAGTACAATTTCCCACATTCTCAGTGTCAGATTATTAGGGAGCTACTATTTTTCTTTGGAATCTTGGCTTGACAATAACAGAAGTCTGTCATCTTTATCTTTAGCCAGTTGTCTCAGGGGCTGGCCGCAAAGCTATCATCTTCAGACTTTCTTGCATCTTTTGAACCTTTCCCATTCCCTTTGGACTTTTAATGTATCTTATTGTTATTGTAGATGTGATATACAGAGGGGTTACAGGGCTTCCAGTTACATTCATCATGTAATAAGTACAATTCTTTTTGAACCATGTGTTCCCTTCCCTCATTCCCAGGTTTTCTCTCCCGTTGCCACCCACAAGATGTGTAGTTATTTTCCACATAGTGTCTAGTGAGTACTAGTTGTATTTGTTCACTCTTAGTTACACCTTTTCTGTGCCCCCCCTTGCCCTTCCAAAGACAAGTAAACTAATAAGACAAAAGGAAAAGACAAGAAAAACAGAAACAACAGCAACCAAAATTTTTTTTGCTTTTCTTGGATTTCATTTGGTAACATATTATTTTACATGATCATAAACCTGTTGCACATTTGTGATCCGCTCTGTGCATATCTTCCTTTGGCCTCATTGTGTGAATGTCTGGAGGTCTGTATAATTTAGCATGTCTCAGTGTTATTTGTTTTTACTTGTAGATTTATAGGCACATTCTAGTTAACCACCATGAGGGAAACTGTTCAACCTATGTTTCTTTGGATCTGGATAACTTCACTCAATGTAATTTTTTTTCAAGTCTTCCCATTTCCTTACAAATGACACAGTATCATTCTTTCTGCTGGGTGGATAGAATTCCATATATACCATATTTTCTTGATTTATTTGTCCACTAAGGGGCATCTAGGTTGATTCTTTATCTTGGCTATGTTAAGCAATGCTACAGTGAACACGGGTATGCTGGTACTTTGTGTAGCTAGGTTTGTGGTCAATTGGATAAATTTCCAGAAATGGAATTTCTGGATCATAGAGAGGCTCTGTGTTTAGGCTTTTGAGGAACCTTCATACTGTTTTCCAGAGTGTCTGAGCAAGTATACATTCCGAACAATAGTGTAATAATGTTCCCGTTTGGCCACAGTGGTCAGTATTTGTTGTTAGTTTTTTTTTTCTTTTTGAAAATGGTCATTCTAACTGTGGAGGAGGTAGAATTTTCTTTAAAAATCTACTTCTTGGATAGAATTGTATTTTGTTATATTAAATTTTTTGAAGACATTGCATTACATTTTCCCCCTCATTTTGATAATAGTAAGTTAAAAGAAAACGTTTGTATCCTCCCCCCCTCTTCAAATTTCTACCACATCTTTCTTTAAAATCTTTTCTTTCTCCATGGATTCCTTTCCTCTTCCCTTCCTCTCCTTCTCCTCCTCTGTCCATTTCCTTTGCTCCTCTCTCTTATTTTGTTTCATCTATTCCATATTTCAGAGAAGGAGGTAGTGGAGGGAAGGAGGGAGAGATACATAGTAAAACCCTCTCTTCTTTGGTACAGTTTACTGACTTGTGTACTTCACTAGCAAAGAAATGGCCTTGTATGGTGATGTGGTCTCCATCTTTGACAGTGTTAATCCCCACAGGAAAGGCTTGTAGTAGTTATGGGTCTGAATTTCTGTATGATACATTAGAATTGGACATGTGGTCAGACCAGACCCAATTTTAGCCCTAAGTAGTAACTGTGCTTGCATTGACTATGCTTGATTCTTGAGTAAGTTCGAATCACTGGCTGTATATGGGGAAGCAGTCTAGTGCTTTGCAGATGATCCTTTACTGAAGCAGTACCTTCCAGACAGAGGAATTCTACATCAATAGCTGCTAGTATTATATTTGAACGATTACTCTTTTTGAACATACTCTAGCCTCTAGATACTTCATTATCAACTCCTGTTTTGTTTCTACCCTGTCACAACAACAGAAACCCCAACCAAACAAACCACACAGATTTCCACGTAACACTCTGAGCACTGGTTCTTTCTGTGGTGAAGCATCAGTGGTGATTTGTATTCACTTCCTCATCTCTGACCATTTGCATATCCTGACTCCTTCTAGGGACTTAGGCTGGCTTGGGTGCGCTGAAGCATTTGAAAAAGGAAATCAAAGTGTGAAGTCAGACACACATAGTACTCCCAGCGTTTTCTCTACCTAGAATTCCCTTCCACCATGCTCCTCTATGTCCCACATTAAATAATGAGCACAAAGTTCTCCAGTATCTTACTTTATCTGAATTTTTGTAGTGTATTATCAATGAACATCTTAGAATCTTGTAATTTTGTCACTTGGCTGTTTATTTTTGAGGTTAAGGTTTAGGTCTTCCATTTATTAAATGCTAGTAGGATAATTCTATGCACACTTCACAGGGATAAGCAGTTTTAGGGAAGCTGATAGTGACAAACCTAGAGTTGAACCCAATTTTCTTGACTTCACAGCTTTTATGTCCTCAGTATGCCTCAGTTGCTTACTAAGTTTTGTATAAACAAACCATTAGAATAAGAGTGTGTCCATAGAAAGGTGAATAGGACTATTCATATGAAATTGAGCATGTCTTTTTCTTTGCCTGTGCCAACCCCCCATTTTGTGGCAGACTGTGTTTCTGCATATAACCTGAACTTCAAACATGCCTGGAACACATTTGTTTCAGATTTAAAACAAGTTGGCTTGTGCCACTGCCATGTTATTACAAACACACAAGAAATATAAACTTCATTCCATTAAATAGCCATCCACATAAACTCTTAAATAGTTTCATGGTTTTTCAGTTGAGCCAAAGCTGGATATTAAGGAAACGACTATTAATCTTACATATTTTATTCAAACCGCTCTAATTCGTTAACCTTTCCACCACCTCCCAAAGTACCAATAAGTCTTTTTCTTCTTCTCAAAATGTCCTCAGGAGGTTAAGACAGATTGCAGCTTTGATTTCAAGTTGCTGACTCCCACTATTTGGAAGTGTTCTTTGTTTTCAAGTCTCTCATAGCCCATGGCTACGCTCTCTATTTCAATCTTCTCAATCCTCCTTGGAAAATAGCAGGATAAGTTATTGTTCCCAATGGCTGCATTGTACAATGGAAATATAATATGAGCCACAATATAATTTTAAATTTTATTGTTGCATGAAGAAGAGTGCAAATGAAACAGGTGACATTAGTTTTAATAGTGCATCTTCATTTAGCCCAGTATATGAAAGTAAGATCTTTTCATCATACAGTAAAAAAATCAATAAGATTTTTACTTTTTCCATTAAGTCTTAAAGAAATATATATCACTCTTATTCTAAACCCTTAGACTAGCTGCATGTGCTATGGTTTTAGATGGCATGATTTTATAGGAACGTTTGTGTAATCTTGCTGTGATATTCATAATTCTGTCAAAGTATTATAAACTATCAACATTGTTTAACTTTTGATAAAACTCGATTAATGTTGAATTTTAAAAAACAAACATATTTTATAAATACTCAAACTACTAAATAATGCTTAAGGATTCCTTATGTAGAAAATGCTGAAGTTCCATTCTTATATGTTAGCGTCATTAGTCCATAGGAAGTCCTTTGTCAGGCTAACAAATAAGAAGTGTGAATAAGATCTTCATATAGAAGTTGTTGCTAGGAGTAGTGATTAATGTAATGGTCATGTTCATGGTCTCAGATTTTTGAAAATGTTTGACAGCAATAGATACTTTCTGAAATGCAAACATCATAGATTAGAAAGAATTCTAGTTTTTGATCATTTGTTGCTATCATGGTAGGGTTATTGTTGTTGTAAATAGAGTCCAGCATGGAACCTTGACAGTTTTTTTTTTTTGCCTCCAAATCATTGACAAATGAAGAAAATGCACTGTAGTCTACACCCTGCAAAGTCCTGTTGTTAGAACAAATCAAACTTCCTCCCCAAATCCAGGTCACAATGTCTGTAATTCTTTTCTTAAAAAATTTTTGTTTAGGATAGGGAAGGGGGTAAAACAAGATGAGTGAAGGGGGTGTGGGGAGGGAAATGGGGACAAAAACGTGAGAAGGGGTAGCAATGATTGTTAAATAATGCACCTTCTATCTGATGAATATAATATAGCCCTTCTATTAACTATAATAAAAATTTTTAAAATTTTGTTTTGCAAATTTGGTGGGAAATCTAATTTTAAAAACAGCTTCAGGGACTGGAGTTGGGCCTAGTGGTAGAGTGCGTTCACGAAGACCCAGGTTTGATTCAGGCAGTTGGGTTTGATTTGTTCACAGTGAGCTCTTAGAGTCAAGTCTCTGTGATAAGCATTGTTCAGATGGATCTTCCACTGCTGGAATTTAAAACAAAATGCAAATTTAATTGAAAAGTGGAAGAAACTTTAAAGAATAGTTCTTGGAACTTTGCACTCCAGGCCAAAGTGCCCGATATAATTCACTAACATGAAAGTTTCTCTACAAGTGCATGGAATAGCATTTTGTACAACTTTTCCTGATTCTCCCTTAGAAGAACTAGCCCAAGTTGTCAGGGAAGTTTTCTGGAAACAGTTACTATACATACAAATAGTTCAGAGATATCAGCATATGGATTACATTGATAAAAATAAATGTTTTACATTTTGGTTAATGTGTTTTATGGGAGAATTAGGCTACCTGGGACTGGCTGCATTTTGATTCATATAGCATCAGCTATTACAACTGAAAGACATCTCACATTGAAAAGTATATTTAACCAGTAGTTTCCATGTGTGTAAAAAAAATTTAGAATGAAACTTCCCCCTAACTTTTTTTTTTTTTTGCCAGTCCTGGGCGTTGAACTCAGGGCCTGAGCACTGTCCTTGGACTTTCTCAAGGCTAGAGCTCTACCTTTTGAGCCACAGCACCACTTCTGGCTTTGTTTTTTTTTTAATGTATGTGGTACTGAGGATTTGAACCTGGGTCTTTGTGCATACTAGGCAAGCACTCTACCACTAGACCAAACTTCCAGCTTCTTTCCCCTGATTTTTAATTCAAAGCCCAATAGTTCTCCCCCAAAGGGGAGCTGAGGTTGACTGTAATTTTTTCACCTGTTTCAACTTTTGCCATTTTTATTGGCAGTAAGGTTGGCCATCCTATATTTCTAGTGAAGCAAAACTATGAAATAAAATATGGCCAGGCATTAGAGAAGTTATAATAAACATAAAAATGAATTATTCAGCTTAAAACATGAAATGCTTTACCTGGAGATTTGGCCAGCTATATTTCAGTAGTATTAAAGAAGTAATTTATTCTTGCAGGTCTCTCTCATGAAAATAAAGACAGTTACTTTCATTGGCAGGACTAACCCAAGGCTTTTTATATTTAAGTGAATATACTTTGGGACACTGGCAGAAGTCCTATTGTAAGTATAGATAAAGCAAAAAAAAAAACCCTTGCCACATATCAAGTATATTCTTGTTACTGTGGAATAATAAAGATCTGGAGAGACCTAGCATATGGCAAGTCTCAATAGGATATTTTGCTACAGAATCCAATCAGATTTCAGTGACAGAGGTATGGCATGATGTATGGAGTTTGACTTATTTTGCATCCAATATTTTGCTGTCCAAACATAATGAAAAAGAAATGATTTGGGTTAAGATATTGTCATGCTTCATATTTCTCCCCTCATTGGTCTCCCTAGAAAACCCTTATTCTTCAGGTCTGACAGTGGCTGTTTAACTTTCCTGTTGATTTAGAGTAAAATTACTAGCTTTCTTAGTGCTTTGTGGAGAATAAGAATAGCTAACTTAAATGTATCAGCAATTTAATTTGGATATGCTTACAACTCTTTTGGAAAGTTGACAGTAAAAGTCACTTTTAGTATCAGCTTTATCTCCCTCATTGAGATGAGTTCGAATACGATGCCAGTCAATCAGGACTTTATGTTAAATGAAAGATGGAACTTGTTTATTACTATTCACTGCTCAGAGCCCAAATATGTATGGATTGAAACAGTGAGCACTCTCTTCTTTAATTACTGGATCTTTAAATTAATACTTAAAATGTCCAAGTTTATGTTGTAAAAGATATGGTATGATCTCATAACCCCCACTTGGAAGAATTTATATTTGCAAACTGAGGAATGTACAGTACATTTGAGAATTAGAAGAAGAATCTCAGATTTGGGTGCAGAAAGATCCCTATTTAGGGGAAGAGAGGTATCTTGGCTTCTCTTGTTACTTTCTCTGATTGTTTTCTGTTTGGTTTGACAGCTTTTCCTCTTGGAGTCAAGCTCTTTCAAGGGATTGGGCAAGCCAGGAAGAAGGGATTTTTTTTTTTGAATTGCAATGACTGGGTCTAACCAGTTATACCTGGCATCTGAAGCAATGATCTAACCAAGAACTTAGGAACTAGAGGATTGAGGATCTTGGAAAATAGACCTAATAGGACTTACACACACACACACACACACACACACACACACACACACACACACACACACACACACACAGAGTAGTCACTCTTTATACTGTGGTTTCATCATTTAAGATCAACTGGGGCCTGAAAATATTAAATACCATTGTAAATGTATATAGACCTGTCACAGTGAAACCTCTCTGTACCATGAGAATATGCTAATAAAATGTTTTTTTCTTAAAAAGATAAACATTTATAATAGAAACTTTCAGAAGTAGGTGATTTCAAATGTGAAACTGCTTGCCAGTCTGAGTAATGCAATGAAATATAACACTATTCCACTTTATTCTTTTTTTTTTTTTTTGCCAGTCCTGGGCTTGAGCTCAGGGCCTGAGCACTGTCCTTGGACTTTCTCAAGGCTAGAGCTCTACCACTTGAGCCTCAGCACCACTTCCGGCTTTTTTCTATGTATGTGGTACCGAGGAATCGAACCCGGGTCTTCATGCATGCTAGGCAAGCACTTTAACCACTAGGCCAAACTCCCGGCCCCTCCACTTTATTCTTGTTGGGACAGGACTCCAGTGTTCGACTAGTGTATTCACAGTGTACATACTACCCACCAATTAGTCACTCAATAGCTGTCTTAATGACCAAATCAATTGTCACTCCTTCACCGAGCTTGTATTCTTCAACCCTTATGGAGCATGGAGCAACCTAATGTTACAGCACAGGGTGTGTGTACGTCACTCACGTCAGTATATCCTGTCTGCCACAGAGGTGCTATATCATCTCAGACCATCACAAGGACAGATGTGGTACAACAAGAACCTTGGATAGAGATGATATTCCCTGTAACAACACTTATTATAGTATAAATATTATACTAATAAGTTTATATAATAAGAACCAACAAATTCATAATTAATATAATTATAGTATGGTATTGTTATTCTTGATCTCTTACTGTAAGTGAAGCTTTGTCATAGGTATGTATGGGTAGGGTGGAAGTAGGTATAGGGTTTGGTTTCAGGCTTCCACTGAGAATTCTTAGACTAGAACCTTTAAAGATTGGGGAAGGGGAAACTATGCATAAATACTTGGGATTAAAAATAAATCAAGATTTTTGTTACCAGTGCAGATTCCACTTTTGTCTCCTAGCTCTTCCTACAGATTAAAGGATGTCTAAAAGAATGGATTTCAGGTGTTTTCTTTTTTTTACCCTAGAATGTAGTTAATTATGGTTTTAGTTCAACTAAAGAAATTTCTCCCTTCTTATGCATCCTGAAATTGAAAGGATCATTCACTGGTGTTTTGTTCAAGTTTTGATGGAAGTTGTGACATAAAGAATGTGTCACGAGCAAAATACATATTCCAAAGGAAGTTCTTGCAATAGAATGTCATTGTGTCATGATACTGTCAAATTTTCCTGTGAGGAAAAGGAGAGATCATCTATCTTATATATAGTAGACCAACCTTTGAAGAAGGCATTTATAATAATCAGGTATCATTTAGCTATAAAAATGATGTTTGAATAGAGTAACCTTTTAAATAATCTCACATGAGTTTGCTATTCGCTGTGTCCTTCACCATTCTTACGAATTTGTTGCTTTTGTCTTTCTCTATGCACATATGAATGGACTAGATTACAATATAAACCTCTGCCAAGTGAAATCTGAGTAGATTATGTAGTCATTATAGTATGACCCTCAACCTTGGAAATAGGGGATATTGGGTGAGCCTCCTCTTGGCAAGGCAGCCTTGTGCCCAGGATCTGTTCTGCCTAGGAAGTTCATGGAGCTCTGTAGTCCATTCTTTGACCATTGCATCTATTTAGAGAACTCCTTCCCTGTGAGAGGACATTTCAGACTCTTTCAGAGTCTTTAAGGATGTGTACTACTGATGGGAACCAATACCCGGTGAAGTGCACTGAGTTGTGGGATTGCAGGGATGACATCATTTTTACCTTTGTATTTCTTTTTTTGCCAGTCCTGGGCTTGAGCTCAGGGCATGAGCACTGTCCTTGGACTTTCTCAAGGCTGGAGCTCTACCACTTGAGCCTCAGCACCACTTCCAGCTTTTTTCTATATGTGGTACCGAGGAATCGAACCCGAGTCTTCATGCAAGCTAGGCAAGCACTTTAACCACTAGGCCAAACTCCCGGCCCCCTACCTTTGTATTTTTTGAGTCGAGGCTCAAGAGTTTTATTGGACATGTGGATTAAAAAAAAAGAAAGGATTTTTAACTCTGTGCATTTTTGTTTACAGCTGCAGCTGAAGGAAAAGGAAGAAGTGGGGAAGATTTTTTCCAAAAGGTAAGTTGCTCTTTACTCTTGTCTTGGAGATAGATGGAGGCATACACCCTCCCCAGATAACCTGGATGCCCCTGAGTGCTCCCTTTCCACATCAAGGATGAGTTTCAGTCATTTAGCTGGAAACTGTGAGCATGGAGGGGAGGCATGGGGTATGGGATTTGGCCTTTCCAGCTAGACTGCTTCTGGGCAAACCTAACGAAGGGTTGAAAGCAAGAAGGCGGTTGAACTGAAAGGTAGATTTTTTTTTTGAACTAAAACCCACACAGGGTTGTCCTGATAATGTGCCTTTTCTACTCTTGATTTCTCTTCCTTCCCCAAACATGTTTGACCTGGGTAATGGAAAGGATCCCTCACAGCTTTTTAGTTCCTGTAAGCAGGAACTGCTTTATCTCTCTTTTTTTAAAATACATTGATCATCTGCATTTTCTTACCAACACTATTAAAAGCAAACAGTGTCAGAGCTGGTATGTAGTCAATTCTTCACCATGAAACACTTGGTATGGACTACATACTGGGGAGACAAAAAGAGCCAGAACAATTTCCTGTCCTAAAATAATGTGTGATGTCTGGTGATACAGTCACAGAAGAGAGCAGAAGAGGCTGGGACTGTAGAGGGATAAGCAGCCCTTGTGTGTGAGGTTGGCAAGGGCTTCTTGATGTTTTCAGAAAAGTAGAAGTGAAGCATATAAAGAAATAGGGTTGGATGAGCTGAAAGGACATTCTAGGCAAATAAACAGGATGCACAGAGGTTCTGATGTGAATGAATTCATGTGACAGTATACTTTAGACATCCGGCTGGTGCATGACAGGTCGGGTTCATTTCTTGTCCTGTGCGAGGTCTGCCATCTTGGTGGTAAAGAGCCTTCCTTGTATGGGGAAATCTTTCCTAAAGGAATTTAAACTTTTTATAAATTTGAACAATGTTTTGCTGGCCAAATAGAATGTGCCAGACTACCGGCTTTCTATCATTATTTTAGGGGCATGTAGTTCAAGTACTATGGTTGATGCCCTGTATATGGCATTATTGGGCATTGGTATCCAACTTTTACCCAAGTTGGAACAGGCTTGCCAACAAAGATAAGACAAAGAGAAGTGGGAAACAATAGTGAAATCACAGATTTGCATCTGATTGACTGTGATGGTATAGGTAGTTTGCTCTCTGCAGAATAGTTTTCCTTCATTGTTCTTTAACTCTTAGTTTAATGTAAAAAGCAGACTGCCTTGCTATAAGTATTTCAGACAATTTAAAAGCTGCACCCAAACTTAGTATATTTGGTAATAAAGCAGTTTCATTTTTAGAAGATTTGCTAATATTTATCACCCTTTGTGGAGCCATGTATACATTCCAGTGGTTTAAGTGAAAACACATGTTGGAATCTAGAAACACATGTGTATCCAACCAGCCCTGAGCTGGAAATGTAGATTCCATCCCTGCTTGCAGGTTAATAAACTCTCTGAGTATGTGAGTGACAGTAATTCTTATCTCCTCATTATCTTCTTTGGTGCAACAGGAAGTTTCTTCTTGATAGGTGGGGGGCATCTTTGCATACTCCTCCTGGAACAAAAAACTTAACAAAAGTTCCAGCAGAGTAATAATACCCAGTGTTTTCACCGGAGGGATGTAGATAGCGTGGTTTTTCTATGGTAGATTGAAGACATGGAGAAATGTGGAACTGTCTTCCAAGAATTCTCATCTTTAAGGGAATGTTGTATATTCCCTTAAAATGTCTCACATTTTGAGAAACATTTGAGAAGCCTCGAGGCCATACTGTTGCTCAGTCTTTGAAGAAATGGATTCTCCTCTTTGGTAATGTGCCCGTGAAGAACCTGTGTGCTTATTATTGGAATTTTTTTGCGGGGGTTCTGATTCTTGGGTGAATATGCCAGACAAAAATTATAACTTGGGCCAGGAGAATTGCCTAGTGGTAGCGTGCTCGACTAGCATGTATGAAGACCTGGGTTCGATTCCTCAGTATCACATACTCAGAAAAGGCTGGAAGTGGTACTGTGGCGGTGCAAGTGGCAGAGTACTGGCCTTGAGCTAGTGTCCAAAGATAGTGCCCAGGCCCTGAGTTCAAGCCCAAGGAATAGCAAAAAAAAAATTATGACTTGTCTGGGATTGGGGATTGGCTTGAGAGGCCCTGGTTTCAATCCCTACTATCACAGGGTGCATGAGTGCATGTATGCCTGTGTTGTGTCGGTGTGTGTGTGTGTGTGTGTGTGTGTGTAAATACTTCCATGTAGTTGAGTTCCAAGTTAAAGTGCATTTTTATTTTTGTAAGCATTTTCCAAATCTGAAAGGATCCTTCCCTAAGGTGATTATTAAGATTATGGATACAGCTTTATCATATAAGGCATGTATATGCTACTTTGTGTTTTGTACTTATACACATATGTAAAAGTTGCATCAATATGATTATGATAATTAAATTATGCTAAGTTCAATTTAAGTAACTCTCATTAAAATTTTAAAGTTAGAAAATACAAAATTTAAATATTCAGGATAAGAACTGGTAGATTTCCATGGAGTTTAAATTTGAAGTTCACAGTGTAAAACTGTCAAATTCACTGTCTTACCTTTTTAAGCTGTGGTAGCAACTGTTCCTTCTTTACAATAAAATTATTTTATAATCAGTTAACTTTTGCCGGATATGTATTATTCTTCCTGTGCTTTTGCTGCAAGTGTTTGAAATACTTTATTGCTTTGACAGTATCTGAGGGCAAAAGGCTAAATAAGCTATTATTTCAGAGAAATCCAACAGTAGAGTAGCTTAAAGAATAGTCTTTTATTTAACTGGCTTATGACATTATGGAGAAAGTATTCCTGCTTAGTGGTAGCTCTGTTCCTTGCTACCTGCTAGAAGGATCCAGGATTCTTTCATGACAGGTCCAGCTTGTTTCTTAAGGCATGTACCCTATCTCCATGGTAGAAGCTACTCATTACCAAATATGAGCTAGTGGGAAAGAGGATGAGAGTATTGAGGAGAGGCATACTGGGTTCTTCAAGTACAGGCCTGGTGAGAAGTATATCAGTTATCCTCACATTCTGTAAAAGAAAACTTAGGTAAGTAAGGGACAGTGAGTAGAGGGAAGGAGGGAGAGACTGATTTAGAGAAAAGAATTGGATTTCATAACCACTTTCCACCAAAAGCCACTATCTTCTAGGAAGGAAATAGTTGAGGTGTATTATCTTTATGTGGCATACTTTGAAACTTTTCTTTGTTTGTTTGCCAGTCCTGGGGCTTGAATTCAGGGCCTGGGGGTTGTCCTTGGGCTTTCTCAAGGTGCACACTCTTATCACTTGAGCTACATCACTACTTCTGGCCTTTTCTGTGTATGTGGTACTGAGAAATTGAACCCAGGGCTTCAAGAATGCTAAGCATGCCTACTCTACCACTGGCCCACACTCTCGGCCTGACTTTGAATTTCTTTATATTAGTTTATTAGGGGAATCACATCACAAACTGTGTAGCTAAACCATGAACAATGCACTGTCCCCCCATTGCAGCCTAGAAGGCCAAGATGAAGGTGCCAGCAAGGTTGGGTTCCCTGTGAGGACTGTGAGAATCTCTTCTGTGCCTTCCTTCTTGACAACATGCTAATCATCTTTGGTGTTTTGATAGTCTTTGGCTTATAGAAGTACTGGCCAGATCTCTGCCTTATCCTCCTAGGTTATTTTTCCTGTCTGTGTATCTGTGTCCAAACACCCTCCTTTTTCACAGATACCAGCCACAGGGCATTAGGGGCCACTCTGCTCTAGTGTAGCCTTACATTAGGTATTTACAATGAACATATGTCAAAATGCAGGCATATTTTGTGATTCTGGTGGGGCTCACTTCAACCTGAAGTTTTAGAGAAATAGTTCAAATCCCATGTGACTCTGTGTGTGTGTGTGTGTGTGTGTGTGTGTGTGTGTGTGTGTGTGTGTCTGTATGTGCGCGTTACAGCAACGAAGTTCTTCAGTGATTGTACTTTCATACTTTGGCTCCATGTTTAAAAAAGGATGAAATAGATCCACTTTATCAGTGTACTCTTTCATTCTCTGTCTCCTTCTAATGGCAGCTCTACAAAACTGAAACACATGGAAATGATCTTCCGGGATCTTTTTTTTTTTTGGAGGGGGGCAGTTTTTCATGGTTTACTCACTGTCTGTTCTGTTTCCTTTTAATCACTTCTTTTATTTTCTTTCCTCTTGTGAAAATGATTATGTTCAGATCTTGGAGAGGAAAATGTGTTACAGTACATAAGGTGGGGATGGATACAGTGATTTTATTATAAGTATGACTCACCAAAGCAAAATGTTTTAAGGTTCAGTTGTCCCTGTGGCTGAAGAAGACAAAATCCAGTCAGCATCATCATGGATAAATGCCAGGTTTTCTTCAGCATTGGACTGTGCATAGCATTCCCCCCCGAAGTACACATCATATATTTTAAACAAAAGGACATTTTATATTCAATGTTTACTGGATGTTTCATTGGAAAAGTGACCTACAAAATTATGCTTTGTTAAAAGGCCAACAGTATAACCAAGTGACATCATGAAATACTGTTCGATGGCTTATGAGATATATGCCTATCACCCATAAACTCATGCTTTTTAGGCAAATAGATTACATTATGGATTTTGAAACTGGAAAGTAACAAATGTTGACTTCTGGGGAAAGTTGCTATTAGAGAAATTTGGTTGCCCCTGTGTCTTGAAATGAGCATGTAAGGTGCTATTCGATGGAGTCAACTTGAATCTTTTCATTGGCGGGAAAGTAGAGAATATAAAATTACTTGTGTTTTTCCCCACCTGCCATTATTTTGTATTGAGTGAATCATATTCCTTTAGTAATAGTACTTTTTTGGTTAATTATTTAAAATAGATTCTATTAGCTAGATCTAAAAATGCAAATGGACATGATAACTTATACAGGACTCCAGGCATTCACAGTCAGACTAAAGGGAGATACCCTCAAGGGAGGAACCCGAAGATGTAACTCCTCTGAACATTTAAAATATTATTTATTGAAATGATTTTCAGAAATGGAAACATATTTCTTTTTTTCTTTTTGTTGATAGTGTCATGTGGTTTTGCCTTTTCCCCCTTCTTTCCTTTGTCTTTTTGGTGGTAGAGCAGAAAGAATGAGGAAGAGCGAACAAAGGAAGTCATGTTATTCAATACATACATTATGTGAAAAATGAATTATGTAACTTGTGGACAGGGATGAGAGGGAAAAACTGGGAAAACGTGAAGGAGTGGGTGAGATTTTTCACAAAAGAAATATACTCATTACCTGACTTTTGAAATGGTAACCCCACTGTGCAATGACTTAATAATGAAAATAAAATTATATATAAAAATAGATTAGCTAGACACCAGTGTCTCATTCCTATAATCCTAGATACTCAGGAGGCTGACATCTGAGGATCACCGTTTTTTTTGCCAGCCCAGGCAGAAAAATCTTTGTGAGCCTCTTGTCTCCAATTAACCACACCAAAATCAGAAATACCCATATGACTCAAAATGATAGAGTTCTAGCCTCGAGTGAAAGAGATCAGGGATAGTGCCTAGGCTGTCAGTTTGAGCCCCATAGTTGACAATAAATGTATATTAAAATTTAAAAGTAAATTAAAAAGTTAAAGTATTTAAAATTACAATAAAAGTTAACTATAGCCCATGAATGTACCTTGTCTAACACTGAATCTATATGTTTAACATAAAAGAAATCAAAGTGGATTTAAATAAAAATAGGGTATTTGGAAAGCTTTAATGTTTGTATCTGTTTCATTCAGTAGTACATTATACTGGTTTGCAGTTTATGTTTATAAAAGGATACACAGCAGAGAGTATTTGATGTTGCAGTGGCTTGAAAGATTTGTTAAGAAAGATCTTCATTGTTACAATGTTGGTCCCAAAGATGGTTTCACCAACAGCTGTTATTACTAATGGACACTTAGGTCTGACAGCTAACATGCAAACAGGGGCTGCGTGCCTACTTAACTGTCTCTGTAGAGATCCCTGGTGTTCATAAGGCTTGGAATAAAGGAATCTCTCACCACCGAGGTTGTCTGATCATTTTCTATAAAGCTGTTATGGATAAGGTTTAATCTTAATTTTGTCCCTGATGATACACTGGTGCTGTTCATCCAATTTATTAGATAAAGTTTAGTAAGCAAAGATTAAGAAAAGGACAATATTCACTTTTAATTCTTCTCTTTGGAGTTCTGTGTTCATGTGTTAGAACACAGGAGACACCTAGGTGTTGAAGCCTAGGTGTTGAGAACTTGCTGTTCTCCCAGCAAGTTGAAGAGGCCCCCGCTTGGAGTGTGTTCTCAGCTTTTATTTCACGGCAGATATTACATAGGACAACTTTATGAAAATATTCCATTTCTGGTTTTAGTTTTTTATCTAGAGCCATGAAAAAGGAAACATTATTGAGAGTCTTCTTACTTTATTTTTTAAGTTGAGAGAATTTTAAAGTCTTTATGTTATACTGGTTAGAATCTTAAGTGCCAGTAAGATTTAAAGTGAATAATAATAAGTTTAAATCAACATCTCACATTGTTAGTCATTATTGATAGCAATAATTTCACTTCATGAATCCAAACCAACAGCATTGGATTAAATAGAAAATCAAATTAACTTTATAAAAAATGGTTTTAGAAGCATTATAATATAGGAGTGGATTACTGACTTGCAGTTAAGTTACTGTGGAGAAGCTATGTGAAGGTACTTATGGATGTTAGTTTTTAGAGGTCTATAACCGTGTAAAATGCTTTCTACCAGTGGATTAAATGTCTTCTTTAACATTGCTATTGTCAGCACTGCCCTTGAACATAAGTTTGCTTCTGTATTTATGGTTGATTATAAAATCCCCAAACTGCTTCCATATTGATGAAAACTGAAGTTACGATGAAAAACCGATAATTTGCCAATTTAAACATTCTTGTGTAGGTCAGAAATAGTTTTGAAGCTAGTGGCATTAATAACTTAATGAGAGATTAAATTTGATGAGTTTGTGGATATGTGCGTGCACGTGTGTGTGTGTGTGTGTGTGTGTGTGTGTGTGTGTGTGCGTGTGCTGGTCCTTGGGTTTGAACTCAGAGCCTGGGTGCTGTCCCTGAACTTCTTTGTGCTCAAGGCAAGTGCTCTAGCACTGCTTTTGGGTTTTTCTGAGTAGTTTAAAGAAGGTAAGAGTCTCACAGACTTTTTTGATCTGTGATTCTCAGATCTCAGCTTTGAGAGTAGCTAGCATTATAGGTATAAACTAATGGTGTCCAACTAAATTTGATCATTTTTAACCCCAGGATCTTTACATTTGCTCCCATAGTCCAGTATTATGTATATATTCAGTTATGTGTTTTCTTGTCATGTGATACAAATTGTTTTTATATGTTAGGGATAGAATAAATTTAGTCTTAGAATATACATAGAACATATCACAGATGTATTTGAAGATCAGTGTGTAAAGATATCTATTATATCAACATTACAAAAATTAAGGTAATCTAAGTATTAACGTGGCAATAATTTGAGAACCTATGTGCTCAAAATATAATGATTTAAATATCATACATTGGATTACTAACTGTACAGGCATTAAAAGCCATGCCTCTGAGGGTAAATATTTAAAGATTTGTTCAGTTCTTTCTGTATATACACAACAGTCCATAATGAAAGCATATAAATATCTTGGTACAGATTTTGTTGTTGACATATGTACAAATTGTTAAAAGCGGCTCCCTCAGTTGTGAGGTTATGATGGGCTTTTAATTTTGTAAGTTTTGTCATTGTTGTTGAGATAAGAGTCTCATTGTAGTGCTTAGGCTGGACTCAAGCAATCCTCAGTTCACCAAACAAACAGTCCTGCAGGTGTGAGTCATCACACTTAATTTTCATTCTGCTTTCCGACAATACTGTGAGCCTCTATTACTTTTACTATTTGGATTATCTACAACTATCTTCTTGTAGATAGTAGCAGATGATAACAAATGAGTTGAGATTGCCCATAAATTCATTAATTGTTTTTAATTAATGGGCTACTTTTAAAAAAAAGTCCGAGGAGTCAGATTCTGACCAATTATTAAACTACCTTTTTTATTACTATAACAATAATAAAGATTAAATCAGTCTCAGATATTTACCAAGTAGATCATTTTTAGTGCATTGCTAAGATTTGGAAATTTTCTCCTTCCATTTACTTTTGTTATCTATCTAACAAAAATGTAAAATTTCTGAAGACTTTTTTTTCTTCATACTAAAAATACTTCCTTTCTTATTTGAGTTCCCAGACTTCTTACCATTCTGTTGACTTTCAGTGACAAAATCATTGCCCTATTTGAACTGTGCTAATGCATGTGGACAGAGTGTCTAACCAGGATAGTTATAGTGATGCTATGACATTCACAATAAAGATGTGATCCAGAACTGCCTAAAGATCATATAACCTTCTGGCACCAGCTTGGCCCTAGATGTGAAGAATGGACATATCTTGTTATTCTTTACCCCAGTGGCCTTTTAGTATATAGCATGGTATGCAGCTACTTTCTGATTTCATCCTAGCTGGTGAAGGCCTCCATTGATACAGCTCACATACTCAAACTCTTTTTTTAATATTCTTTTTATTGTAATTAATAGAAGGGTTACTTTATATTCACCAGATAGAAGGTACATTACTTCACACACATTGATACCCTTTCTCATGTTTTTGTCCCCATTTCCCTCCCCCACCCCTCCCCTCATCTTGTTTTTCCCCCTTCCCTATCCTATTTCAAATAAACAAATAAATATATATACAATATACCAGATAACAAGGTAAGATACTGTGACAATATGAGATAACTAAGGGACAACAAAAGAGACGAGAAATAACATAGCCCATTAAGAACAATAACTACACATTATATGGTGTTTGTTTCTCTATCTTGGAGGTCCTTTCATTTAGCCTTATCCTATATGGCCTTATATATATCTAGGTTTTGCCCTATTGTAAACCTCTGCTAGGAAAGTCCAAGGTTTATACTAATTATGACAAATGAGGGAAACCATTGACATGCTCAAACTCTTTTAAGTAGCTGAACCAGAGTTGAGCTTGGATTTAGCTTGGATTCCATTTGGTTGTGGTGGTAGCCTGGATATGTAAGTGTGGAAAGCATCACTCTTGAAGAATTCTCCTAGTGTGGACATTGATTTAATGTTCAAAACTTCTGTTTCATTTTCTTTCTTTACTTTGGACTCTGTAGGTCATCTAGGGAAAAATGACTCAACCACTGAGTTAACAACCTATCAAATAATCAAATTGGTATGGTACCTTTTTGTCTGCCTCAGATGGCAGTAAAAAAGTTTAAGCTTTGTTGATTCAAAATGGTTTCACAGAAGATCCATGCAGTCAGCAGATGAATGCATCATTGTCTCTCCTAAATAGTTAGTTGGTGGTAACAGGAACTTGAACAGTGAATTTGCTGATTTTATGTGTTCCTGTTGTTCAGAAAAAAGAAATGCTTTTCTTTAAATCAGCAGTGACACCTGCATTTGTAGATTTTGCTTCTGCAGTGAGAAGAGTTCTATTGAAAGTTCCAATTTCTTCTGGCCAGGTTTCTGCATTAGAGACATAATGGTGTATTAGAGAGGCTACCAGAAGGCTGGAGGCAGATTAATACAGTAAAATTAGTAGGATGGTTTCAATCTTGTCTGTTAGCTTTGAAGTCAGATTTTAAAATCATACTAATCACTGTCATTATAATATTCACAACTCTGATATTTATATTATATTTTTATTCTGTATAGGAGACTTCCATAATGATTTGCTGTCATTTCATGTTTTTTCATTTTTAAGTCTTTTTTTTTGCCATTCCTGGGCTTGGGCTCATAGCCTAAGCACTGTCCCTGGATTTTCTCAAGGCTAGGGCTCTACCACTTGAGCCACAGCACCACTTCTGGCTTTTTGCTCTGTATGTGGTACCGAGGAATCGAACCCAGGTCTTCGTGCATGCTAGGTAAGCACTCTACCACTAGGCCAAACTCCAGGCCCCTTTAAGTCTTTTTTTTAAAGATGATTTTTGTTTAGACAAAACAGATTTGTACTTCTGTTAATTCTTACTTTTGCTCTTGCCTCTGAATAACCCTTTTCCATTTATGTACACTGTGTTTTCTGTAGCCTATCATTGCATTTCCTCCTTCACTGATGGAAGAGGATTTTGCTTTCGGGTCTTCTGGTCACAGTTGATGCTGAGCACCAGAGCCAGGCAGGGAACCTTCCGTCACCAGTGGCCATGACCTATGTGATAGGCATAGGAGATTCAGCTGAGTTAGGTGTCTCTGGTAGATGAAGGAACTAAAACCCTGGCCTGAATGGCAGGGGGAGAGGCTGTGAGGTAGGATGGAGCATCATCATGTGAAAGCTGTGCCATTAGGCACAGGAACTCATTTACAGAGGAGAATGTGGGTGAAAGACAGAGAAGCAGATTAAGAGAAACCGGCAGTTTGTGAGACCTCTTAAGTTCTGATTGGCTGGAGTCTTTTCCCATGGATGTAGTTGGAACCTCTGTGAGGCCTAAATCAGAAGCAGTTGGAAATATATAAATGGTACCTAGAGATTTGAATAATTGCATAAATGTTTACATATATTGAGGAAAGAACAATTCCATATTTTGAAAAAATGTGTAACATTGTTGAATAGTGTAAGCTGTACCTTAAATTACACATTTAGTATAACTTAATTTTTGAGATTCATGCCTTGCTTTGTTGCCCAGTCTGGTCCTAAACTTGGAGCTCAAGCAGTCTAAATGCCTTGACCTACTGAGGATGAAGTTATATCTTTCAAGGTGAATAATCATCATAAAGTGGATATAAGATATCTCCCCTAAATGATATATATATGTGTATATATACACATATATATATATATAGACAAACATAGTCCTGATATATATATTTTTTGGGGGGAGGGGGTGTGTGAAAGTTTGTATCTGGTCCACTTGCAGTGAAGTCAGTATAGCATAAAACTGTTTTCTGTTTTTTTTTTTTACTAATATAAGGAGAATACTTTGTTACTCTTGCTTCATGAAGAAACTTGATCTTTGAGTTGAATTATTAAATATCCTGAACATTACTCTCTCATTTTGTGTGTTTAGCAGTTGTGGCTTGTCTTAAGCTAGCTCTGTTAGAGTTTAAATTTTTTTTTGTTTTTTACTTTTTTGGAAATAAATCCCTTCCTGACAAGAGTGGTCTTTTGGAATTTTGTAAACAGTGGAAAAATAGCTTTCATTCCTTTTTTCATTTCTTTGTTTTTCTACCAAAGGAAATCAGTATTGTCTATGAGCATATGACTTTTCCCTACTTTGCCTTGGTTAATTTTGTCACTCCTGATGATCAGCCAGTTATTTATTTTGTTGCTTATTTGTCAACTGTTGATAGTTCGGCAAATGAGGGGATTTAGAGTTTCACAAAAGCAAGCATAGGCCCAATTAGAGAAGCTTTTGTTTCTTCCTTGGGATTCTTTCTTGAATTAAGCAGCTGTCAGTTTTTTTTTTCAAAAGCAAAAGAGAAAAGTTTCATCCTTGACTGCCTGCTTACTCTGGAATTACTGGAACCCTCAATTCTTTGTGAAAGATAAAACTTTGACTTAAATTAGTTTGGATTTGTTTTCTCAATTACAAATTCTTCTTGTTATCTGTATGGCCCCATCCCCATGTGCAGAAAATGATGTGGATTCATAAGTCAGTAGGAGATGCTGTTTGAGAAGTTTGTGACTTATTCTTCTCATCCCTCTGTTTGGAGATTTTGCTTTACGTGGCCTTATCCAGTATTGTTGAGAGAGCTGTATTAGCAAAATTAAGAAAGTGGTGTTTTTCAGTGCTTCATGGGGATATGGATATGAACTTCTTACTCCAGTATCACTTGGTCATTATTCTCATTGCCCATCAACAGTATGACCTGCTTCCCCATCATCTGATAATCCACAAATTCCTGCTTTCTTCTCTTCCTGGGAGAAATAAGAGAGAAGAGGTACACTTGACCTTCAAAGAACTGCAATCTGTAGGGACAAGATGATTATAGGGAAGGGTGACAGCAAGATAATGTGTCAAGTATAGGATCCTAGACAGCAAAAGGTGGCCCTGTTGCTACTGGAATGTGGAGCTGGGTCACTGTATGAAGGAGCAGGACCTTCTAAGTGCACCTGTGTCACTGGTGTTTATGATAGAGAAAATGCCGAGTGGGTTTTCTCTACACTGAGGACTTAAGGCTTCCCAGAAAAGAGTGCATTGGAATACCATTTGCAGAGATGGGTTTTAAAAGAAATGTAATTAGTATGTTTAGTAGGATGAGGGAAGGTTTTGTGAAAGAGTTCCTCTGAAGCAAGAAGGGTTTAGAATAGGCTAAGATGTTCCAGACATGGACGCCCTACCCTGAATGTCTTTAAGGAGGCCAGGTGGAAAGATATTTCCTGCAGGAAGAAAGGAATGTCTTTGCAGAGGAGAGTGACAGGTAAAGAGACCTATATTTGAGGGTCAGGAAACCTGGAGTGTGTGTGTGTGTGTGTGTGTGTGTGTGTGTGTGTGTGTGTGTGCACTTGCATAGGTGCATATGTGTATGTTTATAAAAATAACATTTTAAAATGAAAATTTAAGAAGATTTATCCTGAAAAAGAAGTTAGGGGATTTAAAACCTGGGAAAGTGCCAGATCACATTGAGCCTGATCAAACATTTTCTTGCAGTGGTGGGGATAGAACCCAGGGCCTCAGACATGGTAGTGAAGCACTTTACTACTGTGTCACAGCTAAGACATTCTCTTGTGCTGCTGGGTTGAGCAATGTATTTCTATTACTTACCTAGATGATAAAGGTATTACCTAGATGATAAAGGGAGATTAACTTCTGACCAGGCTTTAGAACATGGGTTTTTCACTAGTGTCATTCAGTTATTGTATTTTGGACAGCACATTGCCAAGTCCAGAATGATAGTTGTAAAACAGTTCCCATCATTTAACTAAGTACTGAACTTTCTACACCATGCAGTTTTAAGAAATGTACTTTCCGGGAAAAATGTTGAAAGTTTTGGCTTTTATGAAAGTTTATTTCTGGATGTGTTTTATGGAAATCAAACTGAAACTTCTGAGAAATGGATACGAATGATTTAATTTGGCAAATGATAGCAAATTTGGTTCTATTTGGTTAAAATTAAAGTGTCCCTTGAAGAATCATTGGTTATAAACTTAGCATAATCTAGTATTAGCACCAAACCACCAATATAATGATAAACAAATACAGAGAAACATAGGCTCTGAGCAGCTAGTCTACAGTATCATATGCAAAATGAATAGAGCCATGCATTAATTTTTCAGGGCCAAGTTTTCTACTTAATTTTAAACTGAGATTTATTTTATCTTCTCTTTTTGTTCAGTTTTACCACTAGCCATTTTAGCAAAAATAAACTCCAGTTTCAGTGCTGGTGGCTCATGCTTTTGTAATCCTAGCTACTCAGGAAGCTGAGATCTGAGGATTGTGGTTCAAAGCCAGCCTGGGAAGAAAAGTCCATGAAACTCTATTTCCAATAAATTACTCAGAAAAAGCTGGAAGTGGCACTATGTCTCAAGTGGTAGAGTGATAGCTTTAAGGAAGAGAACTCAGAGACAGTTCCCAGGTCCAGAGTTCAGTCTCAGGACTGGCAAGAAAACTCAGAGCAATGTTCTTAACCTATGTATGTTTGTATGAGGAAGTTGAAACTATTGGTGCATGAACCAAAGATTCAGACTTACGTGCTCTGGAAGTAATGCCTAAAATTTTTTTCTTCAGAATTTAATCTTCAGAAAGGTTGGGAACCACTGATAATGAGGTATGGATAAATACAGAAAAAAATATGTTCATATTGATTTCTAGTGCTGATACAATTAAAGAAATTATATAGTTTTATTATATTATTTCCTTCTTGTACATTTGTGAATTACAGATTTACTTTACAGCTTCATCCTTCAAGAACTAAATATTTCATGATTTCCAAGAGGGAAAATTGTGAAACATGAGTTCAACACTACTTGAAAAAGAATTATATGAAACAAAAACCAGTGTGTAGATGTTTGAGAAATGCTGCCACATACTGTCTATTAAGTTTGCCTCAGCAAAAATGCTTGATACCTTTAATATGCTAGTTGTTTTTTATGAGTTTATTACTGAAACATTTTTTATTAAAGAATTTATTAACATTGATTTTTACATCATATTTCAAATGACATGTTTAACAAATGAGTGTTCAAGAAGGGAATCTCTATATACAATCACTGACAGTTTTTAGAACATAATCAAAATTAGGTTAAGGGTTTGTATATCATAGATACATATTAATTACTGAAACATTTTAAATGTTTTCTCCCCATTAGAGACTTTTTTCTTTTTTCTAAGATATTGATGGTCAGTCAATTCTCATGTAATTGGATATAGTTGATTGTTTTTGAAATACTGTGAAATGAGGCATACACAAAGACTGATAGATATGGTAAGGCTGGATGAGAATGATTAGGGCAAACTGCACTTCACTTTGGATGCAAAAAATATTTCTATTTTGCTTGGCAGCGTGGAAGTAAAGGAAATCCAAGCAACTTTTTGTTTCAGGAACTGCCAGTAACTCCGAGGCTCAGAGTAGATTTTATAGCTCATTCACAAGAACTTGTGATTTTGGTTCTGATAGGCATTATCATCCTTCTGGGCATGTGGTTCACTTTTAGATCATGGCTTCACAGTTCTTCAGATGAGATAAAAGTCTTTAAGATGTCTTTCTTAACTCAGCTTCTGTAAGCCATTGGCATAGAGACTGGGGACTGTGCATTGTCCTTTTGAAAGCTTTCCCCAAACACCATGTTGAAACTCTGAAATGATAAGCTTGTCCTTGTCCCCTCAGGTTGCTGGCTGTGAGTGCAGGTATTTTGTCCAGATCAGCAGAGGAGTAACGGAGAAGATGGCACATGCCTAATGGAATAGAGAGTAATGAGTAGCCCAGGGAAGATACTTAACTAGGACTAGTGAGGTGAAGACTTGGGAACATTGTAAACAGACAAGAAGATAAAGAAATTCATGTTGAGAACTGGGAATGAAGAATCTGCATAGGATATGGTGTAGGGGAGAGGAACAACATAAAAGAATCAAGAATGGCCACCGAATTTATCATAGGACAAAGGCACCCAAGATGATTTAGCTGGTAGATTCTAGCAGGAGAACCATCTTCCAGAAGACATTAAATATAGTTTTAGCTAATGTGTTGGCTTTGAAGTTGAGGTAAACAGGAGAGCTGAAAATGGTGATTGGTTAGGAATTAACTTGCATTCTGGAGATTGTGACTGGTTTGTGGAGAATTGACTGTGAGCCAGAATTTTTCTTATTCATCTCTTTTAATATAAAAGTGCTTTCATGGCAGACATGCTTTTATTATGGAATTAAAAAGGCTGCTTGGCTAGGGAAGGCTAAAATTTTTAGCTAAGAAATGTAGAGCTATGTGCATTCTTTTTGAACTATGGATCTGAATTGGACTAACTCAAGCTACAGTTTCGGGAAGAAAGCCGCATTTATTTGGTTGCCTTTTTCCTGCTCCTCTGTTTCAGGCTCCTTTCTTCAAACCTATGCCCTTCTTTGTTTTGGTCTGTGTGCCTCCAAGATGTAGGCTGATGTCCCTGGACAAATATTCATCAACTTTAGGTCACAAATATTCATCAACTTTAGGTCACCCAGAGTTCACAGAATTGAAAGTCTCCTTTATTCCAAAGGGCCCATGTGTCATCTGCCTCTGGGTTCTGTGCATGGGGAAATGAGGAAGGATACCTAGCAATGACTTGTATCAATGCAGCCATGGTTTGTTGTAGAAGGGGATAGGACGAGGAAACAACAAAGCAGGCATCCCCAATGCGCAAAGCAGGCAGCCCCAATGCTTGGCGTCTCCTCATCGGGCAGGTAGAAACATATGGCTTCCTGTGCCCTGAAATCTTTCTTTCTTCTGCCTGCAGCTTTCCTTTGCTTCTGCACTCCCACCTTCTTTCTTGCCTTTCAACTAAAAAATAAAAAGCATACAGATTTATGGTGTATATCATGATATTTTGATACATGTATGCAGTGTAGAATGACTAAATCAAGCTAGTTGACATGTATTCTCCCACAAGTGTTTATGCTTTTTTCCTCTTGCGGTGGAGCAGCTACCATTTTCGAGTGTATTGTTAATAACTCTTGTCACTATGATGTGTAATAGATATCAACTTATTCTTTCTATTGGAATGAAATGAAATCATGTTTTTTTACAGGTATTTGAGGTTTTGTTAAATTGTAATTAATAGACGTATTACAGTTATATTCACCAGATAGAAAGTGCATTATTTCACACACATTGATAATGCTTCTTGTGTTTTTGTTCCTATTTCCCTGCCCCCTCCCCTCATCTTGTTTTTCCCTCTTCCCTTTCCTATTTCAAATAAACAAATAATTGTATATACAATATACCAGATAACAAGGTAAGATACTGTAACAATAAATGTACAAAAGTAAGATATTTTCAGTTTCTCATAAAATGTTTTTTTTTTTTTTTTGCCAGTCCTGGGCTTGAGCTCAGGGCTTGAGCACTGTCCTTGGACTTTCTCAAGGCTAGCACTCTACCACTTGAGCCTCAGCACCACTTCTGGCTTTTTGCTATTATGTGGGGTACCGAGGAATCGAACCCGGGTCTTCGTGCATGCTAGGCAAGCACTCTACCACTAGGCCAAACTCCCAGCCCATAAAATGGGTTTTTGAAGGTCCTTGAGTATATTTGGTTCATGAGAGATTTTTTTGTAGCATTTTTACTTTCCAAGCCTTCCAAATAAAGTAAGGCAATTGGAAAATCTTATTGATGAGCCTGCATGGAAAGTAATCCAGATTAATCTTTTTTAAGAAATAGAGTCATGTGCTGCACCACAGTGTTCTTTTTTTGCTCCAACCGTGAACTAGTTAATGAATTCTTGCTAACCAAAGTTTGGACAAGACAGAAATGGTTACTTTTCATTAGGGCAACTTTATTTGGTATTCTATTTTCTTGTGGAAACACTGACTAGTAAATTAAGCAATGTGTTTTTGATTTGGAAAAATAACCATGACTCTACTATAGTTTCTGTTTTGACTTTACATCACTTGCCAATATATGGTTAGTGACAATATTCATTCAATGACAACATAACTTGCAGAGAGAAAAATATTCCCTGTGGAGTTACTTACTGTGTGGATGGCTGGAAGGTGCTGGTTGTATAAAAAAGAAATGAAAGCAATTATGGACTTCTTAAAGCAAATGTTTACTTATTAAGAGACAAGGGCTATCTTGAAATATCATTGATCATGTGTTGCAGTTTTTTAACATAGGATTTTGAGGCGTGATAAGTGAAATTAGAGTCTAAAAAAATTACAGACTTTCCTACCATCTTCTGACCTCTTAAATCTATGAGACTGAAGGTGATTACATGTACATAAATTTTTGTTCAATATGATGCTTGTTGCATGGAATAAAAAGGCACTCACTACCATGTTTGATTGATGAATGACTCTCATAACAAATGACTCACTAAACTAGATATAACAGTGCACATACGTAATCTTATATATTAGGAGACAGACATCAAAGGATCATGGCTTGTAGGCAGCATGGGCAAAAAAAAATGAGTCATTCTAAACACACAAGCATGGAGTTGGGTTCAGCCCAGTAATCCCAGCTACTGGTAGGCATAAGTAGAAAGATTTTGTTTCAAAGCAGCCCCCATACAAAAATTTGAGATCCTGGTCAAAATCACACAAGGTTTGGAAGCATAGGCCCGAGTGACAGAGAATTTGATCCAGAAAATACAAGTTCAGATCCTAGTACTTCCCAAATGAGAATTACTCATTAAAAAGCTTTTTTTTTCAGTCCTCCATTACAATATGAGGACTCTGACATTACAGAGCTAATAGAAATTTGGCCAAAGGATATAGACAGAATACAAGGAATAAAACCATTATTGTTTATAGTACATCTGTGAAAAAAATTATGAGGGAAAGACCTATTCAGTGGATAAACCTGTCGAATCAAAGGAACTCTTCAGTTTTTTTTTTTTAAGACAAAGTAATGTGGGAGAAGGAGGGCGTCATACATTCTAATCATGTCCTTTGAACAGATTACAAGCTTTTCTTAAGTATTTCAGTTTTAAATTCTTGGCTCTCTTAGTTGGACACATTTAAGAAACTTTGCCCATTACAGATATAATTGTATTTCTTTCAATTGTCTTTATTGGAAACCTTTCATAGTACTTCCAAAGCAGTAATATATTCCATAGAGTGGAACTGCAGCAGGCATAATGAAACATCTAATTTGATGCATTATTCCAGTGACTGTGATGTTAAGGCAGTTGAAGATCATTTCTTTTTATAGAACTGACCAAAGCCAGGGAAGGATTTATGCCATTCGAAACCGTCAGACACCCAGGAATAGGATTTGGCAAAGTATTGTCACATGATGGCTGCTTCTCATTACTTACTCTGCATTGGATAGATTGGGTTTTGTTTGCCTTCAGATTAGGGCAACACTTAGGCTGTGGCCTTGCTATTGTGCATTTTCTCCTTGTGGGAACTTTTGTAGGACTTGTAGATTTGGGGGACAGATGTTTCCCTCTCCCAAACTAGGCATGTCTTGGCATCCTCTAGGGGATTGTTTTACTTCTGTATTACTGAAGCTTCTTGGAAGCTTCAACAGCTGAGCAAAATGCTGAGACCATGAAACTACTGATTAATTATTAGAACTGATTATGTGTAGTTTAAGATCTAATAACCCAATCAAATTCATTCTTTCCTTCTTTTTTGGGGGGGGTCAGTCATGGGGCTTGGAGTCTGGGCCTTGGCACTCTCCCCGAGCTCTTCAGCTCAAGGCTACCACCCTACCCCTTGAGCTACAATGGTTGTTACTGTTGTTGTTCTTCTTCCTCTTCCTCTCCCCCTCCCCCTTCTCTTTCTCCCCCTCCATTCTCCCTCCTTTTCCTCCTCCTCCTGTCATGGAGCTTGAACTTAGGGTCTTGGCCACAGTCCCCCTGTCTCTCCCCTTCCCCCACCCTCTCTCCCCTTCCCCCACCCCTCCCCTCTCCCTTCCCCTCCTCTTCCTCCCCCTCTTTCCTCCCCCTCTTTCTCCCTCCTCCATTCTGCCCTCCTCCACCTCCTCCTCCTCCTCCTCCTCCTCCTCCTCCTCCTCCTCCTCCTCCTCCTCCTCCTCCTTCTCTTCCCCCTCCTGTCTGGGCACTGTCCCTGAGCTTCTTTTGCTCAAGGCTAGCACTCTACCATTTGAGCCACTGCACCACTTTTGGCTTTTTCTGTTTGTGTGGTACTGAGGAATTTAACCCATGCTTCATGTGTGGTAGGAAAGCATTTTACCATTAAGCCACATTCCCTGCCCCAACACAGGTTCTTTCACTCTAGTTTTTATTACTAGTACTAGCCCTCAGATCACATACATGTAATTGTGCTTTACACAATAATACATGGGTTACAGAATAGTTAAGGAAAGGTTTCAAGAGGTTGCAGGTTCACAGGGGCTGTGTAGAAATCATGGCAGAGCACTGATACAGAACAAGGAAAAGACTCTGCAAGGATTTTTAATGGACTACAGGCACAGAGGTGTTCAAGCTACCGAGCTGCTGATTGCACAGTCTAGGTTGCTGGAAGTTTTGAGTTCAGTTTGAAATGGGCTGTGTGTCACAAGCAGAAGAAACTATGTTTAAAATGGGAGCTGAGGGCAATGGTTGAGATACTTCTCTGGCAGTTTTCCTGGATAAGGTTTCATGATAGATGGCTAAGTGACAGATCAGTTTGCATGCCAAGACTGAGGTCTAGAAGATTTCCTTTTCTTTAATAGTCCCAGGTGAAGAAATTACATCAGATGTGAATGACAAATTCATGTATCTGGTGTTTCTGATATGCACTGATAATATTTACAGTGTAATTGTTTATTGGTTCAAAGAGATGATCAGTTTGCACCTCCTGGTATGCTGGCAGTTGCTATTTTTGCTTGTATAGACGAGTGTAGCTGGCCATGTTGGTGCATAGCTACAATCTCACATATGCAGTACACTCAATAGTAGAGTTCATTTGAGCCAATGCCAACCCCAAGCAGGAATGTTAAGCCATATGTGAAAAATAGCATATAAAGAAGGGCTTAAGTGTCACAGTGCCTGCCTAACAAGTTGGATGCCCTGAGTTCAAACCTTATTTCTTACAAAGTAGATTCATTCTATGTTTGGCACTTCTAGTCAAAATGGAGTAGCTTAGGTCAAACTCTTGCTTTATAAAATGGTGCAAGTCAAGGCTAGGCTCAGTCATAAGGCTGCCATTCTGTATAATTTACATTAAACCACTTTAGGGCTGCTCTTCTCAGTGAATGAGGAGGAAGGGGCATGGCAATCATTGAGTCAGCCAAATGACAAGATGGGCTCTGTCCTTTAGAGCAGAATGATCAGCTCCATAGTTAGAGTGTGAAAGCAGCCTGGAGGAAAGAGTCTAGTTCTCCCTTGTGTAGCTCACAACCTTTCCCCAGAATGTTTATTCAGCCTATGTGTGCTGGATCCCAGCATGCAGAATAATAAATTTGGTTGGAGAAGAGGAGTCCACAGAGATGAGTTCTAGGCTGGCATTATTCCTGGATCATCATGGAACTTTTTCTGTAACAGTTTCGGTAACAATGGGAGAACCGTCGCAAAGCCATACCTTTGTGTCCAACTGTGGGGTCATCCTTGGAATGGTTCTACCTGCCCTGGGCTTTGGCTGCCTGGCTCTTCCCAGCCTAGATCTTCCTGGGCTGTCTTGGGCAGCCTGGACTCTCACAGCAATGTATGGTTGACTGCATAGTCCATTATTCTATTCTAAAATTAACACTCTTAATTCTCAGTGTGATATTTTGGTACATAATACACAGTACAATTTGGACACATGCTTCCACCATGTTCTCATTCTTCTCTCTGTTTTCTTTCCTTTACTTAACAGCAGTTGGTGGCTTTCCCTGTGTTGGCATTTTGTACACACACATTACAAAAGCATACACAAAACATCCAAAATATGCAAGGAACTAAAATAAAAACTAACCCCTTCCAAAACTAACAAAACAACAAATAGGTAATGGAGCTAAAGAGAGACTTCTCAGAAGAAGAAGTACGAATGGTTGAAGAAAGGTCCAACATCTTTGGCCAAAAAGGAAATGTAAATCAAAACAACTTCGAGATTCCATCTCCAGTTAGGTTGGCCACCATCAAGAATTCAAGCAAAAACAAATGCTGGTGGGGATATGGGAGAAAAGGAACCACAGTGCACTGTTGATGGGAATGTAAACTAGAATCACCACCCTGGAAGGCGGTTTGGAGGATCCTCCAAAAACTAAACATAGAATTCTCCAATGACCCAGCCATACCACTCTTGGGCATCTACCTAGAATGTTACAAGTCAGGATACAAAAGAGACACTGGCGCATCCACCATGTTCACTGCTGAACTATTCATAACAGCCAAATTATGGAAGCAGCCCAGAGTACACAATCGATAAAAAAATGCAGTACATATGCACAATGGAATTTTACTCATCCTTTAAACAATGAGATTATATCATTTGAAGGTAAATAAACCTAGAACAAATCAAGTTAAGTGAGATGGACCAAGCTCAAAGAAACAAATGATCTAAAATACAACTGGAAATTCACACACAGTCAGAGCAAGAGAGGATAGCAGTTGGGGAGGAACCCAAAAAAGGTAACTCTCCTGAACACGTAAAATACTATTTATTGAAATGAATTCCAGGAAACAGAAACATGGGTTATTTATATTATTGTTGTTGGTGGTGGTGGTTGCTTGTGTCTGTTCTTTTTCTATTTCTGCTTCTTAGTGGGGACAAAGGGAGAGCACAAGAAGGGAAAGAGGGAGAGTGAATAAATGTAATCATGCTATTCATATTTCATGCACTGTGGAAAGGGAACTATGCAACTTGTGGGCAGAGAGGAGGGAGGAAGGAAGGGAAGGAATAGGTCATTTTGTCCAAAAGAGAAATGTATACATTACCTGAGTTGTGAAATGCTAATCCATTGTTCAATACTTTTAACAATAACAGTGGAAAATTAAACACACACCTGCACAGACTGGGACATGCACATCGGCATTGGCAGGAAGGAAAATATTCTCCATTTTGGATAGCTACCTGTGTCTAAAAGCATTTGGTTACATATAATGATAAGGAGTGCCTTCCTCTGATTACAGATCTCTTACTACCTTCTTTCTTTATGTCTAATTTTGTCAAATGTTCCAGGTAATTCCCAAAGCAGCTTCCCCCCTTAGATATCTATCACTATCTGTCAATCATAGAAATTTTTAGGTATCTCCAAACCTGACTTTGGCTGAGCTTGTTTCAGTCATAACATACCTATATTTTATGGTGGAGTAGCTAAGTTTTATCATATATTACTGTATCTCTTGTCCACAAATAAAAGTTGAAATGGCTTAATAAGTTTACACTAAGAAATTCAGACTGCAAAAATATTCAATGAAAATGCAATAGAAGGAAAATTTGAGGTGAGGACTGAGGATTACATGTAGCTCTCATCAGCATATGAGCTTCTTCCACAATCATCACCAGAAAGCAAAACCACCATGCCAGACATTAAAAATGAAAGAAAGGGATCTGGAAGATCATAGGATATATTGCTGCAGGAACCTGGGGAAAACTTCTGTTAATTAACTGAGGGAGGCTGCCATGTGTGTCTAGTGGAATATAACCTCTAGAGCATCTGCACCACTAAAAATACGGTTATTTCTTACTATGTCTGAGTGCAGGAAATAATTCGGTTGTGTTTCCTTTATTATGTACTACTATGACAAAGCACTTCTACAAAGGGTAGACATTAAGGACATGCATGATGAGAGTTACAACTCTGAGACAATCTCTATATTTCTCCCAGCTGAGTAAGGTAGGATATTACCTAGCTTGTACTGGTACGTGTTTTATTCTTATGAATAACTGGGATAACAACACAACTTATATAACACATAATTACTGTTTCCCAAGTACCTATCACTTACTGGGTTTAAAGCCAAGTTATTTGTGGCAGAAAAGGGCTTTATGTTTTTGCATAAGCCCTGTAGGTTTATTCCTATTTTAGAGAGAGAAGCTGGCTTGAAGAATGTTACTGACTTAGTCAGGATTGCATGGCTGCTACTTCTTTGAAACTGGCATTGATTCCTCTACCTGACACCAATTAGTTGTTGTGTAAGGAAGATAGTTTAGCTCACGGAGCCAAAAACTTAACACAGTCCAGCCTTTTGTCCTTTGCCTGTGCAGTGTGCAGCACAGAAATGGACCCCCACCCACTCCCAGCCTGGGAAGCCTCTGGTTTTAGTTAGCACCATGTGTTTTGCATACATGCCATGTTTGTGGCATTCCTCAGCTGGCTCACTTTAAGCTTGTGTGGAGTTGTACATTCAGGGCCATGAGATTAAAAAAAAATCCAGATAAAGAACAAGTCTTTTTTTGACTTTTAAGTATTCTTAAGCTTTTAAAAATATAATAGCATTTAATTTGGTTAATGTTGTAAGAAAAGGCAATCTTATAAAGAAGAAGAAGAAGAAGAACGAGGAGGAGGAGGAGGAAGAGGAGGAGAGGCAGCTCTCATCTGATAGATTTCTACTATGTCCTCTTGATTAAAAGTTTTAATAAAGTACAGATTATTGCATATCACTTTAGTATATGTTCAGAAATATTAATGTGCCTGTATTTTAAGCTAGAAACAAAGTCACTGTTAAATATTAGTTCTTAACAGTAAAAGTTCATAAAATAGTATATTTACATATATATATAATCTAAGTAGTTGCACAAAGGAGTTGTCAGTCAACAAAGCAGTTTATAAATACAGTGCATCTTGATCCACACTTTCTCACATTATATTTACATTCTTAAAGGTTTAGCTTTTGTGTGGACAAAGAACTTAGTTTAAATGGACAGAAAATAGCAATGGCTTACAAGCCAACCCTCCCTCCCTCTGGCTTTTTCTCCCTCCTTCCCTTCCTTCTGTAGCTGCATTGTACTTGTTGCACCTAAAGCAGGGAAGGTAATAAAGCTTCTCTTTTAAAGAAGGAAAAGGTGCACAATTAGGATCATATTGTCTTTTTGGCTGGTATTTATTTTTTCAGGATGAATGTTCACAAATTTCCAATAAGTTGCTAAGCAAACTTCAACAAACACAAAGGACTTTACCATGCATTCAACCTGGATGGTTTCTCAATTTAAATTTTGTGACCTGGCTTGAAATGTAGTAAACTCTATTATTGTTTGAACTTGGAATACAGGATGCATTTGCAAGCAGTCCCATTGGCATTCTGAGGCATTCGTGAAGTTGAATTTTCTTCAGGAGGCCAGCTCACTGACTTGAAGCTAGGGCATACTATCCAAGACTGCAGGCCAGATCATTTGAACTCCTTAGAGGTAAAGAGAAATGGTAGAAAGAAAATGACTCTTGTGCCAGTAGAGGTTATCTTTCTCTGTACTGTTCTCCTTGCTAACCACTGGACCTTCTTGCTGAATGATGTGTGTTGAATCTTTTCTTGGATGCTCAGTTATGATCAATCCTTACATAACTTTTCCAGATGAGTTTGGAGTAATGCCAGAGAACTGGACCAAATATTGTTCTTCTGGAATAGTAATTAGATGTATAAAAACAGTTTTTTAAAAGAATAGTGTACCCCCAAATCTAGCTATGTTCTACTTTCTGTTGCTTTGTATCTCCGAGCCAGGTTCTCCTAAGAACAGTAATATGACATTTATTAATAGATGGGAAATGCAAATTCTGAATGGTGATATTTAAAAAGCTATCATCTTTTAAAAGTGATTATCATATTAGATAAAATAGTACATTTCTTTCAGTCTTGCCAAATAAATACATGTGGCTCATGCCTGTAATCCTAGCTACTCAGGAAGCTGAGATCTAAGGATCACAGATCAAAGCCAACCTGGGCAGAAAAGATCCCTATGAGACTTTTATCTCTAATTAACCACTCAAAAACTGGAAGTTGTAGTGTTGCTCCAGTGATAGAGCATTCATTATTCATCCTTTTGAGAAGGTTTATTACAGCAGAAGTTTAGCATTGCCTCATTACATTGGTTCTTATACAGAAATAGCTATTGTTTGATGTCATTTTTCTTATGGAATAAAGCATTTTCATATCTTTAATGTGATAGTGATCAAATAACTTCATGGTTGGGAAAGAGGATTTGGGGGGGGTGTTGTGCTGTTTGTTCAGTGGACATTGAGTCAGTTCTCCTTCTGACCCCTCAACGTTTAAAAACTTTTTGCTTACCCATTGTAAATGTGTTTTCTTATATCTTGCTTTTCTAGAGAAGCTGAAGAAAGAATCTAAGTCAAAATGAAATGTTTCTAATACATGGAATTTAATTTAGTGATGTTTATATGGCTTTTGCATGTGCAGACCATTCTATGATAGACTTAGCTTATTACTATAGATATGTTCTGTCATGTATTGGCCCTGCCCCTCCCCTCCCCCCAACCCCCCTACACAATGGATCTTAGAAGTAAGCCTTAGGACATTGTACTAAAGTACAGAATGACATACCTGTGGCAAATTCTCACCATTGTCTGAGCCTTGTATCTCTCTTATAAGGACTTTGACTACTACCATTCAATCTCTTCTCTTTTGCTTCTGAGAGATCCACTCTAGATATTGTCACAGGTTTGAATAGGACTTGACTTTCAACCCTTTAATTTGGCAGCAAGGGCTCAGAGTAGAGGATTATGTGGCTTAGACATTGTGAAGAGAGTTTAGGAAATGCTGCCAATATAAAGTCATACATTTCTCCTTCATATTTAATAAAAGAGACAGAAATGTTTCTTACTGGATGCAGTTACTACTACAAATGATGCTACTTCCTTGCTTACTTTCTTTCCAGTAAGACCAAAGAGAGAAGGACAAAAGAAGTCCTCAGGGATGCAGGACTGGTCACATAGATGAGAGAAGACCAGTGCATCATATCTGATTGCACAGTGGTCTAAGTAGAAGATTTGTCAGTGTGTACTGTTGCCTCTATGAGGCTGAAGAGGGAATTCGGGAGAAATTCTTCCATAATTAGGAAGTCATTGAAGGTCACTGGGTTGGAGCTCTCTGAGAAGCCAGCCATGCAGCCTACCTGTAAAGTATGGAGGTGTCAGCCAGTAGGTACCACCAGAAGTTCCACTCCTGTCAGAGCAGCAGAGCAAGGACATATGGGACACATTGATTTTGATAGGATAGGCACATCAGGGTAGACAAAGAGAACTTTCACTTTTTTTCCCCCCAAAACTCACAGATTCAGTAGAAGTGAACTGTACTGTAGACCTTGCTATAACATAGAGAACAATGGGCTACAGCCAGATCCTTAGCACTAGTCAGAGAAGCATTTGGAAGCAGTCAAGAGAAACACATTTATCTATATGCAGGCAAGAAAGGAAAAATTTGCTTTTGAATCTATCCTTTTTTTCTTCTAACATCCAATCTCTGTTGGGACTCTTCTTTGGGCTTTCCATGTGGTAAATCAGTGAATTTTCCCAGCAACTCTATGATGAAGGTACTCTTCCTATTCTCATTCATTTATCAGATAAAGAAAACTACAACCCAGAAAGACTCAGGGCTTAGGATTGGATTGAGGTGATCTGACTTGTAATACCATGGTGCCACACCCAAGTTGTATGGCTCAATCACCCAAGATTGAAAGAAATTGCTTTCAAAGCTTTTTTTTACTTCTCTAAACAGCCATATGAAATGGATTTTACATACTGCCATGCTACATAAAAAAAAGCAAATAGAAGAAAGTTCCATGAAATGACACTAATGAAATGACACTAACACAAATGTATGTAATTGATTATTTAAATAATTCTTTTCTGTTTTATTAATAAATGCAAGTCACTGCCTAGCAAATATGTGATCTAGAAGAGATGATGGTGCATTTATCCTTATCCCCCACCTCCGTGCTACCCTCCATTTTCTGAGCTATAAGTCCAGTTCATAGGGAGCAGGTTAAGTTTGAGTTTGAGTTTATTGATTATAAAGTGGGAGTGTTTGAGTTCAGTGAACTAAATTTTGAATACCGGAAGTGACTAGACTGTGTCAACTCTTACTCAGCGCAAGGGATATAGGAAAGGAATGCTAGATAGCACAGATGAAACCAGTGATAGTGGACCTTCATATTCGCAAAGCCAATTTCTTCATGAGATGTCAATATAACCTTCAACTATTAGGGTTATGGAAGAAGTTTGCAATCCATTGTGCTGGTCAGCCATGAGACATTGGCCTCACACACCTTATTTGTAGTTGAAGGGGAACTATTGGGATTATTATCCCAGACGTCAAGCTATTTTGTATTATTAACATAGAATAGACCAAATCAGGCTTATTTATTATTACATGTACGATTATAGCACATTCTTTTTTGGTTTATAATTTCTTTTTGGTAAATCTCAGTCTTCCTCATACTTAAAAAATAAGCTTTTAAAGTTAACCTGGAACTTCCCTTGTTAAATGAATAAATAAACATATTAAGATGAAAAGATGTCTCAACAGGAAAAGAAGAGACAAACTGCAGTTCTTGAAAATTTACAAGTCATACAAATGTGAATGGAAAACTTCTCTCAAGACTGTGTTGAATCATATCTTCTACAGAGGAAAAAAAAAGTCACAGGGCTCTCTCCTCACTCCATCCCTAACTTACAGAGTCTTTTCCAAGCTAGAAAGATTGTGAGCAGGCTCTAATCTTCATGACTGTAAATTGCCCATTTGTCTAGAAGTTGGAATGAAGCCAGACTCTTCTCTTAGGAAGACTTTGGCCCTCATCACATATGTTTCTTCTGTTCAGTGAAGTGGTTGTCTGACTTGTCTTTATTTGGCGATTTGCCATCTGGCTGTATTGAGAGACAGAAGAAAAAGGCCCATCATGTGCCAAGACTGAGGAGGACTACATGCCTAGCATCCCAGACGGGACTCTTTATGAGGAACCACCAGGGAAATTGCTTGCAGATCCCAATACAAGCAACTTAGGCATTTCCACCCTGAAAAAGTGGCTGACTTAGCTTATGGACAATGTGAGTCTTGTCCAACTGAGAGTTTTCTCTTTGCTTGAAGGAGACAAGAATCAGATTATCAGCCTAAAAGAGTGATCATCCTAGTTCGGTGTTCCAGTTCTACTCTTGGATTTATTGTTCTCTTTTCCTCATTTTCCATGGAGTATTCTCTAGTTGATGATTTTATTTTGTATGTGTGCTTTTTTTCCATCCTCCAAACTACATGATGAGTTACATACTTCCAGAGTGCTTTTGCTAGGGAAATACAGTCTGTGTCTTAGTACTTCAGCCTTATTTGCGGCCTAAAATCGTGAAAAAAAATTTTTGGTCCAAATTTAAAGAAGCAGCTTAGGATTATAGCTTTTCTACACAGTTTGAACATTTTTTTCTAGATTTTGCAAGATAATTACAAAGATAACTGAAATTTTCTTAAGATAACAGGATAAGATGGTTGAAAGGTCATGTTACAACTCACCATGGTTAATTGGTATTTAGATGGAAGGAATTCTTTTGGTGGCTATCTCGAAAATGTAGTATGGAATTGGGAAAGAAATCACATATTGAGAAACAGGAGACCTCCTATTTTTTTCTGTTGTTGTTGTTGTGGGGCTTGGACTCTGGGCCTGGGTGGTTTTCCTAAGCTCAAGTTTATCGCCCTACCCCTGGGCCTGGGCATTGTTCCTCAGCTCAAGGTTACTGCCCTACCCCTTGAGCCACAGCATCATTTTGGAGTTTTCTAGTGGTTAATTGTAGATAGAAGTCTCAGGATCTTTAGTGCCTGGGTTGGCTTTAAACTGTGGTCTTCAGATCTCAGCCTCCTAAGGAGCTGGGATTATAAATGTGAGCCTCCAAGCCTGGTTCAAGAGACCCCTTTTGTGCTTTTTGAGAAGCTATGCTTTTCTTCAACACATCATATTACCTGTAAGCTTGAAAGTTCTAGATGAGATGAATGATTCTGCAACTCTTAAAATTCTGTCATTTTCCAAATGTGTCTAAAGTAGAATGTCAAAAAGAGAATTTACCATCACTGCTTAACCTAGATAGTTTTGAGGATTGTAGCAATAGCAGTGTGGACATGTTAGTTCACAGACCTTCAACCCTGTCTGGGCATATTGACTGGCTCTCCACATATACCCAGGTTTTGGGTGTTTTGCTTATAAACCTGACCAAATGACAATAATTAAAATAATCAAAGCCAAGAATGTTAATATGTACACAGGCATGGGTAATTATGCTACTTGTTAAGCTTATGCGTAGTCACCATCTTGCTAAATTTAGATATGCTACTCATAGGTATTCAGTGAATGTTCATTATTTTGGCTTGGAATTTCATAGCATGAATCCCATGGTCAATTGTAAGATAGTTTGTTTTCTCATCTTGGAATTAATTAAAAAATTTAAATATAGGGGAGATCGGCGGAAGATGGCGGTGGTTCAGGGTGAGATATACTGAGCTCCTGCCAAGATTCATGTACTGGCAGTGCAGGAGACAGTCCTCTAACAGAAATTGATCCTAAGTAAGCTTTAGGACCACAGAGAACTCAGGCAGAGAGGAAAAAAAGGAAGAATACCAGCGTGAAAAGAGAGCATGGAGCTCTGCCGGGGAGCAGCCGGGAAGACAAAGGCTCTTCTGAATTAGAGCAGAGAAAGCGCTCCACAGAGGCGCAGACCCACTGGCTGCAGCCAGAGCCACACAGAGCCTGCACGAGCCCAGAGCTGACACCCGGCCGAGCACAGACTTGCCAGCTTCACGAAACCGGAGAATCCAGAAATTTGTGAGTAGCTCTGAGGAGAAGTTTCCACTTCTGCTCCAGGAATGGCATTGGGAGGGGGCAGGAGGGAGCCCGCCCCCTCCAGCTGAGAGCAGCGCCATTTTGACTTCTGGCAAGAACACAGGCCAAAGCAATTGGAGCCTGAGAGGTGTTGCTGACAGTGCCATCTTTCTAACTGGCAAAGGATTTCCCAGAGATCCCTTAGCCAGAAATCTGGCCCCAGCGCTGCTGAAGTTCATCCCCCTGCGCCACCCGCAGATCTGGTAAACAAAGCCACCTGCGGATCTTTCAGCTTTGTTTTAAAAGCAATCTCATCCGAAAAACCGCAAAGCCAAATCACAAGAGAAAAAGACTTTGTGAAATGTTTAGATCGCGAATTTAGTGGAGACACAAGTTTCCTATCCTGCGCCCCCACCAAAAAAAAAAAAACTGAAGAATACCCTTTAAAAATTTTTTTTACCCCATTTCATTTGCAATTTAAATGAATGTTCTTATTTTTCTCTTTGCCATTTAACCTACACCTTTTTTTTCTAGTGTTATGATTCATTCCTTATTTTTGTTTTTTTTGTTTTTTTCTGCTCTCTTTTCCCGCAATCCTGCTGTCACTGTGGTCGTTCCTAGAAACACAGTGACAGCTCTGGGTACAGTTCGAATAAAAATGATATCCATATTGATACAGTCACCTGCTTTTTAAAACTCCTGGTTCTCAACCCTAGTATCTCTTGGGTAAGAACTCAGAACAGTGAAGAATCTCCCCCCACCTTTTCTTTTTTTGTTGTTTTTGTTTTTGTGTGTGTGTGTTCTGTTTTCCTTTATTTTGTTGATATTTTGTTTCTTTTTTCTTTCTAAAATTGGTATCATTGAAATCCCCTATATCAACCTCTCTCCTTTCTCTATATATTTTTCTTCCTACTCTTCTTATTTTGAGAAGTTTTAGCTAAGTTCATCTAAACTTTCTACACAAATACTCTACCTGTCTATCACCTTAGGTCAGTTATCCTTACATGATACTCTTTCTTCATTACTATAATATTCTTACACTCCTGTATTATTCTTTTCCTACCTCCCTTGTTGTTTTCATATTATTTTTCTATCTCTGGTCCTCTGTTCATCCTTCAACTCTTATAATGCATGGATCTACATTTGATGGATGTTGAGCAATGCTGTGTATCTAGGTGTTCAATTATATTCTAGTTCCAGAGGGACTTAAATACAATAGAGATTGGATTGAGGGGCTTACTGTTTTGGTCATAAATTGGTCATCTGTGATTGTATTAGATTTGTATGTAAGTTTACAAAAAGAGTGTTACTACCAATCAAAAAGAGCTAATATCTATTGTCAGCCACCTAAACAGGTCTAGGTTGGTTATTTCTGAAAAATTATAATCTTGTTTACTATTAATCTTGCTCCCATCTTCAAATGGGCAGAACAAGAAACTCAAGAAAAATGTCAAATCAAGGAATAGCATCTCGCACCCAACATAAACAGGTAATGGAGAAGTCAGTGGCAAATCTAGAGAAGAGCCTTCCAAGTGCTATAGAAATGCAACTGATAAACATCATTAATGAAAAACATGAAAACATAAAGAGAGGTAATGGAGGAAGCCACAGGTAACAAGAGGAAACCGTAAACAAGGTGATATGTGAAAAAGGGGAAGCCATAAAGGAGGACAAAATAAAGGTTTTTCAAAGAAAAATGGACGAATTCATAGACTCCACAAACAAAAAAGTGACCGAACTCCAACAAATGTCCAAAGAGAATAAAGCTGCTGAGCTAACCACTCAAATGGAAATCAAGCAGCTAAAGAAATCTATACATGATCTAAAACAAGAGATGCAAGGCATCAAAAATGAGCAATTAGAAGCAAGGGAGATGAAGAATAAAGTAGATAGCTTCGATAGCAGGTTAGACAATGCAGAAGAGAGAATTTCCGGGGTTGAAGATAATTGAGTTGTTATAGAAAAATAACAGAAAATGAGTCAATTCAAATCTAGGAAATATGAGAAAATGCTACAAGAGGTCCAAGATGCAATTAGGAAGCTTAATTTAAGGCTAATTGGTATTGAGGAGGGTCTGGAGAAAGAGGTTAATGGTATTGGAAATATACTTCAGGGAATCATCTCAGAGATTTTCCCAAATATCCAGAAGGGCAGGCCCATCCAGATACAAGAAGATTTTAGAACCCCAAACAGACCTGACCAGAAAAGGACATCCCACTGCCACATTGTAATCCGAACTGGATTAATAGAGGCCAAAGATAGGATCCTAAAAGCAGCCAGGGAGAAGAGAACAATCACCTATAAAGGCAAACCAATCAGAATAACCCCAGATTTCTCAGCAGAGACCATGCAAGCAAGAAGAGATAGGAACAATATATGTCATACCCTGAAGTCAAATAACTACCAACCAAGAATACTGTACCCAGCTAAGCTCTCATTCATAACTGAGGGAACAATAAAAACATTCCATTCCAAGGAAAAGCTTCAACATTATGTAGCAACCAAACCAACATTACAGAAAACTCTCAAAGATGTTCTACACATGGAAAACCAACACAAATGTAATACAGAGACATGGCACATAAAATTCATAACATCTAAGTACCACAAAAACTATCAAGATACAGGCCCTAATGAAAGCTTATAAAAATGGCAGGAACTAATAAATATTTCTCAATCCTGACTCTCAATATCAATGGACTTAACTCTCCAATTAAATGACATAGATTATCTAGTTGGATCAAAAAACAAGATCCATCGTTCTGCTGTCTTCAAGAGACACATCTTACCCAGAAAAACAAACACCTTTTGAAAATGAGAGATTGGAATAAACTCTATCAAGCTAACGGCCCCCATAAACAGGCTGGAGTTGCCATCCTCATATCAGATAAAATAGACTTCAAACTAAAATTAGTGAGAAAAGACAAAGAAGATTACCACATAATACTAAAGGGATCTTTCCTCCAGGAGGACATAACCATGCTAAATATCTACACACTGAATCCCGGAGCTCCGAACTTCATCAAGCAAACTTTAGTTTCATTGAAACCATACATAGATCGAAACACAATGATTGTTGGTGACTTTAACACACCACTCTCACCTTTGGACAGATCAACAAGGCAAAAACTCAACAACACAATATACGTTTTTCTCAGCAGCACATGGAACATTTTCCCAAATAGACCACATTTTAGGCTATAAAACAAACCTGGACAGATTCAGAAACATTGAAATTATTCCCTGCACTCTCTCAGACCACAAGGGCATCAAATTGGAACTGAACACACATCTCCAACAACGAAAACCCTGTTACTCATGGAGATTGAACAATACATTATTGAATCACCAATGGTCATTGAAGAGATCAGAACAGAAATCCAAGAGTTTATGAAATTTAACAAAAAGGAGCACACAAAATACCAGCTCCTTTGGGACATGGCAAAGGTAGTACTCAGAGGAAAATTTATAGCTCTGAGTGCCTACAATAACAAATTGGAAAAATCACAAAACAACAATTTCATGTGTCACCTTAAGCTCCTGGAAAAAAGAGCGACAAACCAACCCTAATCCCAGTAGAAGGAAGCAAATTATTAAAAATCAAAGCAGAATTAAGTGAATTGGAATCCAAAAAAACTATACCTTATATAGGTATAAAGAATTATAGATACTACCCCCGTGGGGCTGCATGGAGATTTTCCTGCTGCCATGTGACAAACACTGGAATATATTGGCCAATAAGTGTAAAATAAGAGTTTTTAACTACTAGAAAAAAATCATGCAGAAAACAGATGAAGGCTTAGTTATTATCTTGGAGGTAAACATTGATTGTTTTTTATAAGTAAAGTGAGAATATAGTGATTAAGAGACAAGTCATTTTCTCAAATGTAGTGTACATTTTAGTCAGTATGAGTTATTTTGATGGCTTTGCTGTGGCTGGTAACTAGCCTCATTTACGAAAGAGGATGTATTTTCACCAAGGTGGACAAAGTATCATTGCCATGCATTTAGCTAAGTAAACAGAAATACTTTGGGTATTTGTAGAGTTGTCTCCAAAATTCCAGGGCTGTTGCATCATCTTGGTGGGTCTAATTTGTTTTTGATTCTTTTTGAAACTGAGTACTCTTAAAGGGATAGATAATCACATCCACACTAGACCAGTACATATCAAATGCAGTCATAGAAATGTTATGCCCCATAAGTAAGGCATCAAACCGTGCATCTATCTTCTGAAGAGTGATTTATTTCTATGAAAATGAATTCTGCATTACTTCCTGATGGGTGAGGTTTGAATTCAAAACTGTCAAACATGGAAAAATGCTGGAATATGTTTTTCATTAGCCACCTGCTCAGTCAGTCCACTTGTCTTTGCATTCTTCAGTGGGTATGTTCTTTCTTTGTACCAGAAAATGTATGTTTAGCCAGTGTAGATTATGACACCAAAACATCATTACTTAAATCATGGTGGTTTTTTAATTTCAATAAATTCAGTCTTCTCATTGCTTTTATTTCTTCAAAATATCTTGCTCTGAGGACACAATACTGTCACTTCATGTTTTCACACCAGCTGGAAGAATGAAAATAAAGAACACATACTCTGCCAGAAACTACTTCCAACCTTTAGTAAATTGCAGATGCTTTATTTCATCTGGGAATAAAGCCTTATTATCTTGATACTATTGCCTTCATGACTTGTAAGATTGGACACTTACTGAAATGTATTAAGAGGATTTTTGCTGTTGTTTGAGGCAGGGTCTTGACTGGAACTCAAAGAAGTTTGAGGCTGGCTTCAAATATGAGATGACCTTTCCCTCAAACTTTAGATCATCTTGTCTTTGGATGTGCTGGAATCACAGACCTGTGCCACCACATCTGGGTGAACATGTATTATGAGATAGGCAGAGACCTGGCCTGAGATTTGGCTGATTGGTATAAATCAGCTCCACCTCTGTACTAGTCACACTCCAAGACTGTCTGTTTTAGCAACTCCATCTACACCAAGTGCTTTTATTAAAACGGGCTGCTGAATGTTCCATAAATGTAGTTTGGAAGCACCTTTCTCTTGACTTGAATGCTCTCTTTGTATCCCTGTTTTTACCATTGCTGTTTTACTCTAGAAAGGCAAACTTGAATGCTCTTTTTTTTTTTTCATGAGGTGTTTCTTGAGTTAAGTAGCTAGCTGGAAGTGACGACTGTTCTTTGACGTATACTGTGTTGCAAAACATAATGAAACTTTTGCTTACATTCAATACTGCCTTGCAATATAATTAGATGCACTTGATTGAGATAAATGTAGACATTATTGGGGTATTTTTTTTGGTACAATCCAGAGAAATGTGCATTGTGAGAAGCCAGTATTTGCAGAATGCGCATTCTTTTGGTTCACTCAGTACTCATATGCACCAGCCTCTTGATTATGGAGAAGTGTGGGAGTGCTGTGGATCAGGGAAGTTCTCCTAGCATAGGCTGATTTCCTGGAAACAAAATGTTTGTATTACTTTAATGCTTGGCTTGGTTAAGATACTTGCAGGATTTTGCTTCAACTAATGTTTAACAAGAAGTCAGACTTTCCTTCACTGTGAGAAAATATATGAATAAACCACTTAAGTAATGAAGGATTTATTTTAGCGCATGGCTTCAGAGGTTCAGTCCATTGTGGCAAGGAAAGCATGCTGGAACAGAAGCAGTAGCCTTCATGGTAGCCAGGAAGCTGGAGTAGGGAGAAGGAAGGAGAGAAAGAAGGGAAAGAGGAAGAGGAGGAGAGGCAGGTACAGAGGGGAAAGACAGAGGAGAAGGGAAGGGAATGCTTTCCCTAGATGGCTTCCTTCTTCCCCATTTATTTCATTAAAGTATTCAGCTTGTGGAATGGCACCATATCTATACTCAAGGGTATGTCTTCCCTGCGTATTTAATCTCCTCTGGGAATGCTTTCACAGAGACATGCAGAGGTGTGTTTACTCATTTCCCAGGCATTTCTCATTCCTGTTAAGTTGACAGTCTAAATTAACAATTAGCCTCCGTATCAGGGATTAAAAAGTTTAGTAATTTTTGTGAGACTAGTGAACGTTGAGAAATTAAATAAATCATTTTTTTCATATCATTGCTATTTTACTTAAAATAATTTCAGTGCTTTCTCTGCTAATAGCACAAACCTTTCACTTATGTTGTATCTACCACTTAAAATAGTTGGTAGCTTTCCAGACTGTCTCCTTAAAATACAATTTTCAATATATAGAATTGTGTCATTTGTATGAACAGGTGAAGCTTTCAGATACCATATCCACAGCAATATCCACCATTTATTTAGAAAATAATTGCATGTTGTAGAATGCTAATAAGTTTGTTGTTCTCAACTTTGGCTTCCCTAGCTTGTTTTAAATACTGGTTCTCAGTCCTTACTCCTAAATAATAACACGTTTTCAGGGGCAGCCTTTTCCAATTACCATTTTGTTAAGTTGCCTTCCTTTATCAGTCTGCACAGACTTTTTCAGGCATGATGCCCTGTCGCCCCTAAATACCATAGGATATTGCGCCCCCAAAGAAGGATACTCATGCGCGCTCTCTCTCTCTCTCCCTTCCTCCTTCCCCCTCTCTCTCTCGCTCTCTCATATATATTTTTTGTTCAGTTGCAATGTGTGCCTTTCTATTTCCTGTTCCTCTGCTTCTGTGTACTGCTCTTGTACAAGTGTCTTTCTTGGCTGATGAGGGTCCCTCTTCAGGTGACTCAAGATACTGCTTCAATGGGAAACATGATTGTACTGTACATTGTCTCTGGGCTCTCCTAGCACAGATTTGAAATAGAGCAAAACCTATATTCATAAGGCCATACAGTAAGATGCTAAATGAAATGACCTCTAGGATATAGAAACAAAACCCATATAATGAATGATTGTTGTCTGTAATGTACTCTGTTATCTCTCATCTCTTTTGCTATCCCTTGGTTATCTCATATTGTTATAGTATCTCACTTTGATATCTGATATATTGGATGTGTTTGTATTTGGTTATTTGAAATTGGATAGAGAAGGGGGGAAAACAACATGAGGGGTGGGGTGCGGGTGGGGGGGAGGGAAATGGAGACCAAGACATGAGAAATTGTATCAATGTATGTGAATTATTGCACCTTCTATCTGGCAAATATAATGTAACCCTTCTATTAATTACAATAAAAACATGAAAAAAGTAGAGTTTAAGAAAAATACTGTTTGATAATCAATTCTTTTGAGCTTTTTTGCATATCTCAAGTGGAATAGAAGTCACTTCTCATGACTCTTGAGGCTCTAATGATGTGTTTATAATTGTATTTTGTCTGTTTTTATTTCTTCTGTGAAGGTACAGTGGTTCCAGCAAAGGATACATTGGTATGATCTGATGCTCTCAGTGCTTCTTTTAAGTGTTGCAAAGGAGACCTTTTTCTCTTCATATGTATGAGTTCTAAAAGTACATACTTAGTTTGGACTTGTTTCAATCTCTGAAGTTCTCTCATGCCTGCCCTGATTTCTGCTTTTTGAGTGAGTTGAGATTGATATCAAGTCCATTCCATGTGCTTTTTGTCCCTTGTTCAGAGATAGCATTTGGAAGAAGTCAAGTATCTTGTAGCATAACCCCCTCTGCATTAAGAACACTAAATTGGGAGGTGGTAGAGAGTCACTGGCCTACATTATAATAACCAAGGCTTCAAACCTGATTACATTCAGGAGAATCCTACCCGTGATCTGAAGCTACATTTCATCTGTTTGTGATTCATGATGACTAAGAATCTTCATCTGCTTTTCATTTTCTGGAGAGTGTTAGGTTGGTTGCTATTATGGAGAAAATTTTGATTTAAACAATTAAAATGAAGGTGTAGCATTACTTACATAGGCTCTGTTCAGGTTTCATGGGTTGGCACAAGTTCCTCCTGCAGAGGTCACATAGCACAAGCTTACATTAGATAATCTCTTGCTGTACTGGAAAATGATGGTTGAAATCATTGGAGGGTAACTGAGTACCTGAGGTAAAATTTCACTTACTTAAAAAATTGGATTAAATATCCCAATGTCATTCTTTAAAGAAATAGAAGAGGCTATCCAAAATTTCATATGGAATAATAAAAGACCCCGTATAGCAACAACACTTCTTAGCAGAAAGAACAGCACAGGAGGAATTTCAATACCAAAGTGTAGACTCTATTACAGAGCTATAATTATCAAAACAGCTTGGTACTGGCACAAGAACAGGCCTGAAGACCAATGGAATAGATTGAAGACCCAGATATTAAACCACAGACCTATGGCCACGTAATCTTTGACAAGGGAGCCAAAAAAATAGAATGGAAGAAAGATAGCCTCTTCAACAAGTGGTGCTGGCAGAACTGGTTAAGCACATGCAGAAAACTAAAGTTGGATCCTTCTTTGTCACCCTGTACTAGAATTAACTCCAAATGGATTAAAGACCTGGATGTAAAAGCTGACACTCTGAAAACTTTACAAGAAGGAATAGAAGATACACTAGTCCTCATTGGCACAGGTTGAAACTTTCTTAATAAGGACCATGAATCACAACAAATCAGAGAAAGGCTGGATAAGTGGGACTGCTGTAAACTGCAGAGCTTTTATATGGCAAAGGACATAGCTAGTAAACTAATCAGGAAGCCTACAGAGTGGGAGAAGATCTACACCAACCATACAACAGACAAAGGCCTCATATCTAAAATATATCAACAGCTCAAAAAATTGAATCAATCCAAAACTAATCTCCAAAGTAACAACCATCCCACTAAAAGATGGGCCAAAGACTTAAAGAGAGTCTTCTCTGAAGATGAAACAATAATGGCCTATAGACACATGGAGAAATGCTCAACATCTCTAGTCATAAGAGAAATGCAAATCAAAACAACTCTAAGATTCCACCTCACTCCAGTTAGAATGGCCAGGATCAAGAAAACGAATAACAACAGATGCTGGAGGGGATGTGGCCAGGAGGGATCACTACTACACTGTTGGTGGGAGTGCAAACTCGTCCAACCACTATGGAAAGCAGTATGGCAGTTCCTCAAAAGACTAAACATAGAGCTCCCCTATGACCCAGCAATTTCACTACTTGGCATTTACCCAATTTATCCAGAAACAGACATACTAAATCCACCAGCACAACAATGTTCATTGCAGCACTATTTACAATAGCAAAGATATGGAACCAACCTAGATGTCCCTCAGTTGATGAGTGGATCAACAAGATGTGGTATTTGTACACAATGGAATTCTGTGCTGCTGTCAGAAAGAATGACATTGCCCCATTTGTTAGGAAATGGAAAGACTTAGAAAAGATCATATTAAGTGAAGCAAGCCAGACTCAAAGGAACTTAGGCTCAATGGTTTCCCTCATTTGTCATAATCAGTAGAAACCTTGGGCTCTCCTAGCAGAGATTTGCAATAGAGCAAAACCTTGATACAAAAGGCCATATAGTAGGACGCTAAATGAAAGGATCTCTAGGATGTAGAAACATAAGCCATATAATGAATGATTGTTGTTCTTAAGGTAGTATGTTATCTGTCATCTCTTTTCCTGTCCCTTGGTTATCTCATATTGTTATAGTATCTCACTTTGTTACCTGATATATCAGATATATTTGAATTTGGTTATTTGAAATTTGATAGGGAAGGGGGGAAAACCAAGATGGGGGGGCGTAGGGGAGGGAAATGGGGACGAAGACATGTGAAAGGGTATCAATATATGTGAATTAATGCACCGTCTATCTTGCAAATATCATGTAACCCTTTTATTAATTACAATAAAAATATATTAAAAAATAAATTGCATAGGGAATGGGAGAAAACAAGATGAGGGGTGGGGGTTCGGGGAGGGAAATGGGGACCAAGACATGTGAAAGGGTATCAGTGTATGGGAATTAATGCACCATCTATCTGGCAAATATCATGTAACCCTTCTATTAATTACAATAAAAAACATATGAAAAAATTGGATTAAATATAATTGAATTTATACTAATTTTAAATATGATAAAATTTGGGTTTAAAATAAGTTTTATATTCATTTGACTGAAGATTGAATCATTCCACTTTAGTATATGATACAGTTTTAAAACAGGAAGTAAAAAAGCATGATGATTAGTACATAGAATGAAAAACATAGGGAAAAGATGGAAAACTATATTTTTAAATTCTAGGAATGATCATATTTTAGTAGAACATACAAGCTATTAGAAACCATGAGTAAAATTACTCATTAAAAAATGTTTGACATTACCGTTCTTTGTTTTCTGTGTAAGGGGCTAAGTGGGTAGCTCCATTGTTTTAGATGTGTGTATTTTGAGTGGTACCTTTATTCAAGATATAAGAAGAAAACATTAGTGAATATGGAATCAGTCTTTTTTCCAAACCAAAACACCATCAAAATAGATATCAGAAAATACTAGAAGGACATCAATGTCCCAGTGGCTAACGTAGAATCATTAGGTTCATGTTAAAGTAAAATTTTATAGTTTATTTTTTTATCTGCAGGAATTACATTACTTAGTAATATTTCATTGACAAGTAGATGTTTAATTTTTTTCATGTATTTTTATTGTAATTAATAGAATGGTTATATTTACCAGCTAGAAGGTGCATAACTTCACAAACATTGATATATTGATACCTTTTCTCATGTCTTGGTTCCCATTTGCCTCCCACTGCCCCTATCCCTTATCTGTTTTTTTGCCACTTCCCTATCCTATTTCAAATAACCACATAAACAATATACAATATATCAGACACAAGGTAAAATACAATAACAATATGAGATAACCAAAGGATAGCAAAAGAGATGAGAGATAACATAGTACATGAAGGACAACAATCACTCATTATATGGCTTTTGTTTCTATATCCTAGAGATCCTTTTATTTAGACTCATTATATATGGCCTATGTATCTAGGTTTTGCTCTATTGCAAATCTCTTCTAGGAGAGCCCAAGGTTTCTACTGATTATGACAAATGAGGGAAACCATTGAGCCCATATTCACCTAATATGATTTTTCCAAGTCTTTTCATTTCCTCACAAATGGGGCAATGTCATTCTTTCTGATGACAGTATAGAATTCCATTGTGTATAAATACCACATCTTGTTAATCCACTCATCAACTGAGGGACATCTGGGTTGGTTCCATATCTTTGCTATTGTAAATAGTGCTGCAACGAACATCATTGTGCTAGTGAAGTTAGTATGCCCTTGTTTCTGGACGATTGGGTAAATGCCAAGTAATGGAATTGGTGCGTAATAGGGGAGCTCTATGTTTAGTCTTTTGAGGAACTGCCATACTGCTTTCCATAGTGGTTGAACGAGTTTGCACTCCCACCAACAGTGTTGTAGTGATCCCTCCTGGCTACATCCCCTCCAGCATCTGTTGTTATTAGATTTCTTGATCCTGGCCATTCTAACTGCAGTGAGGTGGAATCTTAGAGTTGTTTTGATTTGCATTTCTTTTATGATCAGAGATGTCGAGCATTTCTTCATGTGTCTACAGACCATTGTTATTTCTTCTTCAGAGAAGACTCTCTTTAAGTCTTTGGCCCATGTTTTAATGGGATGGTTGTTTACTTTGGAGATTAGTTTTGGAGTGCTTCAATTTTTTGAGCTGTGGATATATTTTAGAAATGAGGCCTTTGTCTGTTGTATGGTTAGTGAAGATCTTCTCCCATTCTCTAGGCTTCCTATTTAATTTACTAGCTAAGTCCTTTGCCCTCCAGAAGCTCTGCAGTTTAATGCAGTCTTTGTGGGTTAATTTATACCCTGCTACCTTCCCCAAGTTTCTAATCAGCTCAAGCAACTTGAGAGTCGAGTCTGTAGGATTTTTAAATACACAATCATGTCATCTGTAAAGAGGGAAAGTTTCACTTCCTCTTTCCCTATTTGGATCCTCTTTATGCTTGCTTCTTGCCTTATTGCTCCAGCTAGGGATTCTAATGCTATGTTAAAGAGGAGTGGAGAGAGTGGGCATCCTTGTCTCATTCCTGATTTTAGAGGAAATGGCTTTAGCTTTTTGCCATTAAGTATAATGCTAGCTGTGGGTTTGTCACACACAGTGTTTATTATAGTGAGGAATGTTCCATGGATTCCTAGTTTCTTTAGAGCTTTTAGCATAAAAGGGTGTTGGATCTTGTCATATGCCTTTTCTGCATCTATTGAGACAATCATGTGATTTTTGTCCTTACTCTTGTTGATGTGTTGAATTATATTAATTGATTTGCATAGGTTGAACCAGCTTTCCATTCCTGTGATGAATCCCGTTTGATCATAGTGTATAATTTTTTTGATGAGTTGCTGAAGACGATTGGCCAGTATTTTGTTGAGAAGTTTTACATCAATATTCATCAAAGAAATGGGTCTATAGTGCTCTTTCTTTGATAAATCTCTGTCTGGTTTGGGGCTGAAATTTATAGTGGCTTCGTAGAATAAGTTTGGCAAAGAGCCTTTGTTTTCAATTTTATTGACGATCTTGAGTATTGGTGTGAGCTCTGCTTTGAAGACCTTATAGAATTCAGCTGTGAATCCATCTGGCCCTGGGCTTTTCTTAGGTGGAAATTCTCTTATTGCCATTTCTATTTCAGTGGTTGAAATAGGTCTGTTTAGTTGGAGTAGGTCTTTTTGGTTCAGTTTGGGTATGTTAATATTGGCTAGAAATTCATCCATTTCTTCTAGATTCTCAAATTTGTTGGCATAAAGGTTTGAAAAGTATTCCCTCATGATGCTCTGGATCTTGGTAATTTCTGTCTTGATACTACCATTCTCATCTGTGATTTTGTTTATTCAGGTGTGCTTCCTTCTTTTTTTGGTAAGATTTGCTAAGGGCCAATTTTTTCAAAGAACCAACTCCTTGTTTTGTTGATTCTTTCTATAGTTTTTTTGGACTCCAAATAATTTAGTTGTGCTTTGATTTTTAATCATTTGCTTCGTCTATTAGGACTGGGGTTGGTTTGTTTGTAGATATTTAATTTTAATTATCTGCAAATAATGCTTTCAAAGCATTTTATATCTGAGCATCTTTGTGCTCAAAGTTGGTACTCTACCTCTTGAGCAACAATACTGCTTTCAGTTAATTGGAGATAAGAGTCTCATGGAGATTTTCTGCTCCGGATGACCTCGAACCACAATCCTCTGGTCTTAGCCTATTGAGTAGCTGGGATTACTGGTGTGAGCCCTTGGAGCCTGGCTGAAAGGAAATTTTTTAGTTTCAAAATATATGTTTTATATTTACTCAACAGTTTATAGTGTTTTCTGCTTAAGTGACTTTATGCGAATGCACAGTTTACTTTCTTACTAAAAGCACAAGTTTCATATGTTCCCTTCTCATAACTCCAGTGTAATAGTTAAATCTATTATGGGTCATTATTATATGCTTTCTTTTCTCTCATCAAAATTTTAATTCCAACAGTTGGCCGATTGTGACTTTTTACTTTTAATTTCTAATGAAGTGTGTGGAAGGTATGAGGAGTTGGAGTATAGAGTTGATTTATGTATATGCATGCTGGAAATACAGAATTGGCTGTGTGGTCCTGAACACATTACCAAATTTTAAGCTTCTCTCTTCATCTATTAAATGGAGTAATAAAGCCTATTTCTTAAAAACTAAACACATCATTAAACAAAGCAATCTGGATAAAACTTCCAATCTTACATTGTACCCTACAGGCATGTGGTTATTACTACTGGATTCCTCTCTCAGTTATACATAAACTACAATGTACCAAGTTTCTTTCTGAGTAGAGCTTTAAAATAAGAAGATTAGCCATTTGTTCCTATTGAACCCATTCTATTTATCTATAATTTTTATTCTATCTTTAAAATTTTATTGTAAAGATGATGTACAGAGGAATTACATTTACATAAATCAGGTAATGAGTGTAATTCTTTCTGAACAATGTACCCGTTTCTCCCAGTATTTCCCCCTCCTGACTTCCCTCTTCCCCCAAGTTGTACAGTTCATTTCTACTATAGTATCTAGTAAGTATCAGAGCTGCATTAGTTCACCTTTTGTTTCTGTGTTTCCCCTTTCCGCAAATCAGATAATCTTATATACAAGACAAAGTGTACAGAAATCAAAAACAGGGACAAAAGTGTAAAAGCAGCCAAAAACAAAGGGAAAAAAAGAAGAAATGAACTGAAAAAAGTACAATAAAAAAACAACCTTGTTTTCCTTTCTTGGAGTTGATTTAGATAAGTATCATTTTATAGGATCATATGCACATAGTTATTGAGCCTTTGCTAAATTCTTTTCATATGTGTATATATTGAAAATGATGGCTTTTAAGTAATGACCCAGTCGAGAGCAATTCACAATTAGTCCTGTTCTATAGAAAGTTAGTGCCATATAACAGTGTCCAGGAAGATAAGGATGATTACTTGCTGAACTAGAATTATTTTATGAATTATTTTCTGACGATAAATTACAATTAAAATTTTTTCAACTAATGGATACACATTTTTTCCATATATTTTATTGTAATTAATAGAAGGATTACATTATATTCACCAGATAGAAGGTGCATTATTTCACATACATTGATACAGTTTCTCATGTCATGGTCCCCATTCTAACTGGAATCTGGTGGAATCTTAGAGTTGTTTTGATTTGCATTTCTTTTATGGTCAGAGATGCTGAGCATTTTTTCATGTGTCTACAGGCCATTCTTATTTCTTCTTCAGAGAAGACTCTCGTTAAGTCTTTGGCCCATCTTTTAATGGGATGGTTATTTCCTTGGAGATTAGTTTGGGAGTGAGTCAATTTTTTGAGCTGTTGATATATTTTAGATATGAGGCCTTTGTCATGGTTAGTGAAGGTCTTTACCCACTCTGTAGGCTTTCTGGTTAATTTACTAGCTATGTCCTTTGCCATACAGAAGCTCTCCAGTTTAATGCAGTCCCACTTATCCAGACTTTCTCTGATTTGTTTTGTTTCTTGGTCCTTATTAGGAAAGTTTCGACCGGTGCCAAGGAGACCTAGTGTATCTCCTATTTTTTCTTGTAAAATTTTCAGTGTATTTGATTTTAGCTCGAGGTCTTTGATCCATTTGGAGTTTAATCCTGGTGCAGGGTGACAAAGAAGGATCCATCTTTAGTTTTCTGCAGGTGCTTAACCAGTTCTGCCAGCACTACTTGTCTTTCTTCCATTCTATTTTTTTGCCTCCCTTATCAAAGATTAGTTGGCCATAGGTCTGAGTGTTAATATCTGGGTCCTCAGTTCTATTCCATTGGTCTTCAGGCCTGTTCTTGTGCCAGTACCAAGTTGTTTTGGTCACTATAGCTCTGCCATCTTCCACTGATCCAGGGATTGGATACACATTTTGTACCTCTGATTTACAAACAGTAAATCATTTACTTTTCTTCTTGGCTTTCTAATCCTATATTTTTATTTTACTTTATTTTTGCTTCTTTTGCTCAAGGTTAACCTTCTACCACTTGAGGTATAGTACAAACACCACTTGTGGTTTATTCTGCTTATGTGGTACTGAGGACTCAAATCCAGTTCTTCATTGCTGTGGTTCAAGAATTAGGGCAGTAGTTTTGAGCTGAAGAGCTCAAGGGACATCTCCCAGATCCAGAGTTCAAGTCTGCTTGAACTCAGGACCTGGGCACTGTTCTTAGACACTTTTTGCTCAAGGATAGTGCCCTATCACTTAAACCACAGCTCTACTTCTGGCTTTTCTGTGTATATTCATATTAGATGAGCACTCTACCACTACCACTAGGCCAAACTCCCAGCTCCCAAACCCAAACTTTTAAGTCCTTGTTTTTTTTTTTTTTTTTTTTGAGGGGAGGGGTCAGGTTTTCCTACTTTTTTTTGTGGAAAGAGTAGACAGTAATGACATTGGACAAAGGCAGGCAAGCTAAGATAGAGGAGAAGAGATGCCTGAATACACACCCCTTGCCCATGAAAGATCAAATTTATCTTTTAATGTAATTGAAATGTTTAGTTGAGCTTTTTTATTTTGCTTCTAAGGAAATGAACCATCAGAGAGGGGACTCATGTCTGCAAAAACAGATAAAAGCCAAGAAGGAGGATGCTCCTGATTCACACCTCTGTGACCTTAAGTTCTTTTATCTTTTCAAACTCATTTTCAAGTCCTTAAAGGTCTTGCCTGCCTCAAAAGGTTCTATAGATGAAGTGATGTTAATGTTCAGAAGCTTATGCAGTGCCCTGTTCTAAGTACTCAGTAAATGTTATTTTATTTCCTTTTGTTTCAACTTGGCTTGCTGTAATATTACTTTTTATTGTAATAAATTGGAAATTATCAGGAAAGAGTTTGTATAGAATCGCGTATTTCATGAACTTCTACTCTTTTAACAAAATGTACACCCTGCAGGCTAAATGTGATACTTAAATTTTTGGGGGGAAGAACTTTCCCTGTTTTATTTCAGTTGAGAGATAAAAGAAGGTTTTACCTTTTTTGGGGGGTGCATTTTTGTCTAAGGCTATGTGCCCCAATTTACAGAGTAATTAGTTTTGCACACTTTTCTTCCCTTTCTCTATGGCAAATTCCTTTTCTGTGAGCCTTTGATCTTCACAGAATGACCTTATAAAAGAAAGGGAAAGTATGCATAAAGCTCAACACTTATACTCATTTTTTTCCAGATGAATTCACAGCTTTCTGAATCTCACCTTTGGGTTTGACGTTGATTGAAAAGAATCTCATAATTCTGCTTTGGCCCGATGACCTAGGTCACAGTGATCACATATGAAATACACTGTATCATCATTTGCCCTTTAGGGAACATGTATTTCAAGGACAGATGGCAGAAGTGTAATCTGATATAGTGAGTGACTAGAGGGTCTTGTATTTAGATATACGTTTTATTGATGACAATGTTTTTTTTTTTTTTTTGCCAGTCCTGGGCTTGAGCTCAAAGTGTGAGCACTGTCCTTGGACTTTCTCAAGGCTAAAACTCTACCACTTGAGCCTCAGCACCACTTCTGGCTTTTTCTATATATGTGGTACCAAGGAATCGAACCTGGGTCTTCGTGCATGCTAGGCAAGCACTTTAACCACTAGGCCAAACTCCCAGCCCGACAATGGTTTTTTAATGATTCTTCACCATGTTTCTTTATCATGAAGATTGCTTGTTTTGAGCCATTTACAGGTTTTTGGAACCTAGGAACTTGTGAAACAAGACTTCTCATTCTAAAACCTAGCGGGATGTGCCTTTTTCATTCATTTTAAACTACAGACTCAATAAGCCACTGAAATTGAGAGTAATGCTAGACTCATCAACCCCAACAGTGGAACTCTAAGGTTAAGTGATGTCTAGATATTTATTTGCGAAGGTAGCAACCTTTATTTTGGAAACAAAAAGTGTTGCAGAAAGTCATGTGCATTTTTAAAGACTAAGTTGACAGTGCATACAGTTAGGAAAAGTACCTCTCTTAAAATGTTCTAGGATATTAAGAATGAATCCTTTGTCTTATCTGAAAATGTAGTTTCCCAAGTGGTCCAGGTAAATACGCAATTCATATTTGTATTAGCAAATAAAAACTAAAAAACTACAGTAAATTTTCTTACTAATGAGTGACTAATTGAGTTGAAATGGAGCATTTAATTTGTAGGTGGATTTTCTCTGGAGATTAATTTTTAGTGAAATTTAGCTAAGCCTTTTATAACGTGTAATTGCAAAGAAGTTTTGCAAAGAAGGATCTGGGAGTCGTTAAGTAAAAATGTGTGTGTGATAGTGAAAATTAAAGCTATATAAACAGTATTCCTAGGGAAATATTTAAAGAGTCACCTAATATTTCATTTAGAATGCCAGTGATAGTATCTACTTATTGAGTTGGCTGCTGAGAGCTCCCAGGGTAGAAGGGTAGTCAAATTAAATCTCTTTAAAATGATACATAATTCACAATGGACCATTATTATTTTTTTTTACTGTATAAGCTAGAACTTCTTGTGTTTAATCAAGTATGTGGTTTCATTGGTTAAAATTATCAAAATATTTTTATTTACATAATTTTCTTCAAATTATATTATATAATATATAGTACATAATGTTATGTATAATGTTTATTAAGATTTGACAGCAATTCTAAATGGCCATTTAAGTATTAATATCTTTTGAAATTGGAACACTTAGAAATCTGTTACTCATGAGCATTGGTGGCTTTACAGCAAAAGTGACAGTTTGATGGCAAGGAGAGGAACACATGCTTCCTGTACACCACTGTGAAGTGGTCTTTTTAGGAAGTCACTTACGTAAATGCAGTTTATATTATTTCCTTCTAGTATTTTATTATGAAACTTTAGAAAACTAGAGAAGACTGCATATGACTCTAACTTCTACCATTACTTTTTAACAATTGCTTTAGCACCTATGACTCCATTTATCTGTCCTATCTATTTACTAGTGTAATTTATTTTTTTTAATGCATGGAAGCATCATTTTACTTCACCCCAAATTCTAGTTGTTGATCTTTGAACACACACACTTATGACTGTGTTGTTTACCTAGCTTGCCAGGTTCTGAATGGTTTGATTCCCAGTCATCCTCCTTTCTCCTTACCTTTCTCTGTGCAGGTTTTGGGTGCCTCTCAAACACACCACTTAAGTCTTATCTCTCTCTGCTTTATGTCAGTCTCTGTGTTGGTCATTTCCATTTTTTACACAGTTATTCAACTGTCCTCAACATTAAAAACAGACCAAATAATCTTTATTTAATGTTTCATTCAGGATTAGAATTGTCTCCAGAAACAGAAGAGATTTGTTTAAACAAGAAAATTTTCCATGAAAAATTATTATGGAAAGTAATTCAGATCTAGAGAGACAGCTGTGTTTTTCAAAGGCCTAATTGGTCCAGGCAATTTCCACTGTCACTATTTTCTGTGCCTTGGCATGGTCCTCACCTTCATAATCTAACTAGTCCCTTTAGATATCACAGATAAGTCAGGAAGTGAAGAAGGACAAAAGGACTGACCAACTGAAAGATGAGGTTTCTTAGACTTTAGTGACATATGGGCACAACTTCATTACATTCAAGGAAGACAGCATGATTTAAGTATCTATGCACTTACATAACAATTATGATTCTAGTGGAAGAAAGAGGGTGTTGAGATATAGATCATTAGCAACTTCCATTCTTTTCTTAACATTCCACGCCAGCTCTTGTCCTGTTTCTTTGGTTGGTAGAGTCATATTTCTTGAAACAAAAATCTTTATGCATGATAATTCTATTTCTTTTTCTTCTTTCTTTTTCTTTTTCTGGGTCATGGGCTTGAACTCTGGGCCTTGGTGCTGTCCCTGAGCTCTTCAGCTCAAGGCTACTGCCTGACCCCTTGAGCCACAGATCTACTTCCCATTTTGTAGTGATTAATTGGAGATACAAGTCTCTGGACTTTAGTGCTGGGGCTGGCTTTGAACTGTGCTCCTCAGATTTCAGCCTTTTGAGTAGCTAGGATTACAGGCAAGAGCCACTGCGCCCCACTGATAATTCTATTTCTTCCAACCTCATTCTTTCAACTGCTGTGCATTTACATCTACATGTCTACATTTCACAATCTGAAGCATACTTTCATATTGTCCTCTTAAGGTACACCCAAGAGTAGAAATGAGCCTGGGATTACTCAGCTTTCTTTAATGATCTCATTGTTGTCTACCACTATTTTGGAATCATATGCTCTTACAGTTTTTAGCATCTTCTCTTCTAGCAATTGTCTAAACATTATAATTTCCTAAGATTTGTAATTCATATTTGGGCAATGCATGCATAATAAGCAATTTCCGTTTTGATCATTTCAAAGTATAAAATTAAGAAGCATATAGTTGAGCAACCATTATTGCCTCCTGTTGCCAGATCTTTTTTATCTTTGTCATTGGACCTCCACTGAATGATAGCTACTCATTAACTCCTTCTCTAATCCCTGGCAACCACCATTCTGTCTCCATGTATTCTCAAGGTCTCATCCACATCTAACTTTTAGGCACTTTCATCTTATCTTTTTTTTTTTTTTTGAGCTCAGGGCCTGAGCACTGTCCTTGGACTTTCTCAAGGCTAGAGCTCTACCACTTGAGCCTCAGCACCACTTCCGGCTTTTTTCTATATGTGGTACCGAGGATTTGTACCCGGGCCTTCATGAATGTTAGGCAAGCACTTTAACCACTAGGCCAAACTCCCGGCCCTTTCATCTTATCTTCATTTCCAGGATCCTTAATATTTTCTAGTACCACAATTATTTATAATTCCAATTTAGATATTTTCCTTCTTGTCATTTCATTTCACATACCACCTGAATGGAAATATATTCCTGTGCCTTATAAACGTTTAAGTAGAACTCATCTAAAATGTAACATTTGTTTTTAAAATCTCCACTGTCCTTTCCAGTTATTTAAAGTGGAGACCTATTTTCTAAGTGGATAACTCCTGTTTCTTACCTCTGTGCAGTAAAATTATCCCTCCTCTCATCAGGTCTTCCATCAGAGTCTGTCTGCATTCAGTTTCCTTTTCTTTATCTATACCCTCTTGAATATGCTCTAGGCAAATTATTTCTTGCCTGGCAATACCTTGACTAATCAGTCCTTTTTCCCTTCCAGTGTGATTTGTGAGATGAAAAAACAAGAACATTATGTTCTTCAAGATTAACGATATTTTTTCTTAGTTCTCTTAGAATGAAAACTGAATATTTCATCATGACTCTCAAAGGTTTGTATGAGTTGGCTTTTAATTCCATCTCCACTTTCTGTGCTGTCCCTCTCTCCTGCCTTCTGACCTCTCTTAGTTCATTTAACATTGAGCTTCTTCCAGGACCATGGACTTTGTTCTGTTTCATATACTCTGTCTCATACCCTCTTTTTTTTTTTTTAACATCCTTCAGGTGTTGCCTTCAGTGACCTTCCTTGGAGAGATCAATCCCACTGAGTGTCAAGAAGGAGCATTCATTGTTCTGACTGACAGCATCCTGTTCTTGTTTAGTGTCCCTCTCATTTTTTATACACAATTTTATTTTTCATGATTGTTCTCTTGTTTGTTCATGCTGTAGCTTTATTTACTTTTCTTTCTTTTTTTCCCATAATAGATTGTTGATGTGAGTGGAGATTAGTTAAATTATGTTCACTGTTAAATAACTAATGCACAATGTAAGAACTAACCCAAATAGAAATGAGTTCATTTTTGTGAATGATTGAATGCTATCTCCTTTCCTGTTATAATCACTGTATTTTTGTATAGATAACCTTGAGCTTTAATGATGTAATCCATTGATTTACTTTTATTTAGTGAATTTTCATTCAGTTCATTTGTCCTAGTAAGCAGACACATCATTTGTCAAATGTGAAGACTTTCAGGTATTGCTCTGTTTTATGGAGAGCCAAGGGCTATGCCATAGTAAGGTCTATATGTACTTGTTTCATCTCTTAACTATTCATTTTACTTCTTTCCTCACTGACATTTAGTTACCTATTGCTAGATTCTAAAAATTTTCAAATAAAATAAAGTTGGCTGGCCTACCAGAAGCCCAACTCAGTGGTGGGAAAGTGGGAAACAGAAAATATATAATCAGTGGTTTTCATAGGGAAGGTTGCATTTGAAAGTAGGGGTTTTTTTTGGTCAGTTGTGGGGCTTGAACTTTGGGCCTGGGCAATGTTCCTGACCTCTTCAGCTCAAGCCTATTGCTCTACTCCTTGAGCCACAACACCACTTCTGGTTTTCTGGTGGTTAATTGGAGATAATCGTTTCATAGACTTTCATGCCCAGGCAGGCTTTGAACCATGATCCTTAGATCTTAGCTTCCTGAGTAGCTAGGATTACAGATGGAGCCATCAGCACCCTGCCTGAAAATAGGTTTTGAGGGGTAAGTAGAATTTTCCTTAATTTTTGAAATAAACGAGCTAAGCTTTCCTGTAATGTAATACAATTAGAAACTCTCTATAAATGATTCATGGTAGCCTATGAAAGGCAGTTCTCCATTGGCATGATGCTGTGGGATAAGAAAAACGAACTTGAAAGACACTCTCATACTGAATATTTTATTTATTGAACTACAAACTTTAATTATTTTTGCCAAAAGATTAAACATCCGCTAGTCAACTAAATGAAAAGGGGAAAAAGAATGCTTATTCAGCACACTGTTACAAGTATTAAGAATTAACTTGCTTTATTTCTTTGTTAAGAAAAAAAGGCTGTTGAGAAGAGCTTAAACAGTGCTAGGTTTCTCTGTATCATTCACTGTATGAAGAGAGAATCTTTTCCATGCTTAGGGAATTGTACTCAGGAGTGTGGATTGATGTCCTGCATTTCACCCTTAATGGTTTCAGAATTGTAAAGTCTATTCAGAGGGTTTTTTAAAATGTAAAGTATACCCTTTCCCCCCATGCCATATCCTCATCTATTTTTTTTGTTATCACTACCTTCTTTGTTTCTGCTAGTAAATGTGTCTTCACTGAGTTTCTTGGGCTATAAATGCTAGTAAATGTGTGTTTGAAGTGCTGGCAACATCAGCATCCCCACAAGCGGCTCTTTCTTCTATTCTCATTAACATCTGATCCAAATTTCACTTTCAGCCCAATCCTTTTTTGATTTCTTTTCTGCTCTCAGGTTGTCAGCCAGTTTTCTCTTTTGATTACCTATTTTTGTAAAATGTCACTTGGTTTCATCGCTGGAAAACTAGGAGTCATCACAATTATACTGGCCCCTCTGGGTCTGTGAGTTCCAATTGCACAATAAAAATATTTTCTAAAAGTTGCATTTCTATTGAATTCATACATGTTTAACATTGGTATTATTCCTTAAATAAGACCACAATATTTTCATAGCATTTATATTACATTTTGGTATTGTAAATGATGTAGAGATGATTGAAAGAAGAAGGATGTATGTAGGTTATTTGACATTTTATGTACGGAACTTAAGCATCCATGCATTTTGATAACTGTGAAAGCCTTGGAGTCTATTCCTCATGGGATAGACTCTAAGAGGTGCTTTTTTTTTTGCTTTGCTGTCTGTGTAGATAAATAAGTAGATAGATGTGTAACATATAGGCACAGACTTTTCTTTTCTTTGCCAGTTCTGGGGCTTGAACTCAGGACCTGCACAGTATCCTTGGGCTTTCTCAAAGCTAGTGTTCTACCACTTGAGCCACAGTACCACTTCTGGTTTTTTTCTGTGTATGTGCTTCTGAGAAATCAAACTCAGGGATTTATATGCTAGGCAAGCACTCTACCACTAGGCCATGGTTCTGGCCTCAATGGCAGACTTTTAAATATATAATGTAATTGGTTACTGGTTCAAATGAACATTCTTATTTGCATGTTGAATTGTGTGCTGAAAAGATAGCAGTGACATTTTTGTTTGATACCAGTCACTTTTGTATTCCATATTAATGGAATAAATTGTATAAACTGTGCTGTTAGCTTTCTTTTAAAAGCTAAGGTATTGGAAACACATTCGTATCAAACTGTATAAAACAAGAACTGTCTATATTTTCGGTAGACTTTTTCTTGCCCCTTTTTAAAACTCATCAGCTGCATTTTGGAGGTAGGATGAGAACACTTTCTTGATTTGAAAATCATCCTGGCACCATCTCTGTGTTACACCATCATAAATAAAGAAGACTTTGAGGCCATTCTTTTGTCCGGTTTCTTAAGTATTATGATAGTACTCTTGAGTTTCAACTTTCAGAATAAATCCTCCATAATTGTGTCATACATCCCACTTTCTTCATAAGAGAAAGGAAACATAGGAGCTAATTCTAATTTCCTCATGAAGATTTATCTTTATTGTCACCTTCACTGGACTGAAAAGCAGCTAGGAGATTTAGTGAAGCTCAGTTCTGAGTGTGTCTGCGGGGATTGACTAAACGGGAAAAGCCCATAAATATGGGCAGCATTATCCCATACACTGGAGACCCAGAAAGACGAAACAAGGAAAAAGGAGAAAGGGCACTTGTATTATTTCTGCTTCCTGTCCACCATGAGCTGAGTAGTTCTTCCACATAACCCCACCACTACAATATTCCATCTCACCAGGGACCCAAATCTGTGACCAAAACTTTGGACCAAAAACTCTGAAACCATGAGCCAAAGTAAATAAACCCACATTAAAGTTGTTTGCTCATGCATTTTGGATACAGTTATGGAAAGCTAACACATTCTTGAATTGTTATATAAGCTTCACATAAGGAATTTACAAGATTACTGTGAAGAATAAATGAGGAATTCATATATGTATATTACGTAAGTGTGAATAATTGTTAGAATGATGATGTATAACTGAATGGTTGGAGAGGAGGCTTTCTTGAATTTAATACATGTAATAGAACCCTCTAATGTCTCTATAACATAAGCATAATGTTTTTGTATGTTTTTAATGTAAACATAAAGCTTTTTAGCCATTCCTTTGTGAGTTCACTAGTTTTCCACTCTAGTTAGTCAACTCTTTTCTCCCCTCATAGTGGTATGTAACAAATAGACTAGTAACTTTGAGCATCCTCCATGAGGACAGTAGCTATTTTTCTATGGATGTAAGGAAAAGAACACTCCTAAGCTAGAGTAGTAAAAGTAGAGAAGTAGACTGCAGATGGGCTTCAAGTTGATAGCCATTTGAAGGATCAATTTTCAATAGTTTAGAGTATAAATGTCAAGTTAGAGAGTTTAGCATTGCTTTCCCTGGTCCAAGAATATGTATTTCAAGTAAAGTCAGCACAAATAGACTTGGCTTAGGTTGATCTGAAATACTGATTATTTACCTGTGGACTTTTAAGTTTATGTCTGGACTGAAGAATTTGGTGAAATAAGCCTGTTAGTAGAATGTTGCTGGTTTGGCAAAGATTCTTTCCATCTGTAAGCTATTACCCCGTAATTGCTGAAAACCTGCAGAATGTGTATTTTAGTGAATATCAGTACCTATGCTCTATTTCCACATCAGAATCTGGAATTTCTTTGAGCTGGAATAAATGTGGTGTGATATGAGCACTGAAGAATATAGATGAAAATTATTTTAATTATATATGAACTACTTACAGAATTTGATTTAAGATTTCACTTGCTTATTTTAACTTGAGCAGCTTACTTTGGGATAGTGAAATTACTGAGAGGATTCAGTTTAGCTCTTTGAAGTTTTAAAATATAGCTGACAGAACTTTCATCTAGTTAGGAAAGTTAAATTCCAGATTATGCAAATATTACCCTCTATTCCCATCTCTATACCCACTCAAGCTTTGCAGAAACCCAAACTAAACAATCTCGTGTTTATTAGGTACTCTTTTTGCTGCTGCTTCTTCTTTTTATTTTGGTCAGTCCTGGGCCTGAACTCAGGGCCTGAGCACTGTCCTTGGGCTTTCTCAAGGCTAGTGTTCTACCATTTGAACCACAGCACCATTTTCAGCTTTTTCCATGTATGTGGTACCGAGGAATTGAACCCAGTGCTCCATGCATGCTAGACGAGCACTTCTGGCCTATTAAGTACTCTTTTGATACCAAAAATGTATTCCTTAGTTTTGAATCTGAGAACATTGCTAATTATTTATGAAATTTAAATATAGATTAGAAAGTTAGGTTGACTAAGCCTCAAAAGCTATTATCTGTAGCATGGTATCTCCATTATAATTTTTTTATAATGAGAAAATAACCTTGCTTTCTGACAGTGTAGAAATTTTGGGTCTTGTTCTTGTGGGCTGTGTTCCAGCCATTTTCTTTCTTCTTTTCTTCCTTACCTCCTTTCATTTTTATATCAGATTTTCAGATTTCACATCCCCTCCCCCCCAGAGTTGGCATTTTCATGGCTGGGATTAGAGATGTAAACTATATCCAGTTTATTTGTTGCTATATGGGCCTCGCTAACTTTTTGCCTGAATAGGTCTCAGGCAACAATTTTTTCTGATTTTAGGTTCCAGAGTAGCTGGAATTGGAGGCATGAGCCACTACATATGGTTAAAAAAACTAAAACAAAAACTAATTTACAAGTGAACTATAAAAAAAGTATATTGCTTTGATAGCAATCTTAATTTTGATTGCTTTGAAATATTTCAAAACTGGGTATTCTTAGGTAAAATCCTTTTGGCTATTCCTCAGATCTGCTACTATCACACAAACTGAGTTATATCTCAATTTTTGATTTTCTGTAAGTAATGAACACAGTAAATCTAATAGAAGAAAATAGAAGTTATTTATTCAGTAGTTACATTTCAGATGAACTCTAAAATCTCTCTTCTCTCATCCATGATTGCTGCCTAATACATGAAGAGCATGTAGAGAAACTGATGAGTAGTGCTGAGAAAAGATTCGTTTTTTGTTGTTTTGTTTTCAATGAGAACATCCAGAATTAGATCTGGATGCTTGAAATGCCATAACATTTAGCATTGGTCATTCAGTCTTTAAAATGTTTAAGGTTTGATTTTGTATTTGTAGTAGATAAGTCAGACTATCATGTTTGTTCTTTGAATTTTGGTTTGGAGAAGGTAGTCATGGGGAGACAATAATAAGATTTTCAATTCTGGCTGGAATTACCTTTGTGATTATTTTTTTAAAGATAGAAATTCAGCATTTTCTAGTTGGAGGTTTTCAGCTTTTCATATTTTAGCATTTCTTAGCCTCACTGACATGATTTTTATACTTTTATTTCCATCAGAGTCTTTTTAGCATGTTTTTGAATGTTCAGATCATATTGCACAAAATGAAAAGGCACCCACATCCCTTCTGGAGAATGCAGATGATTATATTGATGTACTTAAATTAATTATTCCTTGAGTAGAAGCTGAATGGTTTTAGTAACATATTGACTTGCTTGAGTGTGGAGATATGCCACAGGTTTCTGGGCAGCGGTTCTCTGTCAAGTATTGTGGGAGTAAATTGGAAAGGTATTACTACTTCATGCATTGTAAGATCCATTAAATTGTTCTCTCTTTCCTATGATTTTTTAAAAACCAAAATATTACATTAGCCAGGAATTATGGCACATAGCTCTAATCCCAGTATCTGAGTGTCTGAGGCATGGGTTTCACAAGATCCAGGTTAGCCTAGGTTACATAGCAAAGTCTTGTTCTTCTGGTCTCAAAAAAAGTTACTTGAATGCATATAATTCAGACTCAGTTTGTTCTTTGAGCTTTGTTTTGTGATGGAGAAAAAGAGATATTAAGATATTTTTCATTAAAAACATAACTTGCTGGAACACACTTTAGAATTTATTTTTTTTTCCCTGAGATGGAAGTCATTTTCTTCTCAGAGGTTTGGGACTTCTTTGACTTTAGCTAATCTTCCTGGTTCTGTATCTATAGTCATCCTCAGTGGTAACCATTTTAGGGAAGTATTTTGCATAGCTTTTTGGGTATAGAACCTCTGACTTTTTCAACACTCTAAATCCTACCTCTGTGCCATTTGTACGCCACTTATTCCATGGGACGTATTTGTCCCATGCTGCAGTACTGTAGCTCCAGCACAGGGGTGTCTCAATGAGCCTCCACCCACACCCGTGCAGAGAACTTCTTCCTGTTCCTGATGCTTGCTTCATATTGGTCACTTATGATATAGATGTGCCCAGGCTGGCACAAATAGGTAGTTCTACCATCAAAGCTCTAAGAACAGAGAGTTACTCCCTGATGATTTGCAAAGTGTCACTGATAGCTTGCTGAAGAGAATTCTCACTTCTTGACAGGGAAGTAAGCTTGGTGCCTTCTGATGTGTAATACTTTCCCTGGTTACAGTTTACTTGTCATGAGTGGGAGCCAAGCACAGGGAACAGAGGGCTTTGATCTGTGTCATGACTATAAAACTCCTGTGGATATATGTATGTGTGCAGTTGTAGGACAGTGGAGGTAAGGTGAGGCTTTACAGTTAGTGCAGGGCTTCTGGGGTCCCTGCCCTCTTTCCTTTTGACTTGTCCTTGAGTACTCCTCCTCACTGAGGACACATCTTGTCCCTCCCTCCTACCTAGCTGGCCATTTCTCCATGGAGTCACAGCATCTGTAAGCCTTCTGCAAGGTAACCTTCCTTGACCACCCAGAACTGAATTAATATCCCCTCTGTACATGCTCCTTCTCAAAGTTGGAGGTAGGGAACAACGAAGGTGTTCACCCTTGTTAGATGCCAGATGGTTTGCTGCTGCAGCCTGGTGTTTAGGAACAAGCTGACTGAAAAACCAATGTGTAGGAAATCCTACAAGGGATGATACTATGACACGTACTATGTGCTTGTGTTTCCTTATGCTCCTTCATATCAGGTTTCCACAACAACTTAGGAAAAACCTCCTGAAAGCCAATTTAGACAGAAGGGAACCAAGAAGGCTGGAAGTTACAGAATGTGCCCAATATGACACAGTCACAATGTGGTAGAGCTGGTACTTGGCTCTGGGCACTTGCTCTGATTGGATATATGTGGGTATTGTGTCATTTACCAAAATAATACTACATCCAGATCTTGATGCGCCCAGATAGTGTGTCATTCCCCTTTGGGACAAACAGTAGCCCAATAAGCAAAGAAATTAGAAAGGTGTCGATGCCGTGAGGGCTTCTGGAGGGGTATAAGCAAGTGAGGGGCAAAAGTAACCCCAGTAGGAGTGGCATGGGATTGGAAATGGACAGTAACCTGGATACACTGACAGCCAAGTCTGGAAAGTCTTGAGAAGGGAGAACAGTAAATGCAAAGAATTAGCATAAAGGAGAGCCGGCAGGGCATGTGCGATTGACTGGAGCAGAGCGAGATGAAGAGGGGACAGTAGTTTTGAAACTGCTGTGGAGCCAAGTATTGGTGGTCCATAACCAAGATTCTACCACTTGAGAGTCTGAGGCAGGAGGATCCTGAATTTGTGGTCAGGTTGGGCCACATCATGAGACCCTGTGTCAAAACAACAACAACCACAACAACACACACACACACACACACACACACACACACACACACACACACACAAAGAGTTAACTAAAGGATTCACTAAGACAACTAAATGCAATGATAGGGGCAGGCTTGACACCTAGACTAAGTAAAGACAGCGTGGTCTTATTTTCATTTGTCAGTTTTTAATAGGGACATGAGTATAGAGAAATATTTCCTTATGAAAACCAGCAGTTACCAACACCTTGATAGATAACAGGCGAATTTAACAATGATGATGCCAAGAGTCTTTTGCCCACAGAGGCAGATCCACAGTAGAAGCCCAGTGCCTGTGGCTAGACCACTGTGAACAGTTGTTTTCAGTACCAGCCAACTTTTGCCATGTGCTGACTCTGCCAAGTGTTCCACAAAATCAGAAATCTCAATTGCTATCTGAAATCCTTGGATCTTAAGAATGTTGGCTGAAGCTTTCTAAAGACTAACATATACACATAACTGGCCAACCAGTCTGAAAGTCCTTTTATATTATGATAAATTCATAGCATAGAATTCAGTACAGTAGTGATGCATATTAATTGTTTAGGTTGTGTAGTGCACAGATAATACTGAAAAGTAAAAGGTATTTATTAGCAATTGCACCTAAATGCATTTAGTTGTTCATACTTAAAGGTAGACATTATCCAACTCTCATTCATATAATTAAAAATAGTGGTGTTATTTGTGAGGAAATGGAAAGACAGAAAAAATCATATTAAGTAAGCCAGACCCAAAGGGACATAGACTCAGTGGTTTCCCTCATCTATAATAATTTGTATACGTCCCAAACTCTCCTAGCAGAGGATTATTATAGCCAAACCCTAGATACGTAAGGCCATATAGAACGAGACCAAATTAATGGACTTCCAGGACATGGAAACAAGAGCTTAATTACAAGTGACTGTTACTCTTTATGTATTATATATTATGTTTTTCTCCCTTCTCTTGTGTTGCTTTTTGGTTAATTTCATATTGTTACTGTATCCCACCTTGTTACCTGGTATATTTTTTTTTTGCCAGTCCTGGGCTTGAGGTCAGGGCCTGAGCACTGTCCTTGGACTTTCTCAAGGCTAGAGCTCTACCACTTGAGCCTCAGCACCACTTCCGGCTTTTTTCTATGTATGTGGTACCGAGGAATCGAACCCGGGTCTTCATGCATGCTAGGCAAACACTTTAACCACTAGGCCAAACTCCCAGCCCGTTACCTGGTATATTATATAGATGTTTACCTGTTCATTTGAAATAGGAGGGAAAAAAGGAAGGGAGGGAAGAAAATGGGGACAAAAACATAAGAAGGGATATCAATATCTGGCGAATATAAATGTAACTCCTTTCTGCATTGAAATAAAAAATATTGGTGTTGTTATTTTCCTATTTAGTTGTTTTCTCGGAGTTTGGTAATTCTGTAATCATGCTTCAAAAGTAAGCAATAATCCAGTGGAATTCATATGATAAAATAGGAACATGGGATAACAGTTTGATTTTACTCTTCTGCTGCCATTGCTTCCTTCCCTTATTCTCTGCTCCATCTTCTTTGCATGTTAATTCCTCCTGGCCAGTGTCAGATGGCTGTATAAGTGGGAGGAGCAGATGAATCAGTGCTGTCACTGGACCATATAAAGAGTGATGGGGAAATATAACTTTATGTGTATTTGGTTATTTGAAATCGGATAGGGAAGGGGGGAAAACAAGATGAAGGATGGAGATGGGGGGAGGGAAATGGGGACCAAGACATGAGAAAGGGTATCATTGTTTGTGAAGCAATGCACCTTCTATGTGATGAATATAATATAACCCTTCTATTAATTACAATAAAATATATAGAAAAAAGAAAGTGATGTGCATATAAGCTTTTCATCAGTTTTAGCGGAACCCAAATGTTCCCAAAGCAAGTTATTTCTTTTCCCAGGGGTGGAAAAAAAGTCTTCATTTAGTTTAGTCTACTCATATAGTTTTGCCTTTCAAGAATCAAATTTGGGGTGTTGCAATCTGTTGGCAATAGTATTGGGGAATTTTATTCAGCACAATCATCTCCGATGGTTCTGGCAGCAAGTGCACTTAATTATTTGTTCAAGTACTTTCTGATTTGTGTCTGTTAAACTCAGAAGCATTATTAAGGGGATCACTGAGAATAACATACTCCAATGCTTCTAAAAGATTAAAGACATAAAAGTTTTTCCTTTTCTGGGGTGTGTGTGTGTGTGTGTGTGTGTGTGTGTGTGTGTGTGTGTGTTGTAAAATGAGACATCTTGTTAAATTGATCTGAAGCTAGAAACTTAAAAATAATCACTTGGCACTTGTGTTCTTGGAAAAGAAATCTTATCTGTAAGTACAAGCTCTTAATTGAGTCAATATTTCTCTCTCTAAATTTTTGTTACAGATCATGGAGGAAACAAACACACAGATTGCTTGGCCATCCAAACTGAAGATCGGAGCCAAATCCAAGAAAGGTAGAGAGGGAGAAAGAGCGGGAAGAGTGGGCAGTGTTAACAATTGAGATTTTAGAGTATTACAGGTTTGGACTAGTGAAAATTTACAGAGGAGTAAAGCAATCTTACCTTTATTTATGTCTACTTTTTCCCCTAAAATTTAATAGCAATGTTTTCAAAATTTTCATGATTAAAAATAATGTGACCAGGCACCAGGAGCCTCTAATCCTAGCTACTAAGGGGGCTGAGATAAGAGAATCATGGTTCAAAGCCAGCCTGGGAAAGAAAGTCCTTGAGGCTTAGTTCCAAAAGTAGAGATGTGGCTCAAGTTGCTTTGAACGAAAAATCTCAGGGATCAGAGCCTGTCCTTGAGTGCATTTGCATGTATACACACACACACACACACACACACACACACACACACACACACATTCAGTGTAGTTTTTTTTTCCAGTAACACAAAATGAAATGGAAATATTATTACAAATGCATGGTGACCCGTGATCTTAAAGTTGCCCATTATGCAGACAGCTGTGATTTATGGTAACTTCACATATAATTTTAGGATTCTAACCTTGTTCAACTTAGAGCTAATAGCTTTTTTCCCCTATGAATGACATCCAAACCTTAAATTCCATCCCCTTTTGTTTTTGCTGGTCTTGGGGCTTGAACTCTGGACAATGTCTTGAGTTGCTTTTCCTCAAGGCTTGTACTCTACTACCTGAGCCACAGTGCCACTTCCAGGTTTTTCTGAGTAGTTCATTGGTAATAAAAGTCTCACTGACTTATCTGCCAGGACTGATTTGGAAGTGCGCTATCAGATTTTAGCTAGGATTATGTGTTAGCATAGGCCCCCCAACTTAAATTTCCTGCTTGAGTGTTTTTCTCCATTTAGCTAACAGCAAAGAACCCACTAGATGTCCTTTCAGTCTGAGTATCTCACCCTGCCCTGTCCCCAATTTTACTCTGTTTTTCTGTAAGATACTACCCAGTGTATGGATAGTTAGAAATGGAACAATATTATCCCTTTCCATTTCTTTCTCCCAAGATTGTATGGTATTTTGAAATATGACTTTCCAGTATACATTTTGGATATATTTCTTAAAGTGTAAGCTTGATCTCAACAACTTTATTGTGTATATTTATTGAGTAGACAAATGCCTTAGTCATCAGGAGATAGAATGATTGAGCAAGCAGGGCAGTGTCCCTTGTGGTCTGGCTTTTCTGTTGTTGATACTCAGTTGTGCATTTGTTGGCCCTTTTCCCTGTGATTTTTATTGCTAAATGATACAGTACACTGCACAATTTCTCAATTTCCTCTCAAAGTTTAGTCCACATTTCCTTCTTTTAATCTCATTTTATTAGAGTTGCTCATCACAAGGAATGTAAATTATTTTACTTTTTGAGTGTTGCCAGCTGGACTTTGACTGACATGGCGATAGAAACTCTGCTTGTTTTCTTCATATTTATAGCCAGGATTTGAGTTTATATGCTAAACAATCATGACAGGTTAATTTCTATGTATAATACCATATCTTTAGTTGCCAGTTTCTTTAGACCTGTTCCTTATTAATTTTCCATACCATGTTCACGTATTGTACTCATTATTCAGAAGAGTGGTAGTGAATTATCTACTTACTTGCATATAGTAAACCTGGTCTACAACTTGGGTAAATTGAAACTTGCATAGACACTGACTATTCTTTTCTGGTTGCCAGGTAGTTTTACTTAAAGAATAAAGTGAACTAACTTGTTTAATAAAAATGAAATTCAGTCAGTCCCCAAAGAAAACTCCCAAGGAAACATGAATGGTAAAAACATTTCAAGAGAATTTAGGGGTGGGTTTGGTAAATTCATCTGTTACATTATCATGAGAAACTAAGGGGTTTTTTGGTTCAAAATGTAATTTCACCATTAGAGATTTTGGAAAATATGGAGATGAATAGAATAGTCTCAAAGGTTTAGATTTTTTCCTGTCCTTGGCATAGTTAACCTAAGAATGGATATTTCACATTTTGCTTTGGAAAAATAGTTGAACAATATATTGAAGTATACTTGGAATAATTTTTACATGCTTAGAGTTAACCTTTGGAATTGTGCCTAAGCATCCATCCCTCCAGACTTCATTGTATTTATTTTTATTATATATGAAGTGCTTTCAGCACTGCACAATAAGTAGAATGTACCATAGGAGAACCATAAGATAAAGAACCAGAAGTTTGCCTCTCAGGACTGTGCTGTTCAAATTTTCCTTGATTACTCTTATTCAAACACACAGCTGCTGACTCAGTTCTTGGCTAACCTTTCTTCTATGTAAATACCTATATTATTTTTAATATGGTTTCTTCAGAAATGAAATTTGGTTGATTATAATTTGTAGCTAACAAAAGTAAAGTGAGGATGGCCAGGGGAATTTTAGTAGGCCATTATTTGTTGTTTTATCTGATATGGCCGTTGCCTCCCCTCTATGTAGAAGAAGGAAATACTCCGGTCATGAAGCTATCTTCAGGTCGCTGTTACTCAAGAAACCAAAGTGTATCAACAGAATTAGAGATGTGTTCCATGTTTGGGATGATTATTAATTTGTCACTCCCATGGTCATTTGAAGATGTGGAATAAACACTAATTCCCAATCCATGCTAGAGAGACAACTAGAAAGTATGTTACTTTCTAGTTTTTATGACACACATTGGTAGAATACTTAAGCCTACACAAACATTTTTCATGGCCACAGTTAACTTGGTCTGCCTGCTTCTCTTTACCGTATTGGAATTTAGTCCTGTTTTTTTTTTAAATTAGTTTCCAGTAGCTCTGTCAAGATTTTATTTTTGAAGCCATTAATCCTTTATCAGAATGGCTGAGTGAGCAACCATAGCCCTCCTTGGTTGAAGTGCAAAGAGCCTGCATTTTCCATCAGGAAGTTCAAAGTCATTTCTAAAGATGCTAATAGCTCTAGTGTGGTCCTCAGAGTACATGTTCTTTACATGCTCCTTCAGTTGCTACAGGCAGCTGAGTTTAGGAAACAAGTCTCACCTTCTGATGTAGAAATGTAATGATGCAGTTACCAGGAAAACTGTGTTGAATATGCAATGGATGACAGCTATAGTTGCAAAGCAGGTGATGTTCTTCAACAGTCACATCCAGAGAGCTGCATGGTTCTAGATTTATCCACTTTACACTTCTGATACCCTTGCAGCTAGTTAACATGGATAAGTTAATGATAGCAGCATCTTCTTTGGCATTATGAAATATAACTTTCAGCAAAAAAACATCTGGTGCTTGCCCTCTCCAGTCCTCTCCTTCTCTGTTCCTCCTCACCCTTTCTTCTTCTTTCCCATTCATTCCACTCTCAAGTGTTTTCAAATACATTCTAGATCTGAGGCTATGCTGAGAAAAAGTAATAGAAATATTTTTATTTATATAGAGCATTTTTATGTAAACTGGGGACGTAGATGTTTTTTTTCAATCTATAGCATTGAAATTACTGGATGGCTAAATGCTCATTCAAGCCAGAAAGAACTAAGAATTTAAGGCTCAAGATAATGGACATTTAAATAGATGACAATAGGACTGTTTTTATGAGGATCATAATTAAATATAAAATGAGACAATATTTCTTCCATATGGTGGCAATTTATTTTCTGTGGAAGAGTAAAACTGATTGAAGCTCTTGGTGTCATAGTATTTGAACAATATAGACAAAAAAAGCATGAGGCTTATATCAGTGAAACCATTATTTAAGTGTTAAAGCATTTGAAAATGTAAAACTCAGGAAAGCTTCAGACATTCAAATTTTAAGTATACTTTTCTGAGGCATAACCTACCTTAAAATAAATGCAGCTTCATTAAAGTACAAATAGGATTTTGAACAAGTTTGTCTGCTTTGTCACATAAAATTTCTGCTGAAATTTTCCTTAAGAAATAGGTAAGAGTGGTTTGTAATGAGAATTTATCTCATTGCACGGTAAAGTACACAATGCTAAATGAGTTTGCTCTCTCAATAAGGTAAATACTTTCCTTAAATTTTTTTACATTTATCAATCTCTTTTTTTCTCAGCCTGGCAAAGGTAAATATGGGTAAAAATTATTTGTTTTTTTCTTACTATATTTTCAAATAAATGAGATCAACATTAAAGAAACAATACTGCAGAGTTATGGGGTAGCCATTGCAGAAACTCCGATGAGGACCAGGAAGCCCCAGGACTAGCAGGATTGAACAGTGCTGTGTTGTAACCTGCTTTGCAGGCATTCTGGCACCAGTTTGGCTCTTTTTTTCCTCCTATAATAAACAAGAGAATTATTTGAATTCCATGAGATTGTCAATTTTTTTGTTATATTCCAGCTGAACAAGCAGGTATCTATTTGGAAATCTTAGCATGTGTAAAACCGTAGACCTTTTACTTTTCCTGGGTAAAATGTTTTATGGAGGGGACTTATGTGTGATGCCAAAGTTGTGCTAGTTAGTAGAGCAGTGTTTCACTTTAACATATCAGTGCTCCATGGTAAAATAACAGAGCAATGACCTGCCCTGGCCCAACTAGGTCAGTGTGTTGGCAGTGGTGGGTTCTGACCTTGTACTAAAAGTTAATTTAATGAGCCACCACAAGCAATCACATAACCCTAGTATATCAGAATAGAAAACAGAATGTAATGATAATGACTTGCAGTCATTCACGGTCTCTGCTCATATTGTTTTGTTTACATATATATATATATATATATATACACAAAGTTATTAGGAGGTTGTGATAAGGCATGGGTGATAATAAAAGGTTGTGGAACCCCAGCGTTGATTCTCCAGAGGATAAAGAACACAGTAGTTTTGTTAAGCACTGAATCCTTGATATTTCAACCAGGACATAGTTGGCACTCAGTAATATTTGGAGATTGAGTCTTTAACCCAATCTTGATTATGGTGGAACTGTTCATGCAAGTAGGAATATCTGTCTTGAAGGTATGCTGGTGATTTACCACAGAACAAGATTTAGAATCATGACTTCACAGGATAGGAGTAGTAATCACGAGCAGGAGAAATAGCCAGGAATGGTGCCTTTCTTGAAGATTCTTTCCCGTAGCTAAAGGGCTCTGCAATGTCCTGATGAGGGAGGAGGATAGAAATTCTGAGAAAATGATCTAGTTTATTATTACCCAGTGTACCTGAATTACTGAGTTTCTGGGGCATTTCTTTGAAGGTTTGTAGATAATGCTTAAAAAATAATACACAGATTTTTAACCTCCAGGCCAAAGTTTAGTTGTAGTTATTGGAATTAGTATTTTGATACATAATCATTAGTAGTAATGAATCAGTAGTAGTGATATTAGGGTGCCATCATTTGTTGGAACTACTGGAGTCAGACACTGTGCTAGACAATCTCAGATTCTGTTCATTACCAGTGCAACCCATGGCTAGTGGTGGTAATGTCATTGTACAGATGGAGAAACTAAACTACTGGCAGGGTGAATAAGACATGGTTTTAAACCTAGTAACTAGCAGACTCCAGGCTTGAATGGAAACCTTTTTCTAGAGCTCTAAGTCCTAACCACTGCACTTTTGTGCCTTTACCAATTAATTACACATGGTTGAGAAAATACCTATATTTTCTGTAATTAGAATGTTCTACAATATTCATCTTTGCCAAGTTTAGCTGGCCTCTAAGGCTGATTGCCTAATGCTCTAGTTCTTAGAAACGAGAGATAGGTAAATGTGGGCTGACTTAGCAGATCCTTACCTCTCACAGAAAACACCTTCTTGTTTAGATTTTACCGTTGAAAACATGGAATAGCTGTGGCTTGTACCGGGGCTTGAACTGAGGGCTTCACATTTCCAGGGGCTTCATACTCATTCAGCTTGCTTGGATGTGATACTTGGGCCCACACCTCCCCCTTGGCTTTTTGCTGTTTATTTGGAGATGAAGTCTCATAGACTTTTCTGCCAAATCACATGCTTCAACCATGATTCTCTAGACCTCAGCCTCCAGAGTAGCTAGAATTATAGGCGCCAGGCAGCTGTTCATATTTTTTTTAAAGTGCTTATGTCTGGGATTTAACTATTTCATATGTTATTTCCTTGGGAAGAGACTTTTGAATTATCCTGAAAGAACTTCAAAAAGATGAGTTTGGCAGAAAACCATCTTCAGAATGTTACAAATTGTTGATAGAGTTTTCTTTTTCTTTCTTTCTTTCCTCCCTTCTTTTTTGCTTTAAATCTTTGAAAGCAGTCTCAATGATCTTCTCAGGGTTGTTTGTATTTCTTTTAGGTAGAGGATTGACACTTGACTTGTATTTCTTTAGGCAGAAGTATCGTGCTCTTATCAACTTTGGGTGGTCAGTGGTCACTTATTGAATTCTAATTGGCAGCCAGTAGTAAGGAGTCCCAGTCAAAGTTGTGTGCAGTATACTACTGGTCATTGTGGTAAGAAAGAACATGGTCTAAGTAGGATGTGCAGTTGTGAGGACTGTGACCATTCCTAAGAAGATTATCATATTTGGATACCACAGCAGTGCTGTGAATGTCTATTTTGGTCCCAAAATGGCCAGCAAGTTTTTTTTATGGTTTCGCAAACCATGCATTTATGGTTTTCTGGTTTCCCTCTGCTTCATCAGTCATGGCATTGCAGGACGACATCTCATGACATTTATTATTAGGCCTAACAGCAGTAAAGAAATTATTCTCATGAAAGCATTTTGCTGTTACAAACATCACTGAAAGACCCTGTGGCACTTCTCATTAACTTAGAAAATGAATTGTAGTGGCATCTTTATTTCTTCCAGTACCTATCTTGGACCATTAAAGTAGAGATTGTTGCTTATCATTACATTAAAAATATATAAACGTTGATGTACTAAGAGACATTTTTATCAAAAGATACTAGAGAGATTTCAGGAATGAGGAGTTACATTCCCTTTATATCTTGTTGACAAAAATTGTTCTTAAAGTAAAACAAGTTCTGCCTAAAATAGAAATAAGATCAGAGTCCAGCATAGGTGTGTTTTGTTTGATCTGTACAAATAATGTGTTGTTACCTTATGAAAACTCATTCTACACACATTTTAAGAGAACATCTTCAATGTACTTTTTTTTTTCCAGTCCTGGGTTTGAGCTCAGGGTCTGAGCACTGTCCTTAGAGTTTCTCGAGGCCAGAGTTCTACCACTTGAGCCTCAGCACCACTTCTGGCTTTTTTTCTCTATATATGGTACTGAGGAATCGAACCTGGGTCTTCGTGCATGCTAGGCAAGAACTGTGCCACTAGGCCAAATTCCCAGCCCTGAGAACATCTTCAATCTAAGCACACAAATAATTCATTATTTTTTGTAGCTAATGGAAATGTAATTGACTGTCATTTTGTTATATAATAGTATAATAAATACGTCTTGATAGACTGGTTCACTTTTTTGCTAGTCCTGGGGCTTGAACTCAAGGCCTGTGCACTATCCTTGGGTGTCTCAAGGCTAGTACTCTACCACTTGAGCCACAGCATCACTTCTGGCTTTTTCTGTATATGTGGTACTAGGGGATTGAACCCAGGGCTTCGTGTATGCTAGGCAACACTCTACTTCTTGGCCACGCTCCTGGCCAGGGATTTTAGTGATGAATTCAGAATTTCTTTGTGTACTTATTTATGTTGTATCTTGAACAACTTCTTACCAAAGGAAGGAATTCTTAGGTTACACAAAATGAATGAACAACTTTAATATATTTTTAATTTTTTTTCTTGTCCTTCCAAATGATTATTGAACCCCCCTCCTTCTTGCGGGAACTGGAATTTGGAAAGGGAAAGAAACATCTATTACCTCCCCTCTTTGCCAGCATAGTGCTTTCCATCCTTGGCTGCTCTAAATAGTGAAAAGTAATCCCGTTGTTCATACCACAGTCCCTTAATGAGTAGAACAGTTGGACAGTTTTCATCCACTCAGGGAATGTCCCTTTATACTTTCCTTTAAATTGTTTGTCCCACCTTGTGTTGGATTACATATCCTTTTCCTATTACAATGGTGGTTTATCTTTTTTTAATGAAGCAAATGTTTTAATTGTATTTGTGTTAGTCAAAAATTATTTACTTAGCTTAATTACCTTCTACATGTATCATATAAACAGCTTCTTTCTCACCATTGGTATTTATTGATGGCCATTTACAAATTATTTCTGTGTCAAACTAGGAAGGATTGTAAAAAAAGTTTTCAGTAACATTTTGTGTACTGAATTTCTGAAGTAAGTGGGTATATTAAGGATGTATGTAGTTTGGAATTCATAATGTCATTACATTTCATCAAGAAATGACTGAGTGCTTTGATAAAAGTATGTTCCAGGAACCTTGATTTGCATTTTCTTCCCCAGTCTATCATGTTAATTCACACCTTCACCTGTCATGACTTCAACTCAGCTGCAATCTCTAATCTCTTCTTTCTATGTTACTTTGCCAAAATAATCAATGAATTGGCCATACTTTCTTTTTTTATGATAAGCTCATCTTTTGTTTTTTTGCTAGATAATTTTGTGTATCAAGGCATAGGACTAAATGACATAACTAATGTAGACTCCATGGTGCAAAGAAACATGATAGACCGTTACCCAGAGCAGCATGGTCACATGGTGAATGTGCTGGGGCCTCTGGGAGACTAACCTGGCTTGAGGCTGGGTACTTCCTTTTTAATTGTAATTTATAGAAGAGTTACATTATATTTGCCAGATAGAAGGTGCATTACTTCACAAACATTGATACCCTTTCTCATGTCTTGGTCCCCATTTCCCTCCCCCCACCTCCGCCCCTCATCTTTTTTTCCATACTTTCTTACAGCTCCCACCCAAACCTGACTTTCTTAAACCCTCCTTGGAGCTAACCAAAACAAACTCAAGTTATATATCAGGCACGTATCAGTTTCTTCTTACCACACCCCATGTTGGCACCTCTGTTGCTTGCTTAAGTTATTTTCTACAGGTGATTTCTTAGTGGTGTTTGGCTAATAGCCACTAGGATAAGTGCTGAAGGAACATAAAAGAATCATGGATCTCAGTCTCCACCTTGTGGAGTTTGGCTGGAGATTCATTCCCTATTCATTTTGAAAAAATAAATCCTTAAAGTTGGCATGGTTTGCCATCACATTTTAGATGACTAAAGAGGAGAAAATGGAAGCCAAAGCTAAAGAAAATATATTTAGGCATATAGAGGTCCTGGTGTAGATCTCCAAATGGTAGGAAGAATTTGTGTTTGGAAGTCACTGAAATAAGGAAGGCTTGTTATATGTGGCAGGAAGAGAGGGGGCTGGTGAAAGGAAAATATTAGAAAAGGTCAGACAGGTAAGCTAGAAGAGTGAAGAGAACTTCATCCATGCCCCAGAATGGGAAGGGTCACAGAAAATTGTCAGGAAGAAGATGAAGATGAGAAAATGAATACCGTAGATCATATTGGAGGATGGAAAATTGGAGAGACTTTTGAAGGATAAATCATTTGGTAAAACTTGATAAAACCCAGGAATCGTGTAGCTGGCTGCTGTTGTAGCAGATGCTGTTGATTTGCCCTTGACCGTCAGCTGCAGTTCACCACTGTAGACATTGTCCATGTTGACTGATCATGTCCTACTTGCAGATCTTACCACATGCTTTGTCAGCAATGGTGGCTTCTCCTGCAGTGCACAGCAGCAGCAGAGACATACCTGTCATGATGCCAAATATCCCAGGACAGACTTCAGGGAAAGACTGTATGCAGAATCCAAGAACCCCATTTCCCTTCTTCTCTGTTCTGAGCAATTAGTATTGTCTCATAGTGTCCCTGGCGATCTAGCCAGCAGTGAGCACTCCGTCTCATTCCTCTCACCATCTGTCCTTTACCCTGTCATACTTTCCTTACTGCCTAATTTAGGCTCCCTGGATCACTTTGTGAATAAACAATTTCAAGTAATTCAGACTAAGCTAGGTTCTGGCCTGGAGATCTTTTCGAGAGCTCAAACTGACATGGATGTCCTGGATAACCAAGATAATCATTGTGCTATGAAAAATAATGAACTTGGGATTCTTTCCTAGGTTAATTAACAGCTCTGTTGTGTAGTAAAGAGATGACAGTGCTTCCCTAAAGTCTATTTCATGTATCAGCACAGAAATATGGCAAAATGATTTAGCGTTCATGGCTCATTTTCATGGGGGTGGGGGAAGACCGCAAGCCATCTGCAGAAGTAAAATGATCCCAAGTGGGACACAGGGACTTGAAACAATTTCCAGGCACGTTAGATTGTTGTCAACCCAAAGAAAAATACCCATTATGGTGAGAAACAAGAAAGGAAGGATCTGGAAGCCTATGGTTTCCGCAGGTCAGGAGAAAGAATTTCAGTGTGTGAGGGCAGTGAGGACCTTAAGCTTCTTCAGTTGCTGTGTTGTCCTGTTGCTTAGGAATGTTAGGCCACTCTCAGCCAGGCTGTGGTATTTGCCAGGTTAAGGGAGAGCTGATGATCAATCACTGGGGAAAAGACCCATCCATATAATCATTACTGTCGACTTGTACTCTCCTGAAGGTCATGGTTAGTGATGCTAGCCAAGTGAGGAAAAATATTTCCGTTACTAACAATATAGTTGTTAAGTGTGCTCAGTGGGGATTCTCAACTATTTGCTTGACTGTAATAAACATTGGAATTTTATTCTCTGCTGTTTTTCATTGTGATTACAGTATTTGGATCTTCAAAATAAAACAAAATGCATTCGGTAGAGTTTTATGGACAGAGGGCAAGAAAATTGCTTGCAAGTACAGGTTGCAGAGAATCCACCTGGTTTCCATGAGCAATCATACCTGAATTCCTCGGCAGTTGGAACTGACACATAGCTGAAAAGATGGCTTCCCTGGGTGGTCCTGTCCATTATCTTGTTTTAGGAATGGTGTCCTGTCATGCCTTGTTCTACATCAAACCTTATTATTTTACATCAGAAGAAATTGCCTTTGTTGTTCCCTCCTCACATGTATTGATTAGAAATTCTTAATTTAGTTGGGACTAATTTTAAACACATTGTTTGCCATTTAGTTTTGGACAGTTGAGTGTTATCATTTCATAATGTTCATGGGAATCAAGTATCAAAACTATAAAAATATATTTGGAAACTTTTGGAACCTTTAAAAAATAATCAGAAAATATTTACCTCAGCTATAAAAAATACTATGTGCAAGAAGGTACAATTAAGTTGTGGCAACATTAATAGCCTTTGAAGGAGCCATTTCATAAGTTACAGGGTCTTGAAGACAATGATTAGAAAAGAAAGAACAGTAACTAATGGTTAAAAGTGTCAATGTAGAAGAGAAAATGACAGTAGAAGGGCTAATTACTTGCTGCAACAGGGAGTTGAACTGAAATGCGTTGATTTTATTTTACTGTTTTTTTTGTTACTTTCACTGTATGAGTAAAGACTATTTGAGTGAGCTTATTAAGGTGAGAAAAAACTAGAGGAATGGAATGGATGCTGGAGAAAATAGCCTTGAGCAATCACTGCCAACTAGAGTTAGATAACAGATGTGACGTGGGGGGCAAACTAGCTTTCAGCTGCTTACCTCCTTTTGTGAGGTAACTAACTGCTCATTTTAGTGAATTAACTTTAATTTATTACCATCATTAGATTCTGCATGGTATATGTTCTGAGAGCAAAGATGGAGGCTATTGACAGTGCCAGATAGCATACCCAGTAAAATGCTTGGCTGGTAGCAGGCTCTTGGGATTTATTAAAACAGAATTGGACATATTTTTCTGAGTTTGGAGAAGAGTAAAGATTATGCCAGATGTTCACTAAAGAAAGGAAAAGTCAGTGTAGACTCCTTTGTCTATGTGGAAATAAAAATCATCTGGTAGAAGAGAAGGGTTGGTTTGGAGGCTCAATGAAACTACAGAAGATGTAGAGCAGCTGCTTATGGAAAAGGCACTGAGGTAAATAAAAACTTTCTGAGCTGAACTGAGTGACCAACAGAGGCCACTGGCACTAATTTGTAACTCAGTTCCATAAAACTATTGTTATATACTTTTCCAAGTTCTTTGGGTGACTCAGAATGGAGCAGATAAGAGATCTTAGGTCCTGTAGAGTCTGACAGAAATGTGAAGGATGGATTTTAGGTTATTTATGAGAAGATGGTCTAGTTTGGTGCTAGGTGCTTGGTCTCATTTGGTGTTGGTGTTAGCTTATAAATACATTGCAAGTATACAAGTGTATAAAAGGATATTAATTGAAATATGGTAGCTTGAAGGAAGAACTCAAATAGTGCTATTTCTTAGAAAGGCAAAGTCAAAGTTCAGAAAAATAAAACACTAGGAAGCAGGTACGTGAAAGGGGTGAGGAGGGGGACAAGGGGCAGGAGGGCTGGACAAACGAGAAGAGGGCAGAATGCAGTCAAGAATCCAGTGTACAGCCTACAAAATTATAAGAGTGAGGAAAGGGGTGGGTAGGGAAAGGATGGGTGAGAATGGTTAAAGTGGTGACATTGATAAATGATATATGAAATTCATGAACTGTTTTGTTAAATGGCGACTACCTAAAGATAATTTAACAAATCTAAAAAAGAAAAAAAAAGAATCTGAAGCCAGCATGGCTTAGGAGTCATAATAAGCCAGAGAACCTGTACGGCTGAAAAAATTGGTTTGGTAGGAAGTTATAGCCATAGAAGGAAATGGCCACTTAGGAGTTAGAGAGGTGTAGGGTGTGTTCTGGATTGTATCATGAACCTAACTCTTATGGCTGGGTTTGTGCATAACTAGTCTCACTACTGAGTGATTTCAGTCCTTGTTAGGAATCTTAAACAAGCAAATTGAAACTTGCTAATGACTTAAGGCAAAATGAAAACAGTATCACTCTAGTTTAAGACGTTCTGTGTGCTTTAACGATGGAGCAGCCACACTAACATTCATTTGAGTGAGCTTTCATGGATGGAACAGTGCCTTATGTAAGAGCCTATCAGTGTTTTGCTAGTCAATTTGAAGAAACACATCATAACTTATGCATGTTTTCCAGTGAGAATTACATCATAGGTCGAAAGCAAAGAAATGCATCCATAATTCTAAAATGTTACATAATTTAGAACTTCATAACTTGTTAGTTACATAATCTCTCCACATACTCTCACAGCTCTTTACAGAGAGAAATGTAGTTTAGCGGTAGAGTGTTTGCCTCTTTTGTGCAAGGTCCTGGGTTGATTCCCATCTCTGAAAGAAAAAAATTTAAAAAAAGAGGAAAAAAATGAAAGCATTGTTCATGTAGATATTAAAGAAAGGCTGAAAGATCTGCATGTATATGCACATGTGATTTTGTAAATAACTAGTTATTTTCGACCTAACATGTCTCTCCAGTGGCTCCTGCAGAGAACATCAAAGTTACTTTTCCTGTCCAAAATACCGCAACTTTATGAACTGTACCTTCCCAAAGCTGCCAGTAAGATTCCATGGAGTCACAGGATGTCCAGGCAACACTTCCAGCTGTTGCCTGTATTCCTGGACTTTGACTCTGTTCCAGTAGCTATTTATGCTGACTGTTTAATCTACCCTTCTAAAAAATCCTTGAACTTGAACCAGTTGCTGTAGGGGCAGGGCCCACTGATGATTTCTTGTGTCTATATACTTGGCCTTGCAGCCTTCTTGCCCACAATGTGTCTACTTCACCCCCACCCCCCACCCCTATGCTGCTCCCATCCTTGGAATGCAGGCAGTACATCTTCAGGTCTTCCATTCTGTGTATGCCTGAAGATGGTCGCTGGAATTTCTAGGGCTCCCTGAAGGAGAAGGAAGCTTAAGGAGGAAAGCAGGTACTTGTCTTTGAGGATCTGGATGCCCCCCTGTGGCTGTCTATTCCTTTTCTCAGCTGCACAGTGCTTCATTTGATTTTAGGTATCTGTTTGATATAGGTATAATCTGAGATACCATACATCCTTTACTCATACGTTGGAAAAAGGGTTGTATCTCTGTTCACAGTATCTGAAGCCTCCTATTATAGGAAGCTTTGGAGGTGTGTGTGTGAGTGTGTGTGTGTGTGTGTGTGTGTGTGTGTGTGTGTATGTGTTTTCAGAGGAAGACTTCAGTCATTTCTACCTTACTTTATGTGTGACCTAGTTTCCAATTCTGGCAAGGAACTCAACCTTTCCTTTTATAATTCCTTACTAGAAGCATCATTGGTACGGGCCCTATACTTGGCAGGCTCAAGTATGCAGACACAGAATGAGGTTTTGCCCAGCCTGCTCCTTCTCATGACATTCTACTTCTTGGAAATCCCTAGCCTACTTTGATCTTTAACTCCAGGCCTTGCCTAAATGTAATTCATTGTGTTTACAAACAACATGTCTCTCTTGATGTCTCCTGAATCTTCACTCTGGCTTTCATTTACACTTCTTTAAAGAATGGGTCGCCTACTCTTTGTCCTAGAGAGAAGAGCACTAAGGAAGTACATTTCATCAGAGTGGGTTTTTGTTGTTTTGATTTCTGTTTTCTTTGCTTTTTAGATTTGCTTGTTTTGTCTGTATGAGTCTACATGGTTCTCCAGCCTTTTGTTCATGAGGAACACTGGGATCCAAACCTAACCCAAAAGACCTTCTTTGGTTGCCTCGAGCTTACTAGACAAATGAGTTCCTAGGCTTGATGCTATCAATATGACACATTAAGAGAGACATCTTTTAAGCGCTTAGTTTTCCAGAATGGAGTTTTCTATGAAAAGGGAATTTAAAAACATACTTCAATGATAGAAAAAGTTCTTGAAAAGGTACTGTATTATTCTTTGGGATTAATGTTTCTTTGTGGGGAGTGGTTGAATATTCAGTGCATAAAGATGCCCTCTGTGATTGGGAAATACGAAGTTCAGTGTTTGTGTCTGTTGCCAATGCCACGAGGAACTGGTTATTTCAAAGTCCTCTCATTAACTTACATCCTTGAGAGACTAGAATCCGTTCCTTGTATAACACAGTTTTAATTAGTATAATTGTAATTTGGTACAGTAGCAAGAAGCATGTTGTCATGATCCAGAACTGCATGTACTTTCCTTACCAGTCAGTCATTTACTGGCTGCAAAGCTCCAGGTACATTGTTATACTTCATCTGCTTCCCACTTTCTGTGGGAAGAGAAATAGTAGCCACCTCATAGAGGTTTTGCATTGGCTTCCATAGGATAACCAACATTTGCATCCACAGGAAAATCCTGACTATTGTTACTAATGAAAATGTGGAAGAGTTTAGCCTGCCTTTGGGACTGTATTTAATTGTCTGCTACAAGGCCTCTAGTCATTAGCAACTAATGGGAAATGACAACTTCCTTCCGTGACTTGACAGAGGACTGGGATCTTACGTCATTGTTTTCACCTAGGCACCCATGTTCAGTTCAACTCTTCAGAATCTGTGGTCGTTAGAATAGAATGTTAATTCTGGGAACTTGAGCAAAAAGATTTCTGGTTAGAATGAGATTTGGGTGCATGTTTTAACTATGGCCTTTGTCTGTAAATTCCTTAAATGCTGACATAGTTGAATTTATTTATTTTTAACATAATCACCAACATTTCCAAGTATCCATATAGACTCAATAAATACTTTGCTTTGGCTTACTGTATATGTGAACTGGATAAGTAGGGACAATTCTGATTTACAGAGTCTTGAATGTTTTTCTTCATTTAGCTTGACACGAAGCACATTGGAAATATTTTTTTGCCATCACCAATTAGGGGCTTCAAAATTGTGTTGAGAGAATTTTCAGGAAATTGGTGATAGCTATATTAGCTGAAAAAAATTAAAAATTCTCAGTGAGGAGGAAAATGATCAAGTTCTTCTTTTCATAGAAAAAAAACTTTTTGAAGGGAATTTGTCCTCTGCAGTGACTTCCGGCATTACCTGACTCTTTTAGCACAACAAAAATTATTTTCTTTGTATAAATATCAGTATTTGGGGAAGACTAGGCACTCTATGGTAGCAAACAAATAGTAAAAATAATTGACTGAGTGTTTTCAGGTCTGCCAGCAGATTTCATTTCTGTACAGACCTTGTGGAATGAATCACATTTCCTCTCTAGGTGTCATACAAACCCCAGTTCTCTAAGAAGTAAGAGTGATCTTTGTGGCAAACGTAGACAGTGGAAAATTGAATGAGGACATGGAATATGCTCTCATTATTGTAAGTCACTTGCATTCCCCTCTTCTTTGAGGAAGAGAAAATTTTACTAAGATATTTTTTTCTAAGCATGCATTGTCTTTGCTATGATACACTTAACTATATTCTTTTTGTGGCTCTTGTCTACTAGTGGGATACTGCTTGGGACATGTGGTGTTCTATTTGGATGCCACAGGCAGGGGTTTCTTTGCTTCTTCCAATTTGTGCTGCTGGAGATATTTTTACCTTCTGTATATTTATTTTCCCCCTGCTAAGAGCCAGGCACCTTTGATTGCAGCATGCCACGTGCTATTAGAGCTTTTTGGTGCCCGCCGAGTATTACTGAGTGAATATGGGTTGTGTCCAATGTTAACAAGTGCATTTGCAGCCAGTAGGGATTATTGTTACTTAGTGAATACGATAACAGAGATAGGAAAATGACTAAGTAACTGTACTAGGTAGAAGCTGTCTTGCTAAGTAGGAACTATTGGCTCTGCATGTGATTAGAATGAGTTTAAACATGTGCAGTTTGGAAGGAAGCTTCAGAAGAAATTGATGACGGTATTCCAAAAGACAAATCTATAGACTACATAATACCATATCACACCTACCTCTGATGTATTTCAGAGAGAAGTCAGATATTCACAGTCATCATTGGGTAATACTGAGCTCCAAATTCACAAAATTTTAATCTGTATTCCAAACTATTTTCTTTATATTATGAATTGCTAGCAATATTGATTTTTTAAAATTTTCCCATTTAATGAATTAATACATCTAGAATGATTTTTTCAAAATTGTTACACATATTACCAGTGAGGGAACAATAATAATAATGCCGTCTTTTCAGTAACAGATGTGTATTCACAAACCCTATTTCATTAGCAAATGCATTTTCCAGTATTGATCTCCCTACTACTTGATTGAAGCTGGCATCAATATTGCCATTTGACAGCAGAAAATCTTACCCAGCTTTTTATTTTCTATTTTTTCATATATTTTATTGTAATTAATAGAAGGGTTACATTATATTCGCCAGATAGAAGGTGCATTACTTCACATACATTGATACCCTCACTCATGTCTTGGTCCCCATTTCCCTCCCCCCATCCCCACCCCTCATCTTGTTTTCCCCCCTTCCCTATCCAAATAACCAAATACAAATATATCCAATATTTAAGATGTAATCTTAAGAGTTAGCTTTGACCCTGTTTTTCTTTTGCCCACTGCTTTTCATCCATCAAATACTAGCATAGATTCTTCCTATTAAGCATCGCTACCTATAGGGAGAATATTGGGAAGGAATCAGGAAGGAATCAATATTGTGGAAAGACAAGTGGGAGCAGAAGGTAGGTGGCACAAGAGGAGGTCTGGAGATCCTCAGACAGTGATGCAAATCTGAAAAAAGCCTGAGATGGCCCAATAGGAACTTTAAAGGAAAAAACAATTTATAGATAAGAAGATGCTCATATATTACTATGCTCTGGCCTTTCCTGGGGCCTCCTTAGAGCATAGCCTTGACTTGAAAGCTGGAATGGATTCTGAAGGCATAGCATCTGGAGATAGTACAATACCAGAACTATACACTTTTAACTCCACTACACCCAGCATGCTGCACCCCTCCTGGCCATCCCAGTCTGCCTGCTTCCCCTTGCCCTTCTTTCCATATCTTCATCAACTACTTTCTCTTTTCACTTGGATTCCAGTACTGTGCTCCCCTCCATTCTTTCGTCTGCTATGCTGTAGTCATTTTGGTTGGATGTTGTGAAAAATGTATTGAACGAATGCATATAAGGTAAAATGTTACTTCTTGGCCAGACATGTCTAAAATAAGACTGCCATTTCAAATAGAATTGTGTAAAACACACTGCTTAAGTTATTATTGGGCAGGAATAAAACTTTTGTTCTAATGCATTATGATTATGACACCTTGTAAATTAAGAAATAAAAATCCACAAAGGAGTTATGTACAAAAATATCAAGTGATGGCAACTAGTAGAAATTTTCAATAAATTTTCTCTGGTGTGACTCTCATATTACATGTGGCATATGAAAGTTGTGAAGTTTTATTTAGTAGGAAAGTTTTTAAAAAATCTTTTTAATGCTATTTTCACTAAAATATTTTGTTCTAAGTTTCATATAAGAATTTTTTTTTTGCCAGTCCTGGGCTTGAGCACTGTCCTTGGACTTTCTCAAGGCTAGAGCTCTACCATTTGAGCCTCAGTACCAGTTCTGGCTTTTTTTTTCTATGTATGTGGTAACCACTAGGCCAAACTCCCAGCCCCTCATATAAGAATTTTTAATGAACAATTTAATAGCTCTCTGGAGTCACTGATCTAATAAGGCTTTGAGCCTCATAATATCTGTATGGCAGACTGGGTTGCATGAGCACAGTACACCTGAAGTACACCTGAAGTATCATCTTAGTATGTCAGAATTCAAGAGAACTTGGGGCTGGTAGGTTGGCCTAGTACCTCAAAGTGTAGCAAGAGGGCTGGGAATGTGGCTTACCAGTAGAGTGCTTGCCTAGCAGGCACGAAGACCCAGGTTCGATTCCTGGGTACCACATATATAGGAAAAGCTGAAAGTGGTGCTTTGGCTCAAGTGGTAGAGCTCTAGTCTTGAGAAAGCCCATGGATAGTGCTCAGACCCTGAGTTCAAGCCCCAGGAGTGGCAAAAAAAGAAAAAACAAACAAAAAAAAGAAAAGAAAAAAAACAATTCAAGAGAACTTTCATCCCATACAAATATTTAAGTATTTCTACTTCAATGGTCTACTCTATTTCTTTAGGGTAAATTCTGTAGTAGATGATGATTATCTTTTTTTTCTGATACTTCCTTTTTTGTATTTTATTGTCCTTTTGGGTGTTGTCTTATAATGATGTTGGTAGTGATTTTTGCCATACAGTTTTGTATGTGTGCCAGTCCTGTGAACTCAGGGCCTGGGTACTGTCCCTGAGCTTCATTTATTTCTCAGGGCTAGCACTCTACCACTTGAGCCACAATGCCACTTCTGGATTTTCCCGTTTATGGGGTACTGAGGAATTGAACGCAGGGCTTTGTGCATACTAGTCAAGCACTCTACTGCTAAGCCACATTCCTGGCCCCTCTTGCTACACTTTTAAAACATGAGGCTGAAGTTAGACCATGAAGTAAGATCATGTATGAATTTACCTCTGTCAGTGTAAAACTGATGTTTCTTCCTTGATTGGAAATATAAAATATTTTGATATTTTCAATTAGCAAATCAGTATAGAAATCTTTAGAAAATATCTCATTAAATTTCCCCTAAGTTTAAGAAGATTTTTCTCTTCAAGTTTCTTACTCTGAGCAAGAGTTATTTACCATATAGAGATGTCACTGAAGTTGCCTTACTTTTGACAATGTATTTTAATCTATGAAATATGTAAGTGAGATGGCAGAATCAGAGGGTCTGAATTGGAGTCCTAGCCTGATTATAGCTAGTTGGGTTTACTTATCTCTTTGATCAACCATCTTATCTGAAAAAAATGGAAAGAATGATTTCTACTTATCAAGCTGCAGAATTTAAAGGCATAATCTTCAGGAAATGTCCAGGTAGCCTGACCCTCATTTTTAGCAAATAGTAGCTATTATTATAACTGCTGCCTGGAAATAGCATATGTTTCTATTTCCACTTTCAAAGTTAATTTTTGAACCGAAAGTATATTTCCCCATTGAATTCTAGAAGATTTACATGTACATAAGGAAAAACACAATTTAGAAGTTATATTTTGGAAACTTGCAAGCTTTTGGTCTGTTCCTTGAAATGTCTAACATTTTAGAGTTGTTAAGACACCATCAGGTGTTTCCAAATGAGATCAGATGTGATACATTTGGGTAAATTGTATGGTTTCTGAATTTGTTTGTAGTGAAGCTTTCTGTTCCATGTTCCTCTGTTTCTGATTTTTCTGTACATAGGAATATATGTGTTTAGTAAAGAGAAAATATGGAGTGGCTATGATTTTGATTTTGATTGAGAAAGAAAAACACCATTTAGGGACTAAAAGTTGCTTCATTTTAGATTTGCTAATTTTGTTCCCAGATTTGAATAGTTTCCTAGGACCAAATGAGCCAGAGCACAACTGGAATCCCCCTAAAGAGTGACTAACTCAATGCTGGGAAACCTTATAGAGGAATCACATTTGGGTTGGCCTTGAAGGGTGCATTGTTAGCCAGAAGTAAGGGATGTGGGGTAGCTTTTACAGGACAAGGACATAGCCTGTGAAAAGTGAGCTCTGAAAGCCTATGTATTTCATGAATGGTAAAATAATAATAATAATAATTGTTGAAGCCTGAAGAATTATGCAGGGAAGCGGTTTCCAGCCTGTGTTAGATAGAGACTATAAGATGAAGATGTGGTCAAGGAGTTGGAAAAGGCTTGGGAACCAAATCACAAAGAGTGTACATCCTAACGAACTCTGTGTTTACTTGGAAGTCAGTGTTCTCATTTGTACCTGGTAGAGTTATCAGCTGAGGGGTGTCAGGCCACTGCACCTTGGCTGTAGATTGAGAGGGATGTCTTGCAAACTTTTCTGCCTGAACTGACCTTCAACTGTCTTTCCAGTCTCGATAGCTAGAATTATAGATGTGGGCGGAAAAGTTCATTTTTGGCTCTGACAGAGTTAAAACTTTTTCATTGATTAAATGAACTTATACTTCAGGTCTTCCAGCCTCAGCCTCCTGAAAGCTCAGATTACAGGTGTCAGCTATGATGACTGCCTATTGGTCCTTAAACTTCTGCCTTTCTGCTATTGTCACTGTTGTCAGTCAGTTTGCTTCTTGATGAAGAGCTATTGCCTGCTCCTTACATGATCCAATTATTGTGGAGAGTTGATAGGGATGCATGAATACTGTTGGAAGCATAAAGTAAATGTCAAATAAACAATATAAGCAAATAATTATATGAGTTGCCTTTGCCAGGTAGTGATCTATCATGGTTTTATAGATGACTTACTCCTAATAGAATGAGGACTTGAAGGGCATTCAGAGGGTGAATGTTGTGAGACAAAGTCAGAATGCAGCACATATTTTCAGAATGATAAGTTGGTCAATGTGATTATAATGCTGAGTCAATAGAATAGTACAGCTGGAGACAGGTTTACAATAAGGTGGCTTATGGCAAAGGCTTGCCTAGGAAGCTCTGTACTATGTGACCCACACCCCTAACTTTATTTTAAGAGAATGTAATCTCCAACTCCTTTAGTTGGCTTAGTTGGCACTACTGAGGCAGCCATCTTTCTATGAACTAGCGTGAATGAGTTCAGTGAAACTTGGGCTGATAAAATTTACATTGGCTTCCAACTCATCAGGAACTTCAATCTGCCTTGAATTTTGATTCCCATGTCACCATGTCACCTCACCCTTTGCTGGAATGTTAAAGGCCACTTTATAATCATCTTCAGGTAATCTTGAAGGTGAAGATTAAGTTAGAGTTTAAAAACTGATAAGGCAAACAAATGCACATCCCCCAGCTCCTGGAGTCTTATCTCTGCTTGCTTGAGGGCAGCTGGCTATGTATATGTCTGTTTCAATGGTTGCCTGCTGGAAAAGAAATTCAAGGCTTTCCAAAGAGTAAATGTAAAACCAGTGCTTAGAATTCTCTCTTTCTCTCTGTCTGTCTCTGTCTCTGTCTCTCTTTCTGTCTCTAGGTCTCTGTCTCTGTCTCTCTCTCATGGGTTATGTATTTTCAAAAAGTACAAATAGTTACTACAATTTTTATTTCCAAGTTGTAAGTGGAGCAAGACTTTTAGACAGTGTTTTAATGGGTTTGAAATTCTGGTGTGGTAATGGTTTCTCATGGTCCCTATGACAACAAAACTTAGTTTAGGTATTAAGTACATTTTTGCTGCAAAATACTCATGCCACAAAAATGCCTTTCATCCTTAATGCTACCCTAATAAATGAAGGCAGAGCTATGTAGCTTATTCACAGTGCTGTACAGACAAGTATTTCAAAATGATTTTTAGGAGCCTGATAAAATTGCAATGATAATGGAACTCTTGAGTGATATCAAGCTGCACTGTATTCTCACATTGATGTCTTGTTTACTTAAGAAGCAAGTATTGTTTCAATTCCTTAGGGGGAAAAATAGTCTTAAGGTAGAATAATATTAAACTTGTTAATAGCAGCGCAAGATGGCTATTTTTTATAGTACCTATTTTGTAGTGTGGCTTATGAACTCAGTGTTTTAACACAACTCTCCTTCCTCTGCCGCCACATGCCAACTTTGCTGCCAAAGAAAAATTTCATTTTTTTTTTCCAGTCCTGGGCTTGAGCTCAGGGCCTGAGCAGTGTCCTGGGACTTTCTCAAGGCCAGAGCTCTACTCTACCACTTTAGCCTCTATACCACTTCTGGCTTTTTTTTCTATGAATGTTATACTGAGGAATTGAACCCGGGTCTTTGTGCATGCTAGCCAGGCACTCTACCACAAGGCCAAACTCCCGGCTGGAAAAATTTCATTTTTAATTTAACACTTTAATGAAGCTAGGCACTTTTATGTGATTTTTGTTGAAAATAGGTTTTTGTGTCTTAGTTCAGTGGCCACTATACTGTGTGCTTCTTTTTGTTGTTGTTAACAGCTTTGTTGTTAGGCAGATATAAAGAGTAAGAATAAGATGCCATCAGAGAGTAAGTTATGTATTTGTTAATCAGTTATCTTGGGGTTTTAATAGGACCTGTTTTTCAAATATAGCAATTACTCTTTATGTATGATTTAATATTTTATTCATCATTAAGGAAGAAAACTAAGTTATATGATAAACTTTTTTTAATGATTTATCATATTCATCCTTATTTTGGGTAAGGAACCATTTGTTAATGAACATCCTTTGTCAAATCACAGTCTCTGTTTGGTATTTAGTATAATATTCACTTGATCAGGAAGTTATTCCAAGGACACTGGGGTTTGGAACACTCGGAGAAGATGAGAAGTAATTTTTTGGAACTAAACCATGGAAGAGAAGTTGTAATTATAGCAAATAGATAGATTGATGGTCTTAAAAACAAATAGTGTCCAATCTGGAGAATTCTTACAATTTTGTTTTGTTTGGTTTGGTTTTAGGTTTTGGTTTTTGTTTTGGTCATGGGGCTGAGATCTTCAGCTAAAGGCTACTGCCCTACCCCTTGAGCCACAGCACCATTTCTGGTTTTCTAGTGGTTAGTTGGAGATAAGAATCTCAAGGTCTTTAATGCCAGGGCTGGCTTTGAATCCAGATCCTCAGATCTCAGCAGCCTGATTAGTTAGGATTACAGGCAGGAGCCACCATGCCCAGCCACAAGAGTGTTTTTATATAGCATATTTCTACCTGTTCAGTCAGGACTTCAATGAAATTTTCTGTTTTCTCCTGTTTAGATGCTGTACAGTTTTGTCCATGTTCTTGATTAAATACTACAATAAGCCCAGCATGCTCTTATCTCATTGTTCTTCATCAAGAACAATGAGATAAGAGCATGTGGGCTTATTGTAGTATTTAACTCAAGATACACTGGCCATAAATAATGTACACAGCATTTAACAGGATTAAATACAGCAAAGTTTCATTGAGTCCTGACTGACATGTCGAATATGCTATATAAAACTCTGTGGTGGGCATGTTGGCTCATGCAGTATTCCTAACTATCAGGATGCTGAGACTCTGAGTCCCTTAAAGGATTTCATAAGAATGAGTGTATCTGGAAAATATAGCACATTAGCTTTCATTATAACATATAACTGCAAATTTGTGGCTAAAACAACACACATTTATAACTTTATGGATCTTTTTTGGATTATAAATCTAACGAATGGCATCAGTGGCTGAAATCAAAGTGTCAACCGGATAGTGTTGCTTTCTGAAGACTGGGAGAAAATGTTTCCTAGCCTTTTCATAGTGTGACAAGGCCACCCACATACTTGGCTCATTGCTCCATTTCTTTCATCTTCCTAGACTTGTTTATGTAGTCACAACATTCTCTGCTTCTCCTGCTTTCCTTTCCACCTTTAAGGATCCTTATAGTTACATTAAGTTCACCTAGACAATCACCCTATTTTAAAATAACCTGCTTAGCCATCTAATCCCATCTGCAGATTTTAGTACCTTTTAACTTGCAAACATAGTCACAGAATTCAGTGTTAGGAAAAGGAATTCTTTGTGGATGTCATTATTATGTCTGCTTCTTCCTTTTACAAGTTGCTATCCTAACGGCATGAGGTATATATTTTCCCTAATTCTATTCCAGTTTTAGAGTCTATATGAAAGAACAGGTAAGTGAGTAGAGCTGAAGAGAAGGAGAAATGGGAGGACCTGCATGAGGATACATTCTTTTAATAGTCACAGAGTCTAAAGATAATTTAATTATATTTATAGCTGTCCAAATTGGTTCTTCCATTAGGTAAGTCCCTGTCAAGTTTTGCTAAAAGCCATTAAGATATGGACTATACTTCACCTGTCTTTGAGAAAAGATTTTTTTTCTCAACAAATTTCCTTGTTTTGTTTTTGTTTCTGTTTTTGCTTACATTCATAAGGCAGGGCCCAGCATATCAAATAATGTATTTTCATAAGCATCAATAGGCTCAAAACAATGAAATAAAATTAACATTTGTAAGGTGCCTTGGAGTTCACATTCCAATAAAAATTACTTCATTTGGTCTCTTCAGTCTTTGGAGAAACTCTAATCTTTACATAATACAGTTGCCTCTAAGTCTTTGCTTATTTATTGCCAAAGGACAGAGGGACAAACAAAAGATAAGTCACTTTCCTTGATTTGGTAGATGTCTGGTGAATGGGGCCAACCAATGGGTAGGTGACTTCATTTCACAGCTGAGTCTACTAAGGTGAGAAACAAGATGGATGCATTGATGGTGGTTAAGTATCCATCCAGTCCGGTCATCTTTATTTCTTGGTGATAATCTTTTTACAGTGGTGAGAAGGGGAGGCATTCTCCCCCTTTCTTCATCCAGCTTAATATGTACCAAGATACTATTTTCTAGCAAAGCATGCTTAAGCCAGTGCTCTCTATGACTACATATATAGAGGGAGTGGAGAAAAAGGAAATCCTAAAAACACTCTAAAGAACTAATGTGAAGTTCACTGATATGTCACCAGCTTTGGAATAATTCATTCTCTCTTGGAAAAAAATGAATGCCAATAACAATAGCTATGATTCTGGCAACAGAGCACACTTCAGACAGTGACATTCAGCTCTTGGCTTTCTCCTTTCCTCCATTTCCAAAAGACATTCTCCCCAGGAACAGAAACCCAGTGATTTATCTTTGCTTCCGTCAGAGGCCGACAGGCTCATAGGACCACACAGTGTGGCCAGAGAACTAGGTTTATCTTCCTCTGGCTGTGATCACAAAGGAAGTATTCTTTTCTTTTTTAAGTAACGTCCTTGTTTGCTTTTAAAGTCTTTTTGGAACCTAAAGAGAATATTAACTTTAGCCTTGGGCCAAAGTCAGCCTGCTTCTCACATAGTCACAGTCTTTTCTCATGTTGTATATGTCTGCAAATGAGGAAGGCAGAGTTTTCCTAATGTCCTTGATTATGTCTCTGCCTTAAAAAGAAAAAAAAAGCAATCTGTTTTGTCAAGGGGAGAAAGAGGTGGACAAATCGAGGGAAGAATAGTAGATAGATACAGTTGTAATAATGTCCAAACGTGAAAATGGGACCAGATAGCTTGAGGAGATGGATGCAGTTGGCATCTGGCTAGTCCTATGCTGTAGCCTCACATGGCTGGTAGTGTCTTTGCTTTGTTTTAAAAAAACAAACAAAAGTCTTCTTTAAAGAGGGACAATATCCTGACTATGGAGGCCTTTATCTCATCCTGTTTACATCTCCAGAGTCCCATCTTCCAATATCACCACCATATGAATTTGGTGTTAAGTTTCAATATATAACATTTGGGAGATCCAATAGTGTTCACTTATTTCGTTATAATTATTTTTATGTGACCTTTATGGAGTGTCCTCAGTGATTATAAGGACGGGTTTTTTCCAACATCAGGTCTTTTATTTGTAACTTTTCCAGATGAATTATTAAGACATGGAAACAGAGAAACAAAGTGCAGTTTCACTTCCTTGTTTTGTTTTTAAAAGAACTTGACATATATTTCTATTTGTATATACATTTGGAATCAACAAACATAGACCTTGTATTTGTAAGTGAGCTAAAGCATTTGGGAATTGACACTATAGTGTAATGTATTTTATAGGATGCATTTATTTGTTTTCCAGAAAACTCTGTTATAATGTATAACAAACTTTCCTTTCTTGATAATAATGTGCTCCTATTTCTTGCAGTTTCACTTTAATTTAACCTAAGTAGTTGGCACCTTTACAATTTTGTTCATTCTTTGGGGTAAAATTGAGTGTTATGAGCATTATTTTCTTCTTTATCTCTTCAGCTAAGAAGAGAAAAGTGACAATGACAAAACACAAGACTCATTGTGCTTTAATCATAGTACTGAATCTCAGCCATTTCTCAGTAACACAGGAAAGTGTGATTGAGCTCTGTGAGGTAACATTTGTTAGCATTGATTTAAATGTCTAAACTTAGATTTCTGTTGTCAGCTTGCACTGATGGCATTTTGAATATATTGGTTTTCAGTTTCCTCATGTCAGATGCTCCTTGTAGCAGTGTAGGTTTTGGTGGAATAACTGGATTCTGTGAAGCAAATTCCCAGCTATTTTTCCTTCTGGCCAAGGTAAATGCCCTGGAAAACTCTCAGACTTTGGATCAGCAGCAATGAACAGGGACTTAACAAAGAATGAGGAAAGAAAAATTTTCCTACAACTTTACACTTTTTGACTGCAGGATTTCTCTCTCCTTGTTTCTCCTCCTAAATATTCTTCTAGTCCTCCTATTCCCAGTAAGTATGTAGGGCATCATTGATCATAAGAAAATTAGCTAGGATTTCATGTGTGCTTGCATGTTCATGCATACATGTGTGTGGCGGGCACTGAGGCTTGAACTCAATGCCCAAGAACTGTCCCTTAGTTTTTGTTGCTCAAGGCTGGCACATTATCACTTGGGCCACAGCTCCACTTAGGACTTATTGGTAGTTAATTGGAGAGAGCAGTTTCATAGACTGTCTTCAGGCAGAGATCTTTATATCTCTAAGCCATGAATGTCTGACTAGAGTTAAATTGGCCATGTTTAAGAACACACCTGCACTGTATGTTAAGGGGCATTTTCAGAAACAAAGTAGCCTGTAATAACAAGTAGACAGCATTTACTTTGTTATGCAGTTTGATTCATGTCTGCCAAGAACAGAAAACCCAAGTAGGAGTATCTTCTAAAAACAGACAAGAACGGCTTTACCAGAGAGGCATGCAGGCTAGCAATGTAGGGCTGGTTTCATTGACAAGTAAAGTAAGTGTCCAGAGACCCAGAATTTTTTCACTAGAGAGAACTGTGCTGGCTTTCTTTTGTACGTACTGCAGATGGTCCCAAGATGGTCTCTGATTAGTCAGGAAAAGTGGGAAGGATTGAGGGCTGTGTGGTGGTCCCATTTTTGCTTCTTTTGATGGTGGGTTGCGGTAGTGATGGTGGTTATCATATTGCTTATAGACAAAAGTCTAAATCTATTTGCTAATATGCTCCTTCTGTAGATCTTTGATTCATTTGACATATTCTTACGCTTCATGAGAGTGGACCAGTTTGATCTCTATAGATTTAATCAATTTTTATTTTTAGCAGTAGCTACTAGATAATTATTTCCTCACAGATTTGCAATGCAATTTCTCTTTATAAATGAAGCTGAAACACACACATTTATACACACTTTTTTCCTCTGTTGGTTTTTTTATGACATTTCAGTTTTTTTCTAGTTGTCTCTTGGACATTGAAATGTGTCTGTGTATGTGTACACGTGTGTGTGTGTGTGTGTTTGTGTGTGTGTGTGTTTACACAAGTGTGTGCTGAATCTGGAGCTTGAACTCGGGACCTAAGAGCTCTTCCTAGGGCTTCCTTGATCCTGGCTGGCATTCTGTTCTCTCTCTTGAGTCACACTCCAGTTCTGTGTATATTGTAATATATGGTAGAAAAACACACCCTTTTGCCTTATCCTTAGTTCTATTTTCTTTCTTTTCCTTTTCCCCCTTCATTTTTCACTTTCTTTCTCATCCTAAAATTGACTGTGCAGTAACAGATGGCATTTTTGCATATTCACCATGTCCTAAGATTTAACTTTGTGTTTATCTATCACCATTTATTTAAAACTAATTTTGAGCACAAGTTTCATAAGAAGACTGACTTCAGCAGTAGCAATGTAAAAGCAACAGTGTGAAATGCACAACACGCTGATCACGACAGAAGTTTTATTTTATTTTGTTCTTACCCTCTGCCAGTCAGAGTCAGTGTTCACTTACAGCTAGAAAGTGACTGTGAACAGCACTGCCTTTCCCCCACATTCTGTCCTCGCACACCTTTTCTAACCAAAAATAATGAATGCACTGGGAATTTGGACTGACTTTGAGAGGAAGTGCATATGCTCACTGCGAGTTAAAGACTTTTTTTTTGTTTCAAGTGACTGGTATTGGATGACTGAATACATCTAGTAAATTCTCTCTGCAAAGTGGGTAATTGAACAGCTGAAAATTTGGGGAGAATTGGAAGTCAGTGAGAGAGGATTAAATCACCTTGGTGGTACTCACTGAAGAAGCCTGCAGCTGTCTCAGAGTGGGTGTTTCTTTGGGCAGGAGAGTCCACAGCCTTTCAAGAGTTCTGATTTCTTTCTAACTTGCCAAAGCTTGGCAGCCTCTGTCTGGTATGTGCCCCACTCTGCAGGGAAGCAGAAGAAATTGCTCATGTGTGGAGTGGATAGCCAACCTCCAATAGCACAGGGATGTCTCAGTGTGGCTGAGAAATTTCCTCTTTATGGGCTATAGGGACATACTCATGAGAGAAGGAGGGGGGAGAGAGAAAGAGAAGAGAGAGAGAGAGAGAGAGAGAGAGAGAGAGAGAGAGAGAGAGAGAGAGAGAGAGAGAGAGAGAGAGAGAGAGAGAGAGAGAGAGAGAGAGAGAGAATGCTCTGAAACATTTTAATTTCCTATTAGAGAAGGAAAAGAGGTAAAAGACCCAAAAGGGACTTAGTGAGATGTTCGTCTGTAGCCCCACTCATGCCATCCAAACTTAGCCTTAAGCGGATCAAGATCACAAGGGAGTGTTTCCCCTCCAGAACCATGCTTCTGATACCAGAAGGGGTACAGTGTGCATCGCAGTCATTGGATCTTAGGTTTACGTCTGTTTTCTCTTAAAGTTCCTTGGTAAATTGAAACTGTTGGTGAGTAGAGACCCGACGCTGAAACTTTTGAAAAGCAAGCAACTGTGTCCAGATCACAGATTCTTTTTTTCTTTGTTGTTTTCATGGAATTGCTTTAGCTCTTGTGATTGTTTGTGTGCTTTTTTTTCTTATTTAAACCAGGTGCAAATGGAAGGAGGTAAATAGACACTGATATTTTAGCCTTATGAACTTGTTCTGATTGACTCCTTTCTTCAGCTGCCAACACACCCTTGTCAGTGTCTGCCCTGCCTTCAGTCTCCTGCTGTACATTTTTGTTGTTGTTTTTATCTTTAGGAAAGGTCCTTCTATTTTCACCGTCCCTAGGGAGTGGAGATTGCCAAGTTACAGACTGAGAAAAGCTGGATCCTCAGTAGACAGCTAGTATTCTTGGCTCTTTGTGGGATTTTGTTGTTCATTTGCTTCAGTTTCTGATTACAGTAACTTTGGTAATTTATTTCCTACACAAGAATTCACAGGACCCTGGCAACTGTCACTTCTTCGGTATTACATATGTTGTGTCCAAACCATCAGGAAAATTGTACATTTCATAGAGTTAGAGTTTGTACAAATTGTTCATTTGAATGGACAAATGAAGAGACATTGTAGGTTTGAAATGATACTGAGTTTTCATTCTTGACATGTATATGTGAGTGTGTGTGTGTGTGTGTGTGTGTGTGTGTGTGTATTAAATGACATTCTGGAAGTGAATTGAAATTGGGTTCAGGGAAACTATTTCTGGCAGTGCGCAGCCTGCATGAGATTCCACAGATTTAACTATCCCTGCTTGAGCTCCACCTGCCTCCTCCAGCAACCCCAGAGATCCTGCTGTGGACGTATTCCAATTGCTTGGTACAGTTGCACTGGATCAGTGCAGATTGCTGTTCTTACCTGGTGGGGGGGGGCAATTTCCCCTTCTCCTTCAGTGCTTCTGAGCCTGCTGTTTTTGCCTATCCTTACTCTTTCCATTCCAGCCTCCCCTACCCCCCACTCATTTTTCACTGAGAGGAGCCTTCTCCTCTCAGCCTTTCAACATCACACGCAAACTTGTTCCATTTTCCACTTGTGTCTTCTGGAGGTTTTTGATTTTTTCCCTTTGTTTCTCTTTTCTAACATGACCTGTTCCTGCATCATCAAGACCTGTCTCTCTCTCTCTCTCTCTCTCTCTCTCTCTCTCTCTCTCTCTCTCTCTCTCTCTCTCTCTCTCTCTCTCTCTCTCTCTGTGTGTGTGTGTGTGTGTGTGTGTGTGTGTGTGTGTGTGTATCTTAGGGCTTGAACTCAGATAGTGCTGTTGCTTGACTTTCTCACTCAAGACTGGTGCCATACCTCCAGTTTCAGCTTTCTGTTGGGTAACTGGAGAAAACAGCTCTTGGTTTTATCTGCTACACTAACTTGGAACTCTAATCTCAGCCTCCTGAGTAACCCGTGTCTAGCTTTTTGTTTTATAAATTTAGTCCTTTTCATATCTTAGGAACTTAATACCTCTTCTCAAGTAAAAGACCAACTGGCCCGGCTTCTTTTCTTCTTCCTTTTTCTGCCTTTTGCTTTTCCCAGGTAGAACAGATTGCTTTGTACTAGAGAAACCACAGAATTCCTGTGTGAAATAAACTTGCTATCATGTGATTGTGTGAGTGCGTGCGTGTGTGTGTGTGTGTTGTGTGTGTATGTGTGTGTTAGGGGAGTGACCTTTACTTCCCATAGGTTTTATGTTGCTGTTAAGCTTATTCTTATATTTAGGACTAGCATATTGAGTTTGTCTTCCATTCCTTTCTACCAGGACACCTGGGAGTTATGTTTGTTTTTTCTGGCTCTGATTCAGCTCCAAAGATTGTCCATGTGCTCATGCTCTTCGAACACCTTGGCCTCCAGAACTCTAACATCTACTAGCAAGCAAATGTTCTTTTTCTTTTCTTGGGATAATGTTCTTCCTAGCAACTCTGGTGATAGCAGTTAATTCATTTGTGAGGACAACAGCAGTTTAATACTGAATAAAAATATATCAGAGGAAATACTTCTGATATAATACTTGAGCAACCTTGAAATGCCTTTTTAAGTAGCCATCTTATCAAGAAACAAAAGAAATCTAGAGGTTACTAGATTATTCTAGTACTCTCCTCCCCTACCAAACTGACACTTCTATTACTTCTGTAGATTTGGTGTAAATCCAAGAAGATGAAACTGCATTGCTTCCATGATGATGACATTTCATAACTAAGCAATTCCTGGTGTACAGTTCATCTACCTTTCTCCCCTCTTCTCCTGGAGCTCAGACATGAAGTTAACAGACTCTTCTTTCTTGTCCCTCACAGGGAAGTATAAGGTTAGTTCTAATCACTAAACTGTGGAGTTAGATGGTAATTTCATTCCAGCTTTATAAATCATTAACCCGAGCTATCAAGCTTCAGAAATATTTTTGGCTCACCATCTGTAAGTCCAAGATAATGAAACGACTGGGATTGACGTTCTTGTTTATTATTTAAAAGTCCTGCTGCTCTTTGGAATAAAAAGAACTGTTAAAGTATGTAAAAGCTGATTCAAAAAAAAAAACAAAGTAAGAAAAGCTACAACATTTGTTCCCATGAATTTTTTTTATTGTAATTAGTAAAAGGGTTACATGATATTTGCCAGATAGAAGGTGCATTAATTCACATACATTGATACCCTTGCACATGTCTTGAGGTGGCCATTTGCTTAAAGCTCAATTTAGATTCTAAGGATATTAGCTTGAGTAATCTAAATATTTAAATTACAGAAGATATCTCTATAAAACCAAAAGTCTAACATTTTCTTTAGGAAACACATCAGGCTAAATATTTTGGAAGCAGGAATTTTTACCCTTCTTTTAGCACATGGAAAAGATGGATTTATTAATATCAACCATTTGAGTATCCACTGTATATATTTGCACAATACCACAAACATGCATTGGTAAGTTACAAAACAACAAAATGCTTTCAATTACTTTGACAATTTTAAAGAATTTTAATTTTATTGACAGGGTATTGTGAGTATAGTAGATCTGTCAGGTAGTGAGTACATATCCCTTTCCATGTTCTTCTCCACTTCCCCTTCCCCACCCCCTCCCAAGTTGTAAAGTTCATTTCCAAGATATTGTCTTGTGAATATTGGTGTTACACTGGTTTACCCCTTTTCCTTTGTCTCATCATCTTGTCTTTCTCCTTCCATTCCCTATTTCAAATAAACAAATAAATGTATATACAATACACCAGGTATAAAAGACAGATACATTAACAACAGGGGATAAAACATGACAATTAAAAAAATTAAGATTTGAACTCAGAGTCTTCCCCACTTGCTAGGCAGACACTCTACCTCTTCATTTGCCCCAGCTTAGTCTTTTTCTAGCATGTGAAAGAAACTGAGGTTGAACTATAATTTAAAGCATAAAAATTACATTAATAATTTGAGAGGAATGAGAAAAAGTAGAGTATTATCCCTTTTGGGAGGGAGTTGTCATTATTTTAAATGTGGCATGATGTTAGCTGCCTTCCATTAATATGTGTTAAATAGATACATTCTGAGCTCTTTTTCTTGCTTTAATAGTAATTGTATTGCAAGTTTGTTTTTCTGTGGGGAGAGAGCATGGTGTTAAAAGAAACTTGATGGTTGCTGAGTCTGAAATGAGGAATGATCTTCTCAAGTAACTTTTATCCCATCAAGAGCGTTAAACTTCTATAAATTACAGTTGTGCCAGAGATTGGTGAATCCCCAATTGTCAGTTTCCACTCTTTTCCAGCTCCATAGTGTAGTTGTATGTAGCAGTACTGCTTATTGTTAAGTCAAAGTCCTTGTAAATTATATTTTCTACAGAGAGAATACATTACCAGCAAATAGTATAGTATAGATTTTTCTCAGCCACTTATGTAATATTCATTGTAGAGAACTTTCCATTAGCTAATTAATGCTTTCTGGAATCTGTTGTAATGTGACTTAAAACTGTTCTTATTCTTAACTTTGGTAACTATTTTAGGATTAAATTATTTTTTAAGGAAAGGGTAAATTATAACTGTATACAGGCATAAAAATGAACACAATAAAAATTTAGCTCATTATTTATGAGAAAACCAAGCAGCTACCATAACCACTCAAAGGAGAAGAATAATATTTCATGGTAGAAAGGACTGTAAGATGAATCAATTATGGATCTGAAACTGGCTTTATTAATTAGTGAGAAGGACAATCAGTTGATCTTCCAAGGGACAGATAAGATGTCTTCAGATAAGACTTGTTTTTTTTTTTTTGCTTTGCTTTCAGTTCTGCAAATCTTAGAGCATTATAAAATATTTCAAAGGCAATGAAAATCTAGCCTCAGAATCCTAAAGACTGTGTCTCAGTCAGTACACTGTTTTCTTGGGAGACAGCTTAGTAGTCTCCTTGTTTATCATTTTTATGCATTAGTTATGAGTGATATAAGTAAAAATAGGATAATGCTAGAGGAATAGTAACTTTCCTTTGATTTTGTTCTGAAAGTCCAATTGTTATTTTATTCCTGTATATCACAGGCTGGCCTAAAGTGCCAGTCCTCCTGCTTCTGCCTCCTCAGTGCTGGGATAATAGATGTGTGCTGCCATATTTCTTCTTGAGAGCAAGAATTTACTAACAGAATGACGAACATGTGTGAAACACCATAGTGCCAAGACTCAGAAAAAGTCACTCATTCCAAGTTGGTTGTCTGCTGAAAGAGAAAGTTGAGGCTGGGAAGAATGTTGAGTTTTTTTTTTTCTTAATTCAAAGAGAAGGTATGTAAGTCCCAGAAGAGATGGAGTGACAATGTTTCAACTCTACATGAGAGAGAAACACTAAGAACTAAACTGATAAAAGTCTGAGCTCCACTGATCCTATATTAACTTTCGTATAAAGAACAGGTAAAGATAGCCATCACTGTATTAAATAACTGTCTCCTTTTTAGTGCTTTGGATGAAATCGGTTAGAACATACAGATGTAGCCTGTATTAGAGCTGCTTAGGAGGCCGAGATTGAGTATTGCAGTTCAAAGGCAGCCCAAGCAGAAAAGTCTGTGAGCCTCTTCAGTTAACCACCAAATGCCAGAAGTGGAGCTATGAGTCAAAGTGGAAAAACATACAATTTCAGGGACTGAGTCAGGCCTTGAGTTCAAGCCCCAGGGCCAGCACACAAAGAAAAATGTAGATGTGTTTTTGTGCCTATGTATCATAATACAATAGGATGAGGAGTTGTGGGCCTGAAGGTAAAGGTTGTTGGGACAGGAAAGTAGCACATAAGTAGTGCTGGCTGTGGATTCCTTGAGCTTATGATGAGCTTGTTCTGGAGATTGACATAGGCATTTGCTGTGAAAACCTTCTGTTTGGTGAATAGCACCCCATCATCTTGAGAGGTCTAGGAAAAGTACCTTCACAATCCTTTCTGTGAGCACATTGCAGTAATTAAGAATTCTAGGCTTCTTTTAGATCATGAGTGATTTTCCTAGAATATAATTTTTTAGAAAATAATTTTTATGAAGTATTTCTGTCAGGAGATAGCAATTCTATCTAGGAACCTAAAGTTATGTGAAAGGTAAGTTCTGTTATAGAGACAGAGATATGCTTTGTTTTGTGGATGTGAGTCTGGGTTTCCATTTGACACCAACTTTCTATGGAAGCCTTTGATTTTAACCTTGTATTGCTTTCCCTCTTGGTGCTAGTTTATCACACAGCTCTCTTTCTGTTTTCTGAAAGTTTACATGTGCTCTTTACCCAGCTTGGTGTGAGCTCATTGCTACTTCTTATAGAGAAATTTGTGCCTGTGAGATTCTGATGAGTTTATGTCCAAGCCAATGTAAGCTAGAGAATGTTCAAGTCTATATAATCAACCAGGGAAGCCTGAAGAGAAGTCCCTCATTTCTCCTGAAATGAGGAAATGCAGTCAGACATTGAGAACTGAGTGAGTCTCAGTCAAGCATGGTGGGAATACCTAGGTAGCAGCAAAGAATAAAAGTGGTCATTTGCTGACTAGGTTGAAATGTCTAATGCACATAGTGGAAGTACCAAAATCAAGATCCACAAGGTTTTATGTGATATACAGTATAAAAGTGTCTGGCCAAAACTGTGGTCAGCTCATATTTTTCTTATTTCCACACTGTAAGGTAAAGGAGAGCATAGTCAGTTTCAAAGGGACTGGCACTTGTTCTTATGCATTCCTGCGAGTGTATTGGTCTTTATGCTGGGAATATTCCTGTGACTGATGTTACATGTGATGTTAAGTTCCGATGGTATAGTTGACACTAAGCTGCTGTCTACAGCCTTAGAGAAATTTAATCAACAGAACCAAATATTATGGGAAAGGATAGGTCTATTGATAGTTGCCAGTAAATTGAGACACCTTCTTCTCCAGGCACACAGTAAAGTTAGTCCATGAGGGCCTACAAATCTTTGCCATCACAAGTACCTGAGAATATGCATCCTGTTCCTGGATGCAGCACAGAAATCATCAGTCCTTCATCACCTGTGGAAGCTGCCTGTTACTGGTCAGAAAGTCTAGCAACTTCTGGCAGGACAGTGGTGTCTCTCCTAGGTTATGATGCTGCTTAGCAACTGGCAGATGCAGGGGTGGTTTGAACCGCACCATATTCTAGGAAAAGACAATCTGTCAAGCAGATTTGAGGCCAAATTAGTTTTGCATAGCATCATGGGTTGAGGTGAATGGGGATTGTAACGATGTTGGAACTCAATGGAACAGTTTATTCAAAGAAGGACTCCACATAGTTTTGTGTATTTTTCTTGTTCCCCTTGAAAGGGGGCGAGGAGAGTGACTGGAAATGTTTCATTTCCATAGCATAGATAGGTCTATGTTTTTAGTGATATAAAATCATAAATTGGATACTCTCAGAGGTACCAAACAAAGGAACTAGGAAGATTGCAGCAACTAAAAGCTGTTGTTGGAAAAGATGCCCACAGGTTGACAGATGAGGAGTTTTCTCCCCCCATCTCCTCCCAGTGTAGGCATTAAGTTCTACAACCAGCCATGATAGTAATACCTTGTGGAGTCTGGACATCCTGTAGAAAAGTATCAGTCTACCTCTGGAGCAAGTGGATGCATTGAAGGGGCCACAGGTACTTCCACTTTATCCACATTGCCTGACCTATTCGCCAGTTCATGGCTCAGTATCAGGAGAGCTCCCGTTGAACCTTGATTAATTCTGTGGTGAAAGTGTGAGCATAAGGAATGACACCAGCTTCCCTAGCTGTTACAACATCCTTCTAGCTCCAAGCTCAAAGTGGGATCAAGGCTTATAGATACCAGTGCTCAGCACAGGGCCATGTGAGAAACATACTACTAAAGAGGCTGGCCTGTGAGCTAATGGGAACACATTGCATTAGGTCTTCACCAATACCCTCCACATGTGTTTTCATGTTCAACCCGCCTCCTTTCCTCTCCCATTTAGTGGATTTTTCCCACTCATATTCCTCAAGTGTAAATGCAAGATTAGCTTGACTGAAGGCCTGGGCAGGGTACAAAAACCTTGAATATTTAAGAGACCACCCCAGGGGAAAATAAAAACACATGGGAGGGTATCAGCATACAGCCTGTTGCTTTGAGAGATTGAAACAAGGTATCCCATTTAAGAATTACCCCACAAGAGGGAATATAACCCAGAAGATACAAATGCATGGGAATCCCTACCGGAGGGGAATAGTGAAGATTGCTCCAGTGCCCTTCAGTGAAACAAGAGGGAAAGGGAAAAAGCAAACAAAATAAGTGACTCCAGCCAAAGAACCTCATAGAATCCAAGAACTATAAGCTGCCTGTCAGAACTAAAAACTGAAAACTACTTACAAAAACAGTGTTTTCAGGAAAAAGTATGTTAGCCAAGTGAGTTCAATGAAGAGTCAGAAACCATTAAAGAGAAGCAAATTCTGGAGCTGAAGTGTGTAATGTTCATTATATGTTAAATGTAATAGAGAACTTCATCAGGCAAACAGAAGAATAAATCTATGAAACTGAACAAAAACAAGAAATTTAAAACTATCCAGTTACTGAAGACAAAACATATGAATGAAGAAAGCTTTTAGAATTTATGGGAAACTGTAATGAGATTCTTGGGAGTGAGTCTTGGGAGTGAAGGTGAGGAGAGGCAGCAGAGGCATACCCAAGAGAGCTTATTTTAAGAAAGAATGGCTAGAACTTTTCCATGTCTTAGGGGAGAGAGGAGTGTCTAGGTATGTGGGCCTCAGAGGTCTTCAAACAGGATCTATTACAGTGTCTCCAAAGAGAACGTACCTAAGATACGTATTACAATCATAGCATAAAAATTAAAAGAAAATGGTGAAAGCAGCCAGAACAAAAACTTGTCATATCCAAAGAATGTATTCTTTAATCCATGTAACTTTTTAATGTTTAAGTGGGGTTCTTTTTGTTTTTTGTTTTTGATGGTAGTGCTAAGGTTTGAAGTTCGGGCTTCCTGCTTTCTGGGTCAGAACTCAACCATTTGAGCCATGTCTCCATCCCAGCCAGGGCATGCATCACCACACTTGGCTTTTTCTGTTTTGATGGAACGTTACAAACTTTTTCCTATGCAACCTGGAATTATAATTCTGCTCTTAACTTCCTTTTAGCTGAAATACCAGGTACATATTATGAGGCTCAGTTATTCGTTGAGATGGGGGTGGGTCTCATAAACTTTTTACCCAGGCTGTCCTTGAACTATAATCCTCCCTAATTTAGGGATGAACCACTGGTGCCTGACTTAAAAATGTTTTATTTAAAACTGTTGCTATATTTTCTAATATTCTGTTATAAAAATATATTTCAGATTATCACTGTATATTCAGTTATATTGTTGGAGGAGATTTATGCTAAAATTTATTGATATTCTGGTTTTAGAATTATATTGCAGCCATAATGGCCTAATTTGATGTTCTCTATCGCTCCCTGCCTTGCTTGCTTTCTTTAACTTGCTCTCATATTGTCTTTCTGCTTTTCCATCTGTGTATTGCCTACCTGCCTGCCTGCCTGCCTGCCTGCCTGCCTGTCTGTCTGTCTGTCTCAAAACAGTACAGGTGGTGGCAAAGAGATTATCTCTGATTTTTACTCATTTCTTTCTTCATATGTTACCTACCTTTGGACTGTTGAGTGAATCTGTCTTCAGCAAGGAGTTACCACATTCACAATGTTGGTATTTTCTTGCTACTTCAAACTAGGGGAAAATAATCATCAAGTGTTCAAATAGCAAATAAAACACCTCTATAAGTCTAGAAAGAAGACTTGTGTGTTTGAATTCCTTATCATAGCTTTTTGAGGAATTGAGGATATTCTAATATGCATTTTCTACTTTTTATCTGATATATTGAATTTATTTGTATTTGGTTATTTGAAATTTGATAGGGAAGGGGGAAAACCAAGACGGGGGTCGAGGGGAGTAGGAGGGTGGGGAGAGGGTAATGGGTACCAAGACATGTGAAAGGGTATCAATGTATGTGAATTAATGCACCTTCTATCTGGCAAATATCATGTAACCCTTTTATTAATTACAATAAAAATATATTTAAAAAATATAAAAACCCCAAAATATAAGAGAACAAAATGAGACTTTTCAGTAAAAATTAAAACAAAAAGGGAAGGTATTTGAACTTCGTGGGGCAATCTAAGGAGACCTACAAGACTTAACCCCAGGTGGGGAGAGAGGACCCTGGCATTTAGCTTGCTTCTCACCAGCATGTGATGTGTATGCAAGTGCTGGAATGAATTCTGTCTTAGGCAGAATTAACAGAGGAATTAGCGAGCTATCTAGATCAGTTGTGCACTGGTAATCATAAATCATCTCTTAAAAGAGTGGAGAGAAAATAGGAACATGTCAAGGGAAGCACTAAAGTTATCACCATTGTAGTTATCTGCCATTTGGTAACGATAACTTTTATGGAGTTTTGACTACTTATAGACACTGTGTTAAGCTTGTTATTTTATCTTACTGTTGTTGAATCCTCACAATAGTCTCTGTGTATGAGACTGGATATTAAGGATTCAAAAATTAAAAATTGCCTTACTTGGTGTCAGCTCATTGACTATCTGAGGGACGTGGGGTGACAGTTGAAAGGCAAAATAGTTATGTGTCACTGGTGATAATGATCAAGGGAGAGTAAGGACGGGGCTTTTCAATATGAAGAGGCAACTACATATAATTGATAGGGAAGATGTTTTAAGTCACTGTGGTGAAGTCAGGATGATTTTAAACAAAGTCTTATATTCGAAGACTCAGTAAGTAGTACATTTTAAACAGTGTTGAAAGAAAAAGGACACAAGACACAATGTTTTCCCTTAGATCAGAGGTTGGGCTTATAGACTCAAAGGAACATGGTATAGGATTTTAGATTAAAATTCTGAGCAATATCATGGGAAGCTACCAGAAATCAAGATTTGCTTTGCCTTAAAGTAACCTGACAACAGCATTGCCTTTAGGTTGACCTGAAGCTGGCAGAGATCAGAAGATGGAGTCAAATGTGAGAACTGTGCATTGTCTGATGGTTTCAGGCACACAGTCAGGAAATCATAGGCCATCTTAGTGGCAGTGGTGAATGTTTTTGATTTGCCTGTAAGGTAAATTATGCAATGGGGAAGAATGGAAGAGTAGTTTGGCAGAGTGCTGATCCACGAGTACTTTGAAGATCACAACAGATAGTGCAGACTCTTATTTTTATGATATCCCCTTATCTCATAAAGGGAATTGAAGGCTTAGTATGAGAAAGACAGTTTAAAGGAAATAATTGCTAACAGATAGCTTTTGCCTTTTGATAAAATAACAAACTGGAAATCTGGCAGTTTGGGTGTCAGTTTGGAAGAAAGCAGGAGAGAGAAGGTGAAAATCTGGTCATATCTGAGGATAGTCCATGTCACTCATCACCTTATACATCACCTTTGCTGTTATTCCAGATAGCAGGATGGGCTCATGGTGAAGGATGCCAAGGAAGAGTAGGGCTTTAAAGGCCCATTCCAGATCTGAAGTCTTGTATGCCAGTTTGATACAATTCTCAAAGGTTAATATTGGTTTTAAATTGAGATTTCATCAAAAAGATATTTCCACGAAGAGGAGAAATGATTAAAACCACTAGAAATGTTCATCCTCATTAAATATATAAGGGTTTTAAAGACAGTTAAATAAGAACATGATTCAGTTGTGGATTTACTCCCAAACTTGTGTTCTCTGTTGTCTCTTATAGTAAGTGAGGAGAATCTATGAGGAACTCTTCATTGATGTTTATTCTATTGGCTAGCATTCATGTTGTAAATATAAGTTCTGAAATATTTTAATTATACTTATTTAAAAAACTTGAATCAGAAGACAAATGCCAGCTTGCAGCAATGGTGAGCCAAAATTGAATGGCTAGAAGATTTCAAGTTGTTCTCTTACTGTCTTTTACAGCATAGACAATGGCTTTTAACAGGTAATTTCACTCAGAAAGACAGTAAAACATACATAGTGTTCCATGCAGTCACAGTCATTTTTACAGACCAACCCTCATAAGAAACTCTGATTCATTGGTTATAGAAATCTTACTTCAGTAGATGTGAAGTTAGTAGAAAGAAAAAATAAAGATGTGTGTATACATTTAAAATAATGTTTTTGTTTTAGTTGGTAGGACAGACAAATGCTTTTGGAGGTAAATGTTGTATGGAAGTGAAGGAAACATTAAAGGTACTTTAAAATGCTATTGCAGTGTGCACACACTTCTCAGAGGTCCCATAAACTTTACAACATAGTTATCAGGGACTGTCTGAAAGTGCCAAGACAGTTCCTGTAATAAACAGCATCCTCTGAAGAAACTGTTTCCATGGTCTTGGAGGAATATGGGGAAGGAAAGAAAGCCAGACATAGAGAATAGAGTACATTGGTCTCTTCTGTTGTTGTGGAATGGATTTTATTGAATAGTGCAGTTGGAAGAAGTCAACCTCTTCAAAGAAGTATCTGCTAAGCTTTAAGGCTTAACCCATATGAGGCATGGAATACATCGTACAGAGGTCACTGCTTCTTTTTTGAGAAAGGAAGGAGATGACCCCAAATACAGAGTATACCACTTGGCCACTCTTCCGTACACTTCCTCAAGAGAAGGAAACAAATGGATAGAAGGGTTTTGGCCCGGCTTAAGAAGCTGTAATGAAGAGGTTGCCTCCAGTTGACAGCATTAAGAGTGCAAATAAATGGATACTGCATCTGGCAACGATGGGAAGCTGTAACCACCTGAAAGCAAAGGGAAAGGGGAAGATGTGCTGTTGGGGACTAGTGAGGAAGAAAGTGGTGGCAAGACACTGCCCAGTGGAATGGTTCCCATGGAATCCAGCCTTTCTGCTACAGGACCTGCTTTCACTTCCTAAGCAGGAGATGGGGTAGAAGAAGGCAAGAAGGAATAGCCCCCTTCCTGGGCAGAAGGCAGCATCACTGGGTACCCGTATGGTCTCTTGATCTCTTCTGGGAAGACAAATACATATTCTTTCAGCCCCACCTTGATGAGACTGTCTCATTTCGAAGCCACTGTCCTTTGAGGTTAATATTTATTTGCACAAATGGGCAGGTTCACCACACCCTGAGAATAATACCTAAAATACTGCTTCATTAAAATGCCTTTGCTTAGGGGAATATGCAAGGAAAGGATTAGAAAATTTGCTGAAACCTTGCACCACCAGTACCAGGACTGCGCTTTTTTCCATTTGTTGTGGGAAGCCTTTCTGAAGTAAAAAGGAGGTGCAACCATGGATATTTGAAAGGATGCCATGTGCAGTTAGTGGTGGCCATAAACACGTGGTCTTCACCAACTACTTGGGCTCTGGTCTGGCTGGGCTTTTCAGTGGCAGCTAACCATCCATGAATGTCCTTTCCCAGTTTCACTGGTGTGGGGAGGGTTGTCATCAGGGCCAAAGTGAGTAAAATATTAAGAGTGCTAGCACAACAGTTAAGAAGAAATAAAATTGAGAAACTACATGGCCAGAGGCCTCTCACAAAATTGTTCAAGTGAAAGGGGGACTTTTTCTGTGGAGTCAAGGAAGCATTGTTATGAGAAGTCTCAAGATTTAAGATTATGGTCTCTCTTGTTAAAGGAATTCTTGAGACATTGCACATGGAAACTAAAAATCACATTTGTTGTAAGTATGGGAGTATAAATTGAGTGCACTGATTTCAGACTTATTGATACAGATAATCTTTAAAAGTACAAATATTTTTCTATATTATGGATGGTCATTCATGATGGAAAAATCCAAAAGTAATAGAAAGTATCGTGTATAGTAAGATAAAAATAACTGATTCTATTGTTTGGAAGTTACCACTATGGCTTTTGCTTCTACTTATGTATGTGCCCTTAAAATGAAATTATGACATCATAGTTCTCCATTATATAACCAGATTGTTTCCGGAGTCACAACATTTATTTTCACTATAGTTGTGTCAAAGAGTTTGTAGGTCTTCTAGTTAAGAGGAAGCACTCAGTTTTCAGTACAAAGATTAGGATTAAACAGAATACATATTTACAAAGTTGTGTACTATCTTGCCTTAATTTAAATTTGTTTCATGACCTTTAAATATTTGTACAAAGAGTTTCAATTCTATATGCCAGTTATAAGTATAATAGTTTGCTATCTTTGTTTTGGACTATTTGTGTATTTTACTCATTTTTCTATGTGTCAGTGCCTTGGATTACTAGAGTTCAAACTCAGGGCCTCACACTTGCTAAGAAGACACTCTGCCACCTAGACCTTTTTGCTTTAGTTTTCTTTTTGCAAATAGGGCACCATGATTTTTGACTAGAGCCAGTCTCAGATTGTGATCCTCATACCTATGCCTCAATGTAGCTGGTATTAGAGGCATACACTAAAATGCTCAGCTGATTTATTGGGATGGAACCTTGCTGACTTTTCCAGTCTGACCTCTAACTATGGCTTCTCTCAATGATCTGTGCCCTCTCCTCACAGGATACAGAAATGATGAAAAAGGTAGAGAATTGCAATGTCATCTCCGGCTGTTATATTTAGCTTTCATTCCTAACTTTAGTTGTTTCCTAGGTTCTTTCTTAATTGTGCCTGCATGTCATCATAACACAGACATTTTTCATTTTTATATTTCTTCTCTCAGTAGGGCAGATGCAAAGAGCTCATTGATGTGGTCTGATAAGGCTTTCCCAGCCTCACACACACAAGCCCTAAGTACACGGTGGCTCATTCTGTAATGGCAGCCAAGAGCTGTGTGTGAAGGCTTTTTATGAGTAGTCCCAGCTGTTGTAAAAGAGGTACAACCAGGTCTGGCCACAGATAACAGTGCTCAGGGTTGAGACCCCCAGGCCAGAGCCCTGGGACCTGCCATGTGTTGTGTGATCCACTGTATTCCTTGGAGAGATCATAGTGATGACTCACTCCTGGCTCTGAGAAGTTCTTGCATAACTTGCTGTCACCTCAGTACAATTTCCTGGGATGCTTTATCCTGACACGTGCCTCCGAGGGCCTGTGCTCCGTCTAGCCCTCTTCCTATCCACTCACCCTGGGTCCTTGCATTGTTGCATTTTGCTAGGTGTGCTTGCTCTCAGCATACAGAGGCCTATGCTGCAAACATGGTGAACGCTACCCTCCCGTCCTCCATCGCAGAAACCCAGCGGCACCCAGGCCTCCTTGAGAATTGTTTGTACAAACTATTCTGAAGATTACAGATTGCCTCCTGGCACTTGGTTTGCTCTCCTCCTCCTTTCCCAGAATCCCCTTCCTTATCTCTGGAATATAGACATCCCATGCCAAAAAGCTCCAGGAAACAACTTTTGTTAGGTTTTATGTTTTTCACATTTTATTTTTACCAAAGCTAGATTTCTCCTTGCTTTGGGCTTTTAACTGTCCTTCTTTTACCTGAATGGCAAGTCTGAAGTTATGCTTGGAGTTTAGTTTATACTGAGTAAAAGAATGTGGTTTATGAGATAAGGTAGTTCATCAATTTTCAGCTCTCACCCTCGCCTCTTGAATACAGCTGTTCTTGATTACTTCATCTGGTGAGCCCTGCCCTGCTCCATCACATGCTTGCATTTCCTTGTTCTTTTCTGAGATTAGTTCTAGGTTCTTGCTGAGTCTGTAAACTCAGTTTCTGATTAAACAAACAGCTTTGAGAAGTCCCATTGAAATCCTAACAGATGAGATGCCTTATTTTTTCCTGAAATGTCTCCTGCATTTCCTCACCGTTATTTCGTGGATTGGGTTGGAAATGTTGGTGTTTGAGTAGCAGAAAGCCTCGTTTGTTCACCAGCTACCATTTGATTTTCCTAGCCAGGACTTAGCCTGCAGTTGTCATTTAATGATGAGGGCCCCTCTGCCAATCATAGCCAAGCAACGGCATAGAAGATGTCTCTGGGAACTTAACTACTGTGCTTTCTGTCTTTCATTTGCTCAGTGTCACAGTTGTGTCAAGAATACGTTACCTCTGTTGAGCATTAAGTTTCTGCCAAGTGGAATTTTGACAAGAAGTTGTCACAGGCCTCATGGTGTTCAGACAAGTTGTAGATACCAGTGGGAACATGATTCTCATAACAACTAGGAATTTGAATTTAAAATACATCCTTATTTTGCACTGCTCATGGTCTCCTCCCCTTAGTTAAATAGTAAGAGGTTTCTTTCTTTCTATTTGGGGCAAGGTAAACAGGGCAACTTTGTGCTTTATCTCAAAGCACTGTATTTGGTCAAGAGAATGTTCACAGCAGGTAGAGGTGCTCTTCTTTATCCCAGCCCTAGCATCCCACAAGCTGCTGCTTACCAGTGCATTGATGACTTATTGTCCTCTTTCTTTAAAATCACTTGCAGTCAGCTGTAGGTAAAATATGTATCTTCTCCCCATTTCCCATTCCCCCACCCTGGTCCTGGTGCTTGAGCTTGGGCACTGTCTCTGGGCTCCTTTGGCTGAAGGTACTTTACCCCTTGAAGCCACAGCACCACTTCCGGTTTTCTGGGTAAAAGTCTCATAGACCTTCTTTTTTTTTTTTGGCCTGGACTTGCTTTGAACCACAATCCTTAGATCTCAGCCTCCTGAGTAGCTAGGATTACAGGCATGAGCCCCTAGTGTCTGACTTTACTTCTTTTTTAAATGTGATGTTGGTAGGCCACTCAACGTCAAGTTTTTCTTTAATAAATGAATATGTATTTCTCAAGCAGCCAGGGAAAACCAACAGGTTTCAGAGTAAAACATAGGTAGGGGCCAGTTGCCCATGCATTGAACTCACTCATGTTGAGCATCCCAAACATTTTGCCAGGTGAGGAAGATGGCATCCAGTTCTGAGCTGTGAATGCTGGGGTAGGAGGTGGGCGGTGATGTTTGTGTCTAAATGGACGTTACTCAGCAACTCTCCTTTGGGAAAACACTGAGTGCATCCTCTTCTGTACAGAATCACAGTCCCTGAGTGTGCAGAGAGCACACTTGCCACCTTCCATAGCCAGATGTCAACTGGTTTGTGAGTCTGTTCATTCAGGCCCACTAGTGTTTATACCCACACCTTAAAGCACTCGAACATTTTAGAGTTGAGAAACTTGATGGTACTGCTTACCCCCATTCATAAATCTAGATTTAAATGGAAGTATAAAATGATCTGACTTAAGTACCTCCCTTTGTGTTGGAAACTTAGAAACATGATTCCAGAGAGTCAGATCTTGTTAGTGGCTTACTTGGGGGCTAACGGTAGAGTTTACATTCTTCGTCCACAACACAGACATCTGTCTTCCGTTGTAGAGTCCACCTCATCAGGAATGAACCTATTCTGCCATGTCTGTTGTGGTCCTGGTTCTGTGAGATTCCAGGACAGCCAGGCACCTTAAGATGTCAGAGACTCTTGACTAGCTGACAGAAGGCCTCTGCCCTTAGCCACATTCTTGCTTATAGAGATTGAGGATCCCTAATCTGGAAATCCAAAATGTTTCCAAGTCCAAAGCTGTGAGTGCTGCCCTATGTGGAAAATCCCATGGTTGGCCTCTTAAGTGGCCCAAGTCCAAGTACCAGTGTTCTAATAAGAGCATCACAACCACCCGTGGCTATCTGTGTAAGATGTATTTGAACATAAATGAACTTTAGGTTTCACCTTGGCACCCTTTCCTAAGGAGTTTTATTATGTCTATGCAAATATTTTAAAAATCTGTAGCAGAAAAAAAAACCAACCAAAAAGAACCCTGGCTTCAAACATTTCAGCTAAGGGATGGATCTACTTGGTTACCATTATCACTTGTGAACTGTTTGACTACAGGGCCCAGCAAATGTCCTGGTGGCCCAGACAGTTTTATGGAGCTAAAGCGCTCAGAAAGACATTAAACTTAAAACATAAAAGGAATATTTGAGCCAGGGCCAAACAAATTGTTTCCACCATTCATTTCTTTGTGGATTTAATGTTGGTTTGGTAGTACTGCTTACATGCATAAAAAATACATCAGTGTCATACTGACTAAAAGACATATTCAGAGATACTTTTTTCCATAAATGAAAATGCATCTCTAATAGGATGACTCTTTATTTTGGGGTGTTGAACGGAAGGAGGGGATTTTGTGTTATTTCATCTAAAAGAACATGCCAAGAATGAAAGAATGTGAATTTGGAAAGCTGAATGTTCTGCTCCATAATACTCAGTTGTGGAGCCAGTAAAGTAGTTACACATAGGTTATTCGTTAAAGATTGAAGGTCTAAATCAACATGTGTCACAAGACACGTGTTTGAGTAGCAGAAAGCCTCATTTGTTCACCAGCTACCATTTGATTTTCCTAAGCTGTTTTCTCTTTTCTACTCCATTGTTGATGGCTTCCATCTTAGAATGGAGGGCACCCCCCACTTTTCCTTTTATTTGGTTGATGTGAATATTTTCTGTAGGTTTGGCTGTGGAATTGAGATGAGGAGGAAGGGCCTTAGGCTTGAAGAGTGAAGGGAATTTATATAATATCCATTAATGTCTCTAAGGATGGAAGACCAGAGAGAACCATGAGACATTTTTTTTATAGTGCAACTTCACGAGTTTATGAAAGCATGTCAACTCCTTTAAATTTTTTTTGTTATTGAAAGTATGATTTTCAAGCAGGTGTTCTTATGAAAACCCTTGTTGCCTTATCAAACTCTTATGAATTTCCAGATGGAAGTCATAAAAACCTTTTTGTGAAATATTTAGCTTTTCTGAAAAAGGCCCCTTTTTCTCTTCTCATTTGTAGTCTACACATGTGAAAGGTCTACTGTTTGTGCACATTTATGTAGCTTCATGAACCTGGTAATAGCCAAGATGCAATGTAGTCTTCTTTCTTTCCTAGGTTGACACCAGAGAGTGATATGACCAGCTGGGTGGGACAAGAATTTTAAAACCTGAACATCCGCCTGGATATTTTTGGACAGTTCTCTAGGACTTTATAGGCACCACGATGAGTGTTGGAAGGCAGAATTACTTTGGGAGGTTCAGAGCAGATGGTCATTTGAATGTGGCAGCTTATCCTCTTCTATAGATCCCCAAGGCCCCCCTCCTCACGGAGCCACACCCTCGATGTGGGCGTGGTCACAGAGTCTGTGCTGAATGTCCAAACTCACATGGCTGTTATAAAACCCAGGCATGATCCCTGTGTCCAAATTGGTTATAAAGTAATGAAGATTATTTTTCACAGTCAACATCTGCAAGCTTTCATGATTCCTGTGGAATTGGTTTTGGAGAAGGGAAGATGTACTCTTTGTTTCCCATCCATGACTCTCCACCATCTAAGACTTCCTGCCAGACCTTTTTTGTATTGCTTAGCGTGGTTAGTACATTGGCCTTTTTTTTTTTTTCGGTAGTGGGACTTGACGTCTGGACCCTGGGTGCTATCCCTGAGCTCTTTAGCTCAAGGCCACCTCCTACCGCTTGAGCCACAAGGCCACTTCCAGTTTTCCGGTGGTTAATTGGAGATAAGAGTCTCATGGACGTTAGTACCTGGCTGGCTTTGAACTGCGATCCTCAGATCTCAGCCTCCTGAGTAGCTAGGATTACAGGTGTGAGCCACTGCGCCTGGCATACTTTGGATTGTTTTAACTGTGAAATATTATCAGTAGGGGCCTGAATGGAACATAAGTTCCTTGAGGCTTTAGACATGCTTGAACTGTAAGCTGAGTACAATCAAGTTCATCTTGGAATAAAAACCTTCACCCTATATATGACTTCCAAGTGAGGGTAAAAGAAGGAAGGAGAAATATGGTGCCGTTAATTGTTTTAACAGTCTAAATCAGAGCTGTATCATACGTGCTATTCTTTGCCTTTGATTATCTTGATGATTTGAAGAACCTTTCCCAAACCAGTGCAGATTCAGTTGCTGGAGATGGAGACCATGTCATAATGGTGACTGCATGTGTCTGCCTTGATGTCTCTGTGTTCACCGATAATTTATATAGTGGCCACTAGATGGTGCTCTTTCACTTTTGAAATAACGCATGTTCTGTTGAGGCTTTGGCTTTCTGGTTTTATTGTTTTGTTCAAGCAGAGATGCTAGATAATTGATTTCTTCCTTATTAGAACAGAGGTGTGCTCTCTCTCTCTCTCTTTCTCTCTCTCTCTTTCTTTTTCTCCCCCCTCTCTTTCTCTTGCTCACTTGCTCTATGCCTATGTCTCTCTCATATATATGTGTGTGTGTGTGTGAATTTTAAGTGGTTGTCCAACCTGTAAAGGTACAATAGGCTATATTGTAACCTATTGAATACACATTTTATTTGTATGCAAGAAAAATCATTTTATATCCAGTAGAAACTTTTGTTATATGTATTCAGTATATACAGATTATATTTAAAAGTTCATATGGATTAATACCTTGGTTTTTTCTCTTTATTTAAAAATCAAGCAGCAGATATCTGGAGGATTGTGATTTGATGCCAACCCAGACAAAGACATTATGAAACACTATTTCAACAGATAAGCCGGAAGTAGTGATTATTGCTATAATCCTAGCTATTTAAGTTATAGGTAGGAAGATAATGATGTAAGCCAGGCCAGAGCAGGAACTTGACACTCTATGGAAAATAACTAAAGCTAAAAAGGACTAAGGCTATGGTTCAAGTGGTAGGGTACTTTCCTAGCAAACTCGAGGCCCTGAGTTCAAACTATTGTGCCACCAAATAAATAACTAATTCTGAGACAATAAAATGCTGGATTATTGCAGGCTGTCTAGGAACCTGTGACATAGCAAGTGCTGCAGTGAATCTGGTCTTCAAGTGTGTTTTTGAAGAACAAGGAGTTCTCATCACTTCAAGTGAAGTGAGCGTGTTCAAAGTAAATTATCAGCCAGAGAAAACTCAAACCAAAGGTAAAGCTAGTTGAGACAGTGATTTTGAATATAGATAGCTCTTTATGTAAATACCGCAGGAGGGGTGATAAAGATCATCCTAAGAATTCCAAAAGTGCAGTAGTGTCAGCTGGCAAATCACAGAGCTAAAGGAAGCAGAGAGCTGTATGTACTGGACATACAGCGCCTGATACTTAACGTCGTGAAAGTTTTGGACAATTTTAAGGCCTTTGATCTTTACTATGTTCCTGTGACAGGGCAAGTGTCAGAGGAGGGATTTAAAAGCAGGATAAAGGGAAATTCTTGGAGGCAGGAGCAGTTGGGAAGGGATACAGAGAAGGGGAGAGATGTAGTTGATTGTACTGACTCAAATTAAGCCCAGCTGCTGGGATGTCTCCCCACAAAGGGCAGAGCATTCTTGAACTCAGAAGCTGTGATTTCACCATCCCAGCACCATGAGTAGGCAGCTTGGAAGAAACCTGATCTCCTTCCTTTTCATCCTCTTCCTCCACTTCTTGCCCATTTATAACTTAAGACAGTGACATAGTCAGAGTGGTACAGGTGTTTTCCTGGATTTTGAGATGGCAGTAGGGAAATCACAGTGCCAGGAGAAATTTGTGTAGCTTGGAGAAAAGCAAACCCTAGGCCCATGGTGGTGGTGGGGGGTGGTTCTGGTTCCTTTTCTTAGAGAATGGATGCTTTCAAAGACTTAGAGGACTCAGACAGAACTATGTGTTAGTCCTGCAGGTTATTCAGTTAACATCCGTTGAGTCTCTCACTTTTTTGTATGTGTGGGGTTTGAACTCAAGACCTGGGTACTGTTTCTGAGGCCTTTTTTTTTTTTGCTCAAAGCTAGCATTGTACTCTTTGAGCAACCGCTCCATGTCTGACTTTTTGGTGATTAACTGGAGATGAAAGTCTTACAGATTTCCCTGCCCGGTTGCCTTTGAACCTTGACCTTCAGACCTCAGGTTCCCAAGTAGCTAGGATTACAGTGCTCAGCTGATTCTACACAGGATATAAGAACTTGGCTGAGAAGTCAGTGTATCAGTATATATTAAAAGTGTGGGATGCCCAGTGATGTGACCAACCAGAATAAGTTCTCTTCATCATTCAGCTTATCATTAATACCAGTAGGTTGAATACTTTTTATAAGGTAACTGAACCCTCAAGCTGCTAGAGGATTTAGGATTCTGCTAACAAAAACTGGAGGGGTTATATCTCTCCCTTGGTACCTTGCTTTGCTGTCTACTTTCCTCAAAGGTTCTAGCTGCCAAAAGCAGCTGTGGGTTAGTCACCTTCCTCCTTTACTTCTCCATTCTTCCACCACCGCCACAGAGGGAGTCATGATCCCTTTGTCTTGCTTTCCTTTTCCTTTTTCTTTGTAACACATATATTTTAATATATGAAATAATTTGATCTATTGTCTCCCTGAACAAGACTGCATCTATTTGGCCAGAGGTCTTTTTTTTCTATGATAGTCTCCTTAGCCACCTAGGGTTATGCTTGATACTTATATTAGTTAGAAAGTATCTGTTGAATGAAGAGCTGCTCTTCTATGTAAGATTCAATAATAAACAAGGGAAATGGCATATAGTAGTCTGGATTATGAATTCTGTAGCAATATTAAATATTCCTGAGGGAAATTTGAAGTTTTTTCTCCCCATTAATCCTTGCCTATAATGATATCTTCTAGGTAAGCACAGTTTACAAGTATAGCTCAGAAGTGCAAGACATCGCATTATAATAATCAATTACCTGAGAAGTTTTCTGGGGGCATGTTACTAAACTGCCTTCTGATTGATTTCCCCTGTTAAAAATAAATCCTCAAGAAGTTGTGATATAGATCCAATAGGTTAATGTGCTTAAATACTTAAAATAGAGCCTGGAATGTAGCAAAGACTTAGTTAAGAAGTCACACATTTTGAAATTTTATATATAATTGCTTTGCAAATTAAAATTAAATGGCTTAGCTCCTCTTCAAATGGAAAAAAGAGCCAGATAAATGCATAATTTGAGTATTTGTTATATATGCTTTACTATATATATGTTTTACTACAATAATAACAGACCTACAATGAAGCATTGAACTCATCGAATTTATTGTCTTTAATCATAACAGTTATATATAAACACACAGACACTTAACACAGTTTTGAGGTATTGGGATTGGGATTTGAAGAGCCCTGTGCTCACCTTGACTGTCACTCTACCACTTGAGCTCTTTTTTCCCTCCCTGGGTAATTGGACTGCTTAAAAGACTTCCCTGCCTCCGCTGGTTTCTAACTGTGATGTGCAATCCTGTAGGTCTCAGCTTCCTGTGTAGCCAGGACTTTAGGCCTAAGCTACCAGCTCCTGAGGGGATATCACTTGTTAAAGAGACATAGGGGTATTATGAGAGTTTCACCTGAGATATAATTTCTGATTTCTTATAGATCCCCATATTAAGGTTTCTGGAAAGAAAGAAGATGTTAAAGAAGCCAAGGAGATGATCATGTCTGTCCTAGACACAAAAGTAAGTGAATAGTAAGGACACTCAGATATCAGAATCTTGTCTCTGCAAAGGTTACTTTATGAGGTTGTAATAACTGCTGATAGAGAAATGAAAAACTGGAAGAAGTCATGTTGTGTCTTAAAATATACACACGTGATTCCACGGTGCTTGTAAGGCTCTGCTTAATATTTTAATAGATTTTATCATGCAGGGTAATTATATGCACACCGATATGTGGATATATGTATGTATATCTATAAAGGATAGTACACACACACACACACATACATACACATACTATGTTCAGCAATAGATATTATCCTGATTAAATAGGCTGAGTAATAAAGATTATATAGGCAGAGAATCACATTGCTCTTCTCTTTGATTCCTGTGTGTGATGACACAAAGTTCCTGCCTGCTCTTGCATAGTTGTGTTCTCCGACTCTTAACTCTAAGCACAGATAACAAAGACAGTTAAATATCTGAAAATTTGTTCTTGTTTGTGAGAATTTAATTTCTTTAATCACATCTAAAACATTTATTAAATGCCAGGTTCTTTGCTAAGCACTTGACATTTTTAAAATCTGTATAACTAATCAGAAAGATGAATGGTTGAGCTGGTAATTGAGGGTGTGGTTCAAATCTGGGCTGTCTAGTTCTAACCAGATTGAGTGATTGATTGACTGCTTGATTGGTCTTGCTACTTCCTGTTTCATTGGAATGATCACTGATCATTCTTTTCTGTCTTTCTTTTGTCCCTTTTGTTTTGTTGTTTTTTTTAAGAGTTATTCACCTTATAATTATAAAATATTTTAGAATTTTTCTCCTGAGAGGGGGACATTCTTCTAAATTCTAAAGGTTAAAATGGAAGACTTAAATTTAAAAATCAAAATATTTAATAAGGTTAGGTTGAAAATTTTAAACTTCAGAAAGGTTAAGACTACTAATGAATGTGTATACATTCATGTGTATACCTGTTTTGAATTTTACTCGATAAGCACTGTAGTTTTCCAGTGATCATGCAGAAAATAGGAAAAGTTTTTTTATAGTTATACACTGAATTCTCACAAAGTTAGTTTATAGATTTCAATTTGACCATGGTGATTTTGTTTGAGTCTTTGAGTTTTTACATTTTGTCTTCATTTAATAAAGACATTGCACTGGCAGAGTCTGTGATTAAGGATTCTTCCTCATTCTTCTTTTTTCCCAGCACAAAAGAATGTATTTGCTAAATTTCCATGTAGAGCTTTCTGTATATATCAGACTTAGAAATAATTCCTTCCTGTAAACTTCCTTATTCGGTTTTAGATTTTATTTTTCTTCTAGTTTTCCATCATTATAGTTTCAGAGATCTCTAACATGCCTATCCCTGGTCTTATAATTGTGTTTATAACTGTTTGTAGTTATTTAGATTAAATGTTCCATGAATAATGTCTTTAAGGAAATAAAATGAGTTATTTATTTGTTAGCATAGCTGACTTCATTTAAAGGCTTCTTTCCAAGAAGTTATTATAGTAAAAAATATATTCACCTATTTTGTTCTGAAAAATTTGCCTTGAAATGAAAATATTTCTTAATAACCAAGGAGAATGAGGTAGAAATTGGGCATGTAACACTGACATTTTCATGTTAAGAAATATGTAAGATTTCCCATTCAGTCTCTTTTTGTTAATAGTGAGGAACATTCAGGGTGGAGTATTCAGGGTGCTGTTCTTTCCTTTTTTCATGCATCAAGAAATAACATTATTTCCACATAGAGCAACCGGGTCACATTGAAGATGGATGTGTCACATACAGAGCACTCACACGTCATCGGCAAAGGGGGTAACAACATTAAAAAAGTGATGGAAGAAACCGGATGCCACATCCACTTCCCAGATTCCAACAGGAACAACCAAGCAGAAAAAAGTAACCAGGTGCTTCATTTTTCCATGAGCTCTTTTGAGGACCGACTTACATAGTGTAAATTTTCAGTATGTATATCTTTGAAAGAGAGCAAGACAGTAATCATAAATAGTAACCCCTGTAAAGATGGAAGGTGCTGTGTGTGTTTTTTTTGAGGATGAGTTGCATTTAGGGCCTTATCCTATTTATCCACACGTGGTTGGTAGAAACGAAGAGTGTATGTGCTGATCTCAAAATAAAGCCCTGAAACAAAGGCTGAGAGAATGCCAGGAGAGGACCAAATGCTGTGTGACGCGTCTTAGATGCCACGTCGTCTGCTTCCTCATACTAATTGATTGATGTCTCTCTAGTTTATGAGACTTTTTCTGGTTGATCTCTTGGAACTTATATGTCCACATGCAAATATTTCCACTACTTGAAGAACAGGTAGCATTATTTATAGTATTTGGAAGTGTCCAAATCATGACACTAGAAACCATTGACCATAATGACAAATGTGATAGTCTTTTCTCTACAGGTCTTATTAGTGAAGTTGAGATGTGAAATAGGTACTAGCTAGGAAACCACAATAAAAAGGAAGAGCCTCACACCTAAAGGGTTCTATGGCATGGCTCATCAGTCCTAAGAGCTGCAGTCTGGAACTTCCTGCATCCCACCCCAGTTAGAGACGAATGTTGTAGGCGATGAATTATGAGAAGACTCACAGTGTCTCAGCAGAAAGATGGAGGACAGTAAAGAGTATATTTAATGTTTTGAGAATATAGTACAGCATATTATTGGATATTGGTACATAACTGGCCTGCAAAGAGTTTAAAGAAAGAGAAGAAAATGCCAAGAATAAGTATGTCAAAGATAGGGGAATACTGTGACACATTATTGCATAATATACTGGAGAAAGCTGGGCAGAGTTAGGGGTTCCACAGCCTTTTGACTGGGAAAGATGGCCTCTGGGGACTAAGAAGCTTTGCACAAATCTCAGGACTAATATGGCTCTGTTGGTATCAGACACCTGAGGAGCTCATTAAAATGCAAAATCTGGTTAATCAGATTTTGGGCTTAATCAGATCTGGTTTAATCAGATTTGAGGTCCTTCATCTTTAAGGGGCTCCTAAATAATGAAGGTGTCCTTTTCCCTTGACTCTCCTTTTAATAACAATGGTGCTGGAGGTGACTAGAAAAGCTGACGTGAATTTGATTAAAATAAATCTAATTATATTTTCTTTCTTCCACAGGTGTCTATAGCAGGACAACCAGCAGGTGTTGAATCTGCCCGAGTTAGAATTCGGGTAACTATATTATTTGAATATTGCAAACCGGTGTCAGCAAAGTCATATTATAAGGCATTAAAATATCATAGTTAATCAGTTTGTGGCCAGAGTGATTTTTGTGCCCATGTTTAAACATTTACTGTAGGTCTGTTAGTTGGCATTTTAAAAATGAGGTTCGGGGGGGGGGGTGTTTTTTGGGTTTTTTTTTGCCAGTCCTGGGCTTAGGCTCAGGGCCTGAGCACTGTCCTTCAGCTTTCTCAAGGATAGAGCTCTACCACCTGAGCCACAGCTCCACTCTCAGTATTTTGGTGGCTAATTGGAGATAAGAGTTGCACAGAGTTTGGCCTAGTGGTTAAAGTGCTTACCTAGCATGCATGAAGATCCGGGTTCGATTCCTCGGTTCCACATATAGAAAAAAGCTGGAAGTGGTGCCGAGGCTCAAGTGGTAGAGCTCTAGCCTTGATAAAGTCCAAGGACAGTGCTCAGGCCCTGGGCTCAAGCCCAGGACTGGCAAAAAAAAAGAGAGTTGCACAGCTTTGAGTCATGATCCTCAGATCTCATCCACCTGAGTAGCTAGTATTATATAGGCATCGGTCACCCCTATCACTGGCACTTAGATTTTAGAACATAATTAAAATTAGGCTGAGAGTTTGTATGTCATAGATACATATTAATCTAGGTAATAAAACATTATGTCTATAGAGTAATAGATTTTTATGTCTTTGTAATTGTGTTTATATTTCTAATACCATGTCCATAGCATTGGGTATGCAAATATTGAGTCCTCGCACTTGTACTGTTTGGATCTAATATCCACATATTAAGGATTTTTATTAGGTCTTAGATGAGCTTACTAAGATACGAGTTAACTGATGATTGGATGTACTATAGAACAGTTTTAAAATCTATCTTCAGGAAAGAACACATGAGCTGTGCATATTTGTACATTATAATGCTTGAACTAATGCCTTGGGTTCTCATAATTTTGTTTTAGGAGCTGCTTCCATTGGTGCTGATGTTTGAATTGCCGATTGCTGGAATTCTTCAACCGGTTCCTGACCCTAATTCCCCGTCCATTCAGCACATATCACAAACCTACAACATTTCAGTATCATTTAAACAGCGTTCCCGAACGTATGGTGCTACAGTCATAGTGCGAGGGTCTCAGAATAACACCAGTGCTGTGAAGGTAAATGATGCTGATAATCCCCCCAGGTTAATATGTGTAAAATCACCAGAGATTTATTCTTTTGTTCCATATATTTTTACTGTAATTAATAGAAGGGTTACATTATATTCACCAGATAGAAGGTGCATTACTTCACATACATTGATACCCTTTCTCATGCCTTGGTCCCTATTTCCCTCCCCGCACTCATCTTGATTTCTCCCCTTCCCAATCCAGTTTCAAATCACCAATTAAGCATATATAAAATATATCAGATAACAAGTGAAATATTGTAACAATATGAGATAACCAAGGGACAGCAAAAGAGATGAGTGACCACATAGTACATTAAGGACAACAGTCATTCATTATATGGCTTTTGTTTCTAGATCCTGGAGGTCCTTACATTTAGTGTCATACTATTTGGCCTTATGTCTCTAGATTTTGTTCTATTGTAAATCTCTGCTAGGAGAGCCCAAGGTTTCTACTGATTATGACAAATGAGGGAAACCATTGAGCCTATGTTACTTTGAGTCTGGCTTACTTCACTTAATGTGATTTTTACCAAGTCTTTCCATTTCCTTACAAATGGGGCGATGTCATTCTTTCTGACAGCAGCATAGAATTCCATTGTGTATAAATACCACGTCTTGATCCTCTCATCAACTGAGGGACATCTGTGTTGGTTTCATATATTTGCTATCGTAAATAATGTTGCAATGAACATCATTGTGCTAGTGGATTTAGTATGTCCTTGTTTCTGGACAATTGGGTAAATGCCAAGTACTGGAATTGCTGGGTCATAGGGGAGCTCTATGTTTAGTTTTTTGAGGAACTGCCATACTGCTTTCCACAGTGGTTGAATGAGTTTGCACTCCCACCAACAGTGTAGTAGTGATCCCTCCTGGCTACATCCCCTCCAGCATCTGTTGTTATTAGATTTCTTGATCCTGGCCATTCTAACTGGAGTGTGGTGGAATCTTAGAGTTGTTTTGATTTGCATTTCTTTTATGACCAGAGATGTTGAGCATTTCTTCATGTGTCTATAGGCCATTCTTATTTCAGAGATTTATTCTTTTTTTTTCTCCAGTCCTGGGCTTGAGCTCAGGGCCTGAGCACTGTCCTTGGACTTTCTCAAGGCTAGAGCTCTACCACTTGAGCCTCAGTACCATTTCTGGCTTTTTTCTATGCATGTGGTGCCGAGGAATCGAACCCGGGTCTTCATGCATGCTAGACAAGCACTTTAACCACTAGGCCAAACTCCCGGCCCCCAGAGATTTATTCTTAAGGATATTAATGTGTCTTTCATAATCTTCCTTTGTTTTGACAATTGAGTGTAATAGAATATACTGCATTGTCCTCTAACTCTTTCCCCATACATGGGCACTCATATTTTATACTATTACATTCCTCCCACTCATTTCTGCTAGGAAGGAACTGCCATGCTGTTGGAACATCTTGCTGGAAGCTTAGCATCAGCTATTCCTGTGAGCACACAACTAGACATTGCCGCTCAGCATCATCTCTTTATGATGGGCCGAAATGGGAGCAACATCAAACATATCATGCAGAGAACAGGTGCTCAGATCCACTTTCCTGACCCCAGTAACCCGCAGAAGAAATCCACCGTCTACCTCCAGGGCACCATTGAGTCTGTCTGTCTTGCAAGGCAATATCTCATGGTAAGATTACTGAAATTAGTGCTGTACTTTTAAATTTAACTTGAAAGGATATTACACTGTACTAATGTAATATTTAAGAAAGCACTTTGGAAGGCTGGCTAAATGGAAAAGTTTCTTAATACATGGAAATAAATAGAGTGAGGTTCATAGTTCACTGAATTTTACTGCATAGGTGACTAATTTTTTTGCAGTTAGACTAAAGAAAAGGTTATAATGAAATTAATGACTGTCTTTTGCGGCCCTGTAGTTTTTTTATGTCTGAACTCTGGCACTAGTGTGCAGTTGGCACTTAACTTAAAAGGGCTTTTATTTAAACAGAAAACCAAAACATACTGTTTAAATTCCATTCTCAGATGGATATGATCAAAATACCTTAGACATACATCAGAAAATGTCACAGTGATGCAAATTAATTGTATAATTAATATGTACTAGTAACAAAATAAATTCCATCTTCACAGATATAACTTTTGGTAGCCTGAAACATTTGTACATATAATAAGTTTGTAATTCAACTTACAATAATACTTTAGCCATGAATTTATGTGTTACTTATTGACAAAAACAACGTTATGATTCAACATTGCTTCTAATTTCTAATTTGATAATTTTTCCTTCCTGAATTAATATAAATCCCCAATTTGTAGCTTGATATATAATAACAGGATAGACCCAATGCTGGGCTTGCAAATATAAAAGCTTCCACTATAGTTGAGTGTGGTTATGCTTTCCTGTAACTCCAGCAGATGGAATTTAAGGCCAGCCTAACCTATGTGTTGAGGACCTGTAGATCCCTGGCCCCCCCAGAAATAAAACACGACTCCCACTATATTCTCTTGATCTTGACAGTAAGGTCAGTAAAAGTATCAGATGAGACCTTTGTGATTAACTTCAGAATTTATTTTTGGGAAAATCTTTAGAAAATTCTGTTCTCTTAACAATGATCATAGTCATTAAGCTAGCTAGATATTTAGATAGATACGATTTTTAAAAATTGGGTTTTTCTCTTTTTGGTCAAATTTACTTTATCAAATTGTTATTTAATGTGCTACCATACAGGTAACACATTCATATCCAATAATTACTGTAATTACTTGGTATATTTTTCTTTTCATGTGGAATTCAATGAACTTTCTCAAGTATTCTATACAATTATATATTTACAATCATACTTTGACTACAATGGCTAAAAATATAGCCTTGCTGTGATACATACTGTTATTGCACAGAAAGGTGGGATAAGTCAAAAGATTTTTGCCTATAATTTAATCACTGCTATGTATAGTACTTTTCCTTCAAAATCACTTTTGTCCTCAAGTGAAGTGGTGCATAATATTCTATCTTAATCATAGTATGTTGAGCATTAATTTTGGATATGTTTGTATAATTATCCAGCAACCAGTAGGCTACATTGAGTATATTATACATCAGAGAAAGCACACTTGATGTTTTCTATGCTCAGTAGGTTAGAGAGCAAGTAGAAAGCATCAGAGTTTATTTAAAAAAAAAAACAGTGCTCACTAACAAAATCAAGTTGAGACATTAGAATTTTCTAAGGTGAAGCATGGGTGAAAGAAAATTCAAGGTCAAAACCCCAAACTTGAGATACACAATTTTACTATACCCAAATAATTTCCTTTCTCTAAACATTATTCCCATACCAGCCTTCTGAGTTAAATAAAGGTGTATAATTTAGCTTTAATATTTTGATTTGCTCTTAAAAATCTGTACAATACTGCATTGTAAGCATGTGCAAATATCAAGGACTGGGATGCTGAAATCTTACTCATTCTACTGTGACTCTTTTTAGGGCTGTCTTCCTCTTGTTTTGATGTTTGATATGAAGGAAGAAATCGAAGTAGATCCACAGTTTATTGCTCAGTTGATGGAACAGCTCGATGTCTTCATCAGTATTAAACCAAAGCCAAAACAGCCAAGCAAGGTTGGTTCAGAGTCTGGACCCAAAGAATCATGTATTGGATCATAGTCTAAGCAATTTTATTTTGTATGCAACTCTTCATTTGCATTTACTTGCAACAAATATTCTATTATACATTCTACTATAGATTTAATTATATCTATATACATTTGTGAGATTATGCACTGCTTGTTGTGGCTTTCTTTATGGATTTATTAATTTGGGTATGTTCAGTAATCATTACTTTTTTACAATTATATATAAAAGAAAAACATTTTTGTTTTAATTTGAAGTTTTACTTAGTTATCAGAAAGTTCATAAGCTGCTTACGTGTTGTGTTGTATGTGTGTGTATGTGTATGTATGTGTGTGTGTTCATATCTAGCACAATTCAAGAAATGGTTATATTTAGAATGCGCCAACCATTGTTCTAGTTCTAGCAACTTAATGAACAGTTGCCCACTCTTTTTCATGCAAATTTTCAAACTTCTTGGAGCCTCTTCTTTAAGATTTTGCAAAATTCCAGTAATGACATTTATAGTAGATATTTAATGGGATATATATGACTTTAAGTACTAGTGAGAATGTAAGGAAAGAGGAATATTGCCATATTAATGTTGTAAACATTGACATGGCCATTTTGAAGAGTAGTTGAGATCATCTGATTACAGAGATTGACTTCCTGCTTGTAGATGTTACACTTCTTGCTACCTATATAAACTGTCAAGTTTATTATATACATGGAAGCTTTAATGTTATATGTGTTACACATAATTTGTTTGAATATTGTGATACTATCCAGCTGAAAAAAGAACTATCATACGTCAGGCAAGGAAAACATATTTAAGGAAATGATAGCCAGTAATTTTAACATAGTAGTGACTTTATAAAGTTTGATATCAGGACATTAGTATATCAAGAAACTTCATGCTTTACTAATCTGGGTTAACAAGAGTCGTTAGATACCAGGACTAAAGAGACCAATAGATAATCATATGAAGATGGATAAGCATAAGAGGAGTTCCATGGATTCTGAAGGAAAGGAGCAGATGTTTGGGAAACAGAGGTTATAGATGAAGACTTTAAAACCTTGTAGTATCTGGGATCACTTCACTGTGCCTGACTAGTCCTTTACCTGCTTTCTTAGCCACACTCTTTCTTTCCTACCCATTGAAGCCTTCCCTCTTTTGGTTTCTAATTTTCTTCTTGAGTCCATTGAGGGGGAATAGGTTATTTTCATTTCTTTTTCTGTGTCAGGAACTTCATCATGAGTTCAGCCATCAGTGAGGACTAGTAGAATCTTAAGGTCTATTAGTTACCTAATAAACCATAAATGTCAAGTGTAAGTGACTGCTATTACAGCGTCTGTATTTGGTGACAGGTTTGATTTGGTTTGAAAGGGTGAGTGGGAGTAAAGGGGCAGAGAACAGGAATGTAAGGCTGAAAGCTTAACCCTCCACAGCTGTGTGAGACCTTTACTAAATACCTTAGCTTCCTGAGTGGGAATGAGGATTTCCACGCCATCAGGGTTTGGAGAGCATTGGAACCTTCCCAAGGCGTCCATCACTGTGCTGAGAAAACACAGGGCGGATGCAGTAGATGATGCCTAACATTGTATAATTTAATAGCAGTACACTTAAGGAAATAATTGGTTAGAATTGCAGTGGATTTCAAAGCAGTATTAATGTTCCCCCCCTGAGTGGAATCTTGTTAGCCATTTTCATTTTCTGCCCACTTCCCTCACCCCTCATTCATTGTAGACTGCTCTCATGTCACCTTTATTTTTTTCTTCCATTATGTGTTTTCATAGTCTGTGATTGTGAAAAGTGTTGAGCGAAATGCCTTAAATATGTATGAAGCAAGGAAATGTCTCCTCGGACTTGAAAGCAGTGGGGTTACCATAGCAACCAGTCCATCCCCAGCAACGTGCCCTGCCGGCCTGGCATGTCCCAGCCTGGATATCTTAGCTTCAGCAGGCCTCGGACTCACTGGACTAGGTATAAAATTTATTATTACAGCAATTCTCAGTCACAAGGGAAATGTGTATCTGGTTCCCTTTCTACTATTTGGATCTCCATTGAAATGCTATTTTTCCTTTTTCTTCTTTAGGTCTTAAGATCAGGTGAAAAGCAACAAAGCTTGAATCAATTTGAGGTTTTATGTTAGGCTCTGAGGATTTCGGTTACTCAGATTCTTCCTACATTGGCATAAATAATCAAGGTCTGACTGTTTTATTTTCAGTGGCAGTGTTTATTCTCCTAAATTAAGAATGCCATTGAGATTGAAGCGAGCAGGCTGACTATAATTTATGTGTTTGTTCTCTCTTACATTTGCAATATTGCCATGGGTCCCTAGAGATAAAGATTATCCCATTTGCTTTTCAAAAAGTAATTGCAAATCTGTATGAAGGATGGGGGAGAAAGGGAGGCAAAAGCAATCTGAGCCCCACACCCAGTGTTTAGGCATGCCAAGCCTGGACACAAAGAAAACCTAGCTTCCCTTTCCAAGGGAAACAGATGGACCTATATTTATATATAAAGCAAGGAACAAGCGATATCATCTGAGGATATTTGCCTGTCAAGGAAGCAGAGCCATCTAACAGTCATGCTGGTATCTATGGCCTCATTCATGCCACCGTCTTAGAGGCTGGTTACCCTATGAAGAAAAGTATTCTGCTTTTTCCTTTCTCAGCTGTTTTCTGTAAAAACCTAAGGCAGTTTTATAGCTAATCACTTTACCTTCTGTTTGAAACAGAGAAAGTATTCTCAGCAGTGTTATTTTTCCCCCTAATACCTGTTGGGAAATAATATGACTACATGTAATATATATATAAGAGGATATACATGTGTGTATGTGTGTAATTTAATAATGATTAAGACCAATTAGCCATGCTTGGACACCATTAAGCAATGAAAAATTTCCCCTTGCTTCCTGATCTAGTAAAGTTATCCATATGCATCTGAATAGTCACAGTAACATAGACATTTCTTTGAACTAGAAAAATGACTCTTAGGTGATGTAGCAGGCACTGAGTTGATCCTGCAAGTAAGAAAATAAATATGAGTAAAGATGAAAAGTTACCAAATTTTATACATATTTTAACACCAATATCTGTCTCGAAATACTTAATACCGCACACATATTCCTGGAAATATGTATACAAAGGCATGATTTATTTTAGAAGGTGTCATAAATGCCCAGAACATCAAATGATTAAAACAAAAAATGATTTTAAAAATCTTTATTATTACAAAGATGATGTACAGAGGGGTTGCAGTTATATAAGGCAGGTAATGAGTACATTTCTTTATGGACAATGTTAACCCTTCCCTAGCTCTCTCTCTGTTTTTCCTTCCCTTCCCCACACCCATAAGTTGTATAATTTGTTTACAACTTAGTGTCTAGTGAATATCACTGCTACATTTGTTCACCCTTTGTCCATCCATTTCTGTGCCCCCTCCTGTATCCTCCCAAAGACAGATAAGTGAACAAACCAGACAAAATGAAAACAAAAGAAAAAATTCATTCCCATTTCCTGGAGCTCATTTTGATAAATATTATTTTATATGATCAGAGGCACATAGGCATGGTGTCTTTGTGTATCTCCACTAACAGTATCCTTCTTTAGTCTCACTGTGTGTGAATGCCTAGAGTCCTGTGTATTTTACCACGTCTTAGTGTATTTTAGATCTAGCTTCTGCATATGAGAGAAAATGTACACTGTTTATCTGTCTGAGCTTGGCTTATTTCACTTAACAGGGTTTGTTCTAGGTCCATCCATTTCCCCGCAAATGACATCATATTATTCTTTCTAATGGCTGTGTAAAATTCCATTGTGTAATAGTACCATATTTCCAAAAATGTTTTTTGAAGTAAGTTTTTCTCATGGCGTTGGGGCCAAAAGAAATCATGTATGTGTTTTGACATGCATGTGACAACTTTAGAGCTGGACCCTAATAGATAGCAGGACCTCTGGTAGATCTAGTTTTGCCACGGGAAAATATTTCCTTGTCCCTGCCAATGGCAAGTGATGTGAAAAGAGCTTGTTTGGAAGCAGGTTATGAGCTGCTGTTCTGTTTTAGACCCCTCTGTCTTTCCTTCCTGGTAACATCTATTTGTGGGTGAGCTGATTCCTCTGTTGGAGATTTATAAAAATATTCCATGTGAATATTTGAAAAGAAAGAAAATCTGTCACCCATATTTTATATTTAGAAAATCACAGGTTATATTGATATGCATTCCAAATGGCAAACTTGGTACCATCTCCAGTTTAGAATCTAGAATATATTGGCCCTGACTTTTGCCTTCATTTATTACAGGTCTCTTGGGACCTTCCACCTTATCGCTGAATACTTCGACAACCCCGAACTCACTCTTAAATGCTCTGAACAGCTCAGTCAGCCCTTTGCAAAGTCCAAGTTCTGGTACCCCCAGCCCCACATTGTGGTCACCCCCACTTACTAATACTTCAAGTGCCACAGGTCAGTGTCCTTTTAATCTAAGCATGAATTAAGTGTTTTCAGTTTTCAAATGAAAATTTACTAATGCTTCAGGTTCCTTAGGGGGAGCATTGTGGTTCAGAGCATGCTCCATGCCAACAGACATTGCTTGATGCAAAGCACAGAGCAGCAGTGAGTTATTCTGATACGCATAGAACATGACCAATAGATTAGAAGAGAGCTTGATATGCAGGGCACAGCAGCAAGGTACATACTGGTGATGCACCTGGTAGTTTTATTTATTTTTCCCATGGAGGTTCTGTTTAATCCTGCACAGTTTAACCAGATTTCTCATCTGACCCAGGGGATTTAGATTAAATATTCTCTAAAGGGTTTCATTTCAGCATTCGATTGTGCTTTTGTAGTCATGTTAAGCCTGTTTATCTCTAGAGAGATACAAAAGTTGAATTCTAGATTGACCTCTACAGAAATACCACTTTTTAAATTGTTACTAAAAATAACAGCTGTTGCTTCTGAGTTTTTCTCTGTCTAACATGTGTGTTCATGACATGTTACCCCAGGTTTCTCTGCCATCCCACATCTCATGATTCCATCTACTGCCCAGGCCACCTTAACCAATATTTTGTTGTCTGGAGTACCCACCTATGGGCACACAGCTCCTTCTCCCCCTCCTGGCTTGACTCCTGTTGATGTCCATATCAGCAGCATGCAGACAGATGGCAAAAACATCTCTGCTTCTTTAAATGGACATGCACAGGTAATGCCTTCCTACCAAATGGTATGATTCTATGCGGCTTAGGAGAGATAAGCATTTGTAACATGCTTCAATCATTACCAGAAATGTCAACTAAATTGTAGTGTTATGACCAAGGGATGCATCTTGTGTTTTGTGATTTCAGTCTCCAAATATAAAATATGGTGCAATATCCACTTCGTCACTTGGAGATAAAGTGCTAAGTGCAAATCATGGTGATCCATCCATCCAGACAACTGGAACTGACCAGGCTTCTTCCAAGTCAAACTCTGCAGAAGGTCAGGAACTACTAGCTTTCCTCCTATGCATCTTGTTTGTAACTTGGATGAGGGGAATTGTGGAGAGTTTGTGCAGTGATTTTTCAGTTGGCTGTGCTGACCAGCCATGATACGATGCTAATATGTGGAAGGGCCTTGTCTTCAAGGAAATTCCAACATTCATTGTGAAAAGGTTCCCTACAATGCACTTTTCTATGCTAGGAGCCAGTGGCTTGGGCCACATACTCAGGAGAATGAGATCCAGAGGATCAAAGTTGGAAGGCTAGCCCAAGTTAAAATGTCTGTGAGACTTTGTCTCCAGAATAACCAGAAAAGAAGGGTGCTCAGTGGTGCAATTGGTTAGCGTGCAGTATTTATATAACAGAATATCCAGAAAAATACTGGACTGGAGATTTGGCTCAACTGATAGAGTGCCAGGCATGCAAGCATGAAGCATTCTCATGACATTGGATCTTATTCTATGAAAGCTTTTATAATTATATAACAGGAAAGCACTGACTCTGTAAATGCGTGTCTGTATTCAGATGTCTTCCTCTCCTTCCAAGTACTGTATCTTTCTGTAATCCTTCACCCCTGGTCATGGTAGAGTTTTGTTGTCAGCCTGGGTTTATTGAAGTGTCTATCCTCTTTGTAGCTGAGTGCTGGTAGCCTGTGTCAGGCTGGCAGTGTCTCTGCAGAGGTATAGGTTATAGGTTATAGGTTTTTGCCTTTGTGATTGCTGTCAATTGCAAAAAGAGACGTAGGCTTTTCCCCCCTTCTTCCTCCTCCCTGCAGGTTGTAATGATGCCTTTGTTGAGGTTGGCATGCCTCGAAGTCCCTCCCATTCTGGGAATGCTGGTGACTTGAAACAGATGATACGTCCTTCCAAAGCTTCCTGTGCCAAGAGACAGACAGTGGAGCTACTACAAGGCACGAAGAACTCTCATTTACAGTAGGTATTACCCTACTTAAACCCCTTGATTCCTTGATGCAAAATGTAGCAGGCAGAATTTATTGTAATATTAATGGTTAGTACTCATTGGGTCCAGTCATGTTATTGCTAATCTGCAGGCTTTTTTTTTCCCCTGAGTCCTGGGCTTGAGCTCAGGGTCTGAGCACTGTCCTTGGATTTTCCTCAAGGCTAGAGCTCTACCACTTGAGCCTCAGCACCACTTCTGGCTTTTTCCTATGTATGTGGTACCAAGGAATCAAACCCCGGTCTTTGTGCATGCTAGGCAAGCACTCTACCAGTAGGGAAAACTCCCGGCCCCCTCTGCAGGCTCTTTTGTTTTCTTTTTTTTTTTTCAAATTATTTTCTTATAGTTTTTTTTTTTTAAATACGAACTGGACACAAGTTACTCATGCCTGTAATCCTAGTTACCCAGGATGCTAAGAGCTTAAGATTGCAGTTTAAAGTCAACCCAGGAAGGAAAAATCCATGAAATTTTTCTCTCTAAGAACCCAGTGAAGCATTAGAAGTGGAGCTGTGGCTTCAATGGTAGAGTATCAGCTTGTCATTAAAAGCTAAGGGATTAGCATCCAGGCCCTAAGTTCAAGATCCAATACCACTATCACACACACACACACACACACACACACACACACACACATCTAACCTATTTGTAAATCATTTCCTCACTAGGTTGTTTGGGTTTATATCCATGTCCTCTAAATAACATATATTTCTCTGAAATTTTAACTTCTCTGTTCTTCAGTAATCATTAAGTGACAGTATTTACTCCCTAATTTTTACTGCTAGAAAATATCCCTGCATCCTTTATCAGTTGGCTCTGAATTTCTCTAAGCTGTGGCTACCTTTTTCCAAGACAGTTCATTGCAAACTTTTTAGTAAGTATTTGAGACAGTGTTGTGACTATTTAAAATCACATCAACTAGAAATCCATGAATTATGCTGGGTAGAATGCTCCCTTGAGCAGTACATTTTCCAATGGATTGCTTTCATTCTTTTTCCCTTTTTTCTCTCCACTTCCTCTCTTCTCTCTTACCCTTCCTCATCCAATCTATCCTTTAATTTCTTATTCATTCCTTGTATATTCTCATAGTGCCTTTATGAAAATGATCACTGTGTGTATTATTACTTCTTTTCTCACCAAAAACAAGATTACTTTGCAAATAGTCATCTCTTTTTGTCTGATTTTGTTTCATCTGCATTTTGCTTTACATGGCACATCCCAAATGAAGGATCTTTAATACTGGTGCAGGAGTGGGTAACTTTCCTTCTGCTATGAGGCATGTGGGTATATATATATTGTTCTTGGGCCATATAAAATGATAAATACAGGCAGAAGGTTATGGACAGCAGAAAAAAATGAACATGCTTCATTCACTCTGGCCATGAACTGTTTCATAGATCTTATCTGGCCAGCTGGCAAGCTGGGCACTGACTATCCCTGGCAGAGATACACTCTTGCTCTTTTCTACCTACCAAAGCACCTGGAGTATACACTCTTACCTTTCATCATTGAGTATGTTCTGAGCTTTCTCATCTCCTTTCCTTCTTTTTTTATTTTGGCAGTCCTGGGCTTGAACTTAGGGCCTGACAATGTCCTTGAGCTTTTCAAGGCTAGCACTCTACCATGTGATCCACAGCACCATTTCTAGCTTTTTTTTCTGTGTATGTGGTACCAAGGAAATGAACCCGGGTCCTTGTGCATGCTAGGCAAGCACTCTGCCACTAGACTAAACTCCCAGCCTTCTCATCTCCTTACTGAACTGACCTGAAACCTCCATCGTGGTCTCCCCAACACATTTTCTCACCTGCTTCATCTCTATTTTGCTGGAGTGTCTATTTATTTATATTTATTTATTTATTTATTTTGCCAGTCCTGGGCTTGAGCTCAGGGCCTGAGCACTGTCCTTGGACTTTCTTAAGTCTAGAGCTCTACCACTTGAGCCTCAGCACCACTTCTGGCTTTTTTTGTCTGTGTATATGTTACCGAGGAATCGCATGCTAGGCAAGTACTCTACCACTAGGCAAAATTCCCAGCCCTTGATGGAATGTCTTTTAAAAATATGAATCTAATATATATATATGTGTATGGCATAATTATTTTTAAATAAAATCTGTCACTATAAAAAATATGAATCGAATCCTGTCACCTTGTGGCTTACAAAGCACCAGAATTCTGTTCTGCCTGCTTCTTTTCCTCCTCCTCTTCCTTTTCTTCCTCGTTCTCCTCCTCTTTCTTGCCTCCTTCTTTTCCTCCTAATTATTTGGCCTTTGGCACCAGAGAACTTGTGATGCCCCATTATTCACAGTGATCAAGCGATTTATTCATTTCATTTTGTATTCTAGTAGTGCTTTCTAAATTGATCTAAATTCCTTTGATGCAACAGAATAAAACTATGAACAGATAAACAGTTCACTCCTTGATTACTCTGTTTTATTTTTTATTTTTTTTGCCAGTCCTGGGCTTGAGCTCAGGGCCTGAGCACTGTCCTTGGACTTTCTCAAGGCTTAGCACTCTACCACTTGAGCCTCAGCATCACTTCCAGCTTTTTTCTTCAATGTATGTGGTACCAAGGAATCGAACCCAGGTCTTTGTGCATGCTAGGCAAGCACTCTACCACTAGGCCAAACTCCAAGCCCCGATTACTCTGTTTTATACCTCTTTGATTTGAGCCTAACAGTTCATTTGGATGTGAACTTGAGGTGTATGTGTACTGTATGTATCTTGTGTTGAACTCAGCTATGCTGTCCATTATAAGACATTCTATTCATCTTGCAACAAAGGCTTTGAAGAATATTTCTTATCTACTTTATTCATTCATTACTAATATATGCATTTTACATACATGAATTCTATCATCTGTATACTCCTCAGATTCCCTTAATGTTTGTTTAGACCTTGTTAGTTGAGGTATAAAAATAGGAAAACATTTTATATATTTGTAACTGCTCTGTACATCACCTTACGATAACAGTTTTTTTAAAAAAATAGCAAAACTTGTTCATACATCCTTTCATTGTGTATAAGATATAATATAAATTATTATAACATTTGTTGATATATATTATATAATCATTTTAAGCCATGTCAGCATGCTTGAGTTCAACTTCTGGCTCTACCATTTACATTAGAGGACAACTTTGGTCAAGGTAACCCCTCATCTGTCAAATGCAGTGACAGTAGCACCTTATATCTTTGTGTTGCTCTGAAAATAAACTAAGGAAAGATATATAATCAGAGAGGAGTGTGGGCATGCATAGCTAAGGTGGTCCATAGGAAACATGCAATGCATGTGAATGGGAGGGGCACTGAGTGTTGAATTCCAAATTTTCTCTCATAGCAGTACTGACAGATTGCTGTCAGACCCTGAACTCAGTGCTGCGGAAAGCCCTCTGGCTGACAAAAAGGCTCCAGGGAGTGAGCGTGCAGCCGAGAGAGCAGCAGCTGCCCAGCAAAACTCTGAACGAGCTCGCCTTGCCCCACGGCCAGCGTACATCAACATGCAGGTAATGGAGGTAAAATGGGAAAGTCACTTAGTAACAAGGGAATTAGGAGAAGATAGGAAAAATCCAGTGAGGGTTAAGCAGTTATGTAGAAACTAACCTTTCTTCCTTACCACTGGTCAAAAATAAAATTTACATGTATATGCAGTGGTTAGGAATTGGCTTTGGTATAAACATTTAAAATGTAGGATTTAGTTTAAGTGAGGATAATTCTTTACAATGTAATCTTAAAAGGTGTAAGATGATTCTTTCACTGGCTTATGCAAATAACATTCACCTGTTACTTGAAAAGTTGTAGATAAATGTGAGAGACTGTATTTCTGAGGATTACTGCTTCATGACAGAGACTGGGATAAATAGATGTAATATTCTCCTGTCTGTAATGGTGATAATAAATTTAGTACCATTTTGAGATGAAAATCACTAATGTTTTAGTTCTTTAGAACACATATATTAAATATAATATTAGAAGTTATTTATGTTTTAATTCTTTGAAAGAAGATGCTGAATATTAGTGATGGTTTTGCTATTTATAGATTTGTATTATTATTTCAAACAACTTTCTCAGCAGGGATTTCTCTATACCTTTTTTTTACCTTGCCATATTTCTTTTTATTTATTTATTTAGTTATTTATTTATCATTGTGATTAATAGAAGGGTTACATTATATTCACCAGATAAAAGGTGCATAACTTCACAAACATTGATACTCTTTCTCATGACATGGTCCCCATTTCCCTCCCAGCCCCCCCGCTTATCTTGATTTTAAAGTATTATGTTAAATTACTCAAAATAGGTTACTAAGCATGAAATCAAGAAACCTGATTTCCATATAGATGACAATATGAATTGAGGATTTTGCTTTGTATCTTTAGAGATTCCTATAGACATTTTAACTTTCCATAACAGAATTTCTATGAAGACTAACCAACTTACAAAAGCTGTTATAGAACTATCAAATAAATGATTTCACGAAACTAATTATATTACTATAAGTCCAGTGCAGACCTCCTTGTGTTTTAATCCTTTCCACTTGAGCATTTGAAAATGAGTTTTTAGGAAAATAAAACTATGACCTTTATAAAGTGTCAATAACATTTTTGAAGGCATTTACTACATTTGGTCTGTTGGATTTCTTTTCAGTTAATGTAAAATAAATTCTCCTATTTTTTGAAAAAAATGCCAATTTCCTTCTTTGCTCTTTTGCAGTTTACCTCATCATGTAGTTTTCTGCTTTTTTTCCTATCAGGTTTATATGTTCTGTGAACCATTTTCATGCTCCTTTTTTTTAGGATGGGAGAAAATGTTGATGTTCTTATTTTTTATCATAAATACATGTACGAATATTAGTAGAGAATAGCTGACTTCTAAAACCACTAAGAGATCAATAGCAATGATCATTGAGATATGACAAGAGAAAGACTGAAGATTTTTGTGTCTAAAAATGTATCTGTCTCCTAAGCACCATGTCACTGTCCCATTCCTGTCTCAGATCCCAATTTATTTTATAGTTCCCTTACTCAGCCTTCTAGCTCTGATGTCTTTGAGGCCAGCCATAGATTATTTATTATATATTGTTGTATCCTTCCAAAAAGCTCAGCACAAACTCTCTAGCCAGTAAGCAATCAATAATTTTTTTTGAACAGTGAATGCTGATTCCTGCCCCCAATACTTTTGGGCATTGACAATTAAATGTTGGTTTTTAATATTTAGATTAGGATTTCATGAATATCATCTAGTCATGGTTATCTAAAAAATATATTTCTCCTGAATTATTGCCATCTTTTTGGAATTCATGTTCTGGTTTGTTTAGAAAAACCTCTGTTTACGTTTATCATCCAGCCTAATTCTTATTGACAGCACATTTCACTCTGAAATATGTACTTTTAGACCATGAATAGCTCAAGGAATTATATAGAATGTGTAGTTTTCCTAGGAGAAGAGTGAAAGAACTTTTGTTAGTTGGTTGTGGTCCTTCCTGTTGGGACTTAGAAAAACCCTCACATCAGTACTTGGCTATCTCTTAAATAGGGGAGCAATGTGAAGTTGTGGTGCCTTGACTACTTTCTTTTTTTTAATTTTTTATTGTAATTAATAAAAGGGTTACATGATATTTGCCAGATAGAAGGTGCATTAATTCACATACATTGATACCCTTTCACATGTCTTGGTACCCATTACCCTCCCCCCCACCTCCCCACCCCTCTTGGTTTTCCCCCCTTCCCTATCAAATTTCAAATAATCAAATACAAATAAATTCAATATATCAGATAACAAAGTGAGATCTATAACAATATGAGATACCCAGGGACAGCAAAGGAGATGAGAGACAACATAGTACATTAAGGACAACAATAATTCGTTATATGGCTTTTGTTTCAATATCCTGGAGGTCCTTTCAATTAGCTACATACTATATGGCCTTATGTATCAAGATTTTGCTCTATTGCAGATCTCTGCTAGTAGAGCTCAAGGTTTCTACTGATTATGACGAATGAGAGAAACCATTGAGCCTAAGTTCCTTTGAGTCTGGCTTACTTCACTTAAGATGATTTTTTCTAAGTCTTTCCATTTCCTATCAAATGGGGCGATGTCATTCTTTCTGACAACAGCATAGAATTCCATTGTGTACAAATACCACAACTTTTTGATCCACTCATCAACTGAGGGACATCTAGGTTGGTTCCATATCTTTGCTATGGTGAATAGTGCTGCAATGAACATTGTTGTGCTAGTGGGTTTAGTATGTCCTTGTTTCTGGATGGTTGGGTAAATGCCAAGTAGTGGAATTGCTGGGTCATAGGGGAGCTCTATGTTTAGTTTTTTGAGGACTATAATGTTTTCCATAGTGGTTGAACGAGTTTGCACTCCCACCAACAGTGTAGTAGTGATCCCTCCTGGCTACATCCCCTCCAGCATCTGTTGTTATTAGTTTTCTTGATCCTGGCCATTCTAACTGGAGTGAGGTGGAATCTTAGAGTTGTTTTGATTTGCATTTCTTTATGACCAGAGGTGTGTCTATAGGCCATTTTTGTTTCTTCTTCAGAGAAGACTCTCTTTAAGTCTTTGGCCCATTTTTTAATGGGATGGTTGTTACTTTGGAGATTAGTTTTGGAGTGATTCAATTTTTTGAGTTGTTGATATATTTTAGATATGAGGCCTTTGTCTGTTGTTTGGTTGGTGAAGATCTTCTCCTACTCTGTAGGCTTCCTAATTAATTTACTAGCTATGTCCTTTCCCATACAAAAGCTCTGCAGTTTAATGCAGTCCCACTTATTCAGCCTTTCTCTGATTTGTTGTGATTCTTGGTCCTTATTAAGAAAGTTTCGACCTGTGCCAAGGAGGCCTAGTGTATCTCCTATTCCTTCCTGTAAAGTTTTCAGTGTGTCAGCTTTTACCTCCAAGTCTTTGATCCATTTGGAGTTAATTCTAGTGCAAGGTGACAAAGAAGGATCCAACTTTAGTTTTCTGCAGGTGGTTAACCAGTTCTGCCAGCACAACTTGTTGAAGAGGCTGTCTTTCTTCCATTCTATTTTTTTGGCTCCCTTGTCAAAGATTAGGTGGCCATAGGTCTGTGGTTTAATATCTGGGTCCTCAGTTCTATTCCATTGGTCTTCAGGCCTGTTCTTGTGCCAGTACCAAGCTGTTTTGAGAATTATAGCCCTGTAATAGAGTCTAAAGTTTGGAATTGAAATTCTTCCAGCGCTGTTCTTTCTGCTCCAGAAGTGTTTTTGCTATACGGGGTCTTTTATTATTCCATATGAAATTTTGAATTGCCTCTTCTATTTCTTTAAAGAATGCCATTGAGGTATTGATGGGTATTGCGTTGAATTTGTAGATTTGTTGGATTTGGCAAGATTGTCTTCTTATGAAGGGTTTCTCTTGTCCTCTGTATCATGACCCCTCATAGTTACTCATTGAATGTTATTGAAATGAATGTATGATGTCCTCCCGTTTTTAACTAGGTTTAATGTTATTGAATATGCTAATATTATGACAGGTGAAGGCTACAGTTTTGATTCTATCATATTTCAAAAGCAAATACTATGCCAGTTAGGCTAATAACATCTTAAGATACCCTAACATCATATCACTTCAGGTTATATTTGTATATAAATTTTGAGACAGATGGAGGAGCATTTTGGTAATGTATTATTCTGAAATTTGCTATGATTCTCATTTTATTATGCACTGTACTTTAACATATAGTACTCCTGGTATGGAAAGTCTTTTTAGTAAATTGGAGTTTATTTTTCCTATTGAAGGAAAAATTCTCTTCTCTCACCCAAGATGTCTTTAAGTAGGAAATAGTTATTGTTCTAAGCAATTAAATTTTCAAAGCTTGCTTAATTTATAATATTTTCATCACATTTCTGTCATATTAGGAAACAGAGCTCAGCACGTTATTTCAGGAAGAGTAATGGGACATAGTTAAAAATGTTGTTCTCCAACCATAAAGTATTAGTGTGACATTTGGAGACACTGGAAATAAAGATGTTTTCTCTCATTTCCAGGCATTTGACTATGAACAAAAGAAGCTATTGGCAACCAAAGGTAAATGATATACTTATGATTTATATGGTGATTGTTTTTCTATATACTTACAAGTGTTTTCAAATATTCATGGTAAATGGAAAAGTAGAATGTCTATAAAAACAAACCCAAAAAGGTACTTGGGTTCAAGTTATTTCTGTTAAAGTTGAATGTACTTAGTTAAATAAATTAGTATGATATAAATTACAAAACCACATAGTATCTTATTTACTATTTTTAAACACAATATAAAGTAAGAAATTTCTAGGTATCTTATGTTAATAACTAACATCCACATATTTTATAGAAACTGTACTCATGATCGATAGTGTGTGTGTGTGTGTGTGTGTGTACCTGGGGCTTGAACTCAGAGCCTCATACTTTTTAGACAAGTGCTTTACCACTTGATCCACGATCCCACTTTTTTATTGGTCTTTTCTTTTTGTCAGATATTATCTTATTATTTTTATTCAGATAATTATCTGAGGATTTTTGTCTTGTTTTTGCCTCCTTAGTGCCCAGAGTTATAGATGTATGATATCACACCAAGGCTATTTTTCTCTTTTTGTCAGTACTTGAATACAGGGCCTCATAGCACAGCTTTGTGCCATCTTTTTTTTTTTTTTTTGGTCAACTGTGGATCTTGAGCTCTGGGATTGGCATTGTTCCTGAGCTCTTCAGCTCAAGGCTAACACTCTACCACTTGAGCCACAGCACAACTTCCTATGCTGATTATTTTGGAGATGGTCTCACAGACTTCTCTTCCCCTGCTGGCTTTGAATCTCAATCCTTCATTTCTCAACTTCATGAAGTTGTTAGGATTATAGACATGAATTGCCAGCACCCAGCTTCCTGTTTTTGAGTCAGGGTCTTGCTGACTTTTTTCTGGGCTGGCATTGAATCACAATCTTCCAATCCCTCTTTCCCAGGTAACTGGAATAACAGGATTGTGCCATCAGTATTTTACTTTAAGAACTACATTAAACATGTCAAGCATTTATTTTATATTCTTTCTCCTGAAGCTATGTTAAAGAAACCCGTGGTGACAGAGGTCAGAACACCTACAAATACCTGGAGTGGCCTGGGGTTTTCTAAATCCATGCCAGCTGAAACCATCAAGGAGCTGAGAAGGGCCAACCATGTGGCCTATAAACCCACAATGACAACTACGTACGAGGTTTGTAGTGTGTTCCACCTTGTCTTCCTTGCTCTTCAGGACAGAGCACAGGCTTGGGGCTCCAGTTCCTTTTCTTTGCAGTCATAGGGAAAAACCGTCAGGATGACTTGCTTTTACTCCTGTTCTTGTAAACATCCTGGAAATTGATGTCATCTTACACAGTTTTTTTTTTTGTTTGTTTGTTTCTTCACTCGAAGTTATGGATTTGCCACTATGGAAATCTAAGACTGGCAAAGTGTGTTAAGGGAGGATTGTCACAAATGACAGAGCAAGATTGAGCAAAAGATAGAGGTAATATTTCATTAAAATGCAGACGTATAGGGTCTTTTCCCCAAAGGCATCACTACCAAAGCTACAATAGGGGGAGAAGGTAAATATTCAAACAAAACAGATATTTAGGTAGGAGTTAAAAATCCAGTATTTTCACTTATGCCAAGATCACAGCAGGAAGTTTCTCAAACAAGAGCTTCAAAATTTTTATGTTTCCCAGATGTTGGCTGTGCAGCACAGGGTGAGACTGGGAAGCTGGCATTCTTAACACAGGGAGGTGGGTGAGAATTCCATCCTCCTCAGCCAGGCTCCCCATGACACATGCTGTTTCCATATGACAGTGTTGGATTTGCTCCCATTAGCCTTCTGCAGTGGGGGTAGGGCTGGAGAGAAAACCTGCACAGACACAATTCTGAGATACTACATACTTAAGTGTAGTCCAAAATGCTTCTTCCAAAAAACCACAGTGTTCCACCAGGCACCACATACTTAAAGAACAAGTGCAGGTGAAGTGATTCAGAGTGTAATAACAACCATTTGTAGATTGACTTTTTCTTCTCCACCCACTTATGAGAGTATTGACAAAAGGCAAAAGCAAATAGGCTCTTCGTTCTCTTGTCTCTGAACAAGTGAAAAAGAAAATCTTACTGAAGTAGTAGAGATAATTGTCCCCATGGATCCGTGGGCAGAACTGTGGTGAGCCACCTGGCAGTCTATTCAGGGATTGAAGTGATCTCAGCAGTAAGACGGTAGCAAGTCTTCTGAAACATTTCGAGGCTGTAGGAGTCACTCTCCTTCTGCACGGGAAGCACTGGGAAAATCTAAGCATCTTCCTTCATCTGTAGAGACCTTCAGCCTTCCACTTTCAATCCAGGCACCTTGCCTCCTGCATCTCACATTTAGTCACTTCACTTGCTCTTGGGCTGTGTTTCTGTAGTTTCAGAGGTACATTATTTCTCCTTAGAAATGCTTGTTCAGTTCTGCTCTTAATATAAAATGGTAACCACTTCAGTGGTGTCATGGCCCAGTGCGTAGGCAATCGGTTCTGATAACCCCCACTGAGCAGGTGGGTGGCCCTGATACGTCTTCACTCCCTTGCACTGTATGCTCTTTCTTGTGAACTGAGGTTGGTGAGTGCTCATCATGGAGCATGGTAAATTCAAAGCAATACTGAGTAGCTACATTTTTTCCCCCTGGAGAATCTTGTCCAGAGATAACCAGTGATCTGATGAAACATGAGGCTTGGGTATACATGAATGCTCCTTGTTGGAATAATTGTATATAGTTATTTGTGCCTTTTGTGTGTAAAGGAGTACTTCAGAGTAGTACAGGAACAGCTAATATATTCCCAATTGCCGTCTTAAGTCATATACCCTTCTTTGTGGCTCATAAGGTATGTGTATTCAATCTACACAAATTGGATAATCCTCCCTGTAGGGGAAGTAAGTCACAACATGGAGAAGTATCTTGCTTCTTCAAGGTCATGGTCAGTTGATATCAGAGGAGTGACTTGAACTCATGGCCTTCCTTCATGTTCCTTATGACTTAATCAGATAGGCACATAGCCAGAGGTGCTGTAGCACAAAGATAATGTGCCTTATAACTATGATTAAAGGATCAAATAAATAGCGGCAATTCTCACAAATGATTGCTTTTATTTCAATTTTGGAGAACTTTTCTTGGTATCTGTCATTGGTTTGAAGGGGTGTTGTACTTGTTTGGGGTTGGGTAACACAAAGGAAATGGTGGATGTCTCATCTATGGTAGTCAAGACTGGAAGCTTAATTCTTCCTGTCCCTGTGTGAAACAAAAAGAATCCTGGCTGTGCCAGGTGGAAGATTTGCTTTGTGATTCCAGAAAGTGGACGAGTTCCAGCCACCACTTTCCCCAACGTTAGTGGAAGGATTCTTTGCACTGGGGAGTATCAGAGCTCCATTGGTTTTTCTTAAGCAAAGCTTCTCATAATGATGAGAAAGGACTTTGCCTACACTTCTGTGTATCCTCAGCTGCTGGAAGAACAAAGCTGAGACTCAGGGGCAAGGTTTAGCAAGGCAAGTAAATAGCAGTAGTGTCATTTCAATTCATTTCTCCTCCTACTTTATTTAGTATTTCCTATCTGTCTTTGCTGTTTACAGGGCTCATCAATATCCCTCTCAAGGTCCAACAGTCGTGAGCACCTGGGAAGCGGAAGCGAATCTGACAACTGGCGAGACCGGAATGGAATAGGACCTGGGAGTCATAGTGAATTTGCAGCTTCTATTGGTAGCCCCAAGCGCAAACAAAACAAATCAAGTGAGCTTTGACTTTTGTTCCTACTTGTTTGCATGATCAGTAGAGGATGTGTTTATTTGGTTTGGATTGGTTTGGTTTATTTGGTAAGAATTAACTCTCATCTTGAGACTTCAAGTGCATGGCATGTTCTTTCCCTGTTTCTCCAGGGAAGCCAGCCATGGAGTTACCTCTTCTTACTGCATTTTTGTACAAGTGCCTACTCTAGCATTGTTGCCTGAACTGTAATTATTCATTTACATATCTGTCTTTCGCAGTAGGATTTGGGTGCTCTAAATTTGGAGCCATATTTATTTAATGCTCAATTTATTGAGTGCCTATGTGCCAGGTATTGAGGGTATACTTTATTGTCCAAGCGCCTAGTATTATGGGACCCCTAGCAGAGGAGTACACACACACACACACACACACACACACACACACACACACACACACACACACACATATACATATATAGACTGAATGGGCAGCATACACAGACATCAGGTGATAAGGAAAAGAGGAACATAAGAAAGTAGTGAAGAAAAATAGTATCAGATTCACATCTCAGACAAATGAGGTAAGGCAATGGGGGGACACTAAAAGTGAAGAGCAGAATTTGATCTTTTAACTTGACACTTTAAAGTATAGGCAAATATCGCTGAGACTCAGCAGGAATGTGTTTTTTAAATTTTTACTATTATATTTAATTCATCCCATTAGACCTCAAATTTTTCTTTTAATTAATGAGGTTTTTGTCTTGTATCCTGATACAGCATTTCAGTTATCACTAACATTATTAGATGCTCAGTAGCTTCATGTAGTCAGTGGCTCCTGTATTGAACAGCAAGGCTTTATATCATTTTTCATGGTAATACTGGAGTCTGAACTCAGAACCTTATACTTACCTAGACAACACTTTTGTCAAGATCTCTCTCCCTCCCTCCCTCCCTTCTTCCCTCCCTCCCTCTCTCCCTCCCTCCCATTTTCCCTGGGCATCCTTGTTTATAACATTTGTTCATATGTAGTTTTGAATAGCTTTTCCATAGGTAACCCCCCAAATAAGTTTATTATTTGGAGAGTAAATTACATGATCAGACTGCCAGTCACTTCACATTCTCAAGCTGTGGTTGTGCTTCAGTGCTTTTCTCATTCTGTTTTGTTTGATAGTGACAAATCTTTGACCTGTCTTTTTAGATGATTTTGAGGGGACTTCTACTTTACCTTTAAATGGTAGTGTGTCTTTGGGTATTTTTTTCTTCCATATATTTTTTATTGTAATTAATAGAAGGGTTACGTTACATTCGCCAGATGGAAGGTGCATTACTTCACATACATTGATACCCTTTCTCATGTCTTGGTCTCCATTTCCCTCCCCCACCCCCACCCTCATCTTGTTTTCCCCCCTTTCCTATCCAATTTCAAATAACCAAATACGCATATATCCAATATATCAGATAACAAAGTAAAATACTGTAACAATATGAGATAACCAGGGGCCAGCAAAAGAGATGAGAGATATCTGAGGGATATTTTGGATTTGTTCTGAGCCCTTTTTTCTTCCCACTCTCCCTGAAAAATGTAAGACATCTGTTTTTAAGAGAAAAAAAGAAACTATCAGAAATTCCTTCCATTTGATATTTGTAAAGGACTTGTCAGTTGGAAGGTGAAAGTGATTAATGGCACCCAAAACAGTGTAAACAAGATTTAGCTGATGGATGCATCAGGCCCTAGAATAGATCAGATGGATCATAGCGAAGGTGAGTATCTTCCCCTTTCTTCTTCTCTAGGAATTCCTTCTCAAATGGCATCCTTGGTTTAAGAGTTCAAACTCCTCATGGAGTTGAGAGCCAGTGTTGAATAGGAGACATGGGAATGGTGGGCCATACAGCTCTGCTAGACTTCTAATGCAATGTGTTTATGTGTTTGGTGAGACACTTGGCGTAGTTTGTTGGTCATCATCCCTTGGTCTGTGAACCAGTCTGTTGAAACTGTTGCCCACTAAAACATTTGTAGAGCCAAGGCAGACCTCTACATTTCTGTTAGAATTTCTCCCAACAGGCAGATTAATTTGTTATAAATTAAATCCAGAATCCTTCTTATCACTTCATATATTACTCCTAATTTTAGAAGCACTCCTTTTGGTGAACTTGTTTGGTTATGCTTTCCCAGGGAATGAGATTTGTATGTTGCAATTATCTTGCAATTCCTTTGACTGAAGGAAAAGTACAAGGATGGCTACAAAGAGCCATCTTGCCATCCAAAAGGAGCCCTGGACTTGTAATAAATTTCCATACTTTTATTGTATCCTAGGGATCCCCCTTCCAATTCTTATTTAATTCACATCAAATCAGCTACGAACAGCGAGTACTTCTGAACGTTAAGGGAGAATATGATGAATGATTATTAACTACAGAGGCACTCTTGCTGAATTTCTACCTCCCCAGTGTAACTTTTAAATGGCAGGAGCCTCCCTGAAAGCAATAACCAGCATTTCTTTAATGAAAAGCCAATATTTCAGTAAAGGATTGCTGTACTGCTCTGTTCAGCTGAACAATGAAATCTGAAATATTTGGGTGATTAAAACTTTTAATTAAACCATGTTCTCTCTGGGCCTTTACACTGCTAGCCTGTCTCTGCTTTGCCTTTCAGCGGAGCACTATCTCAGCAGTAGCAATTACATGGACTGCATTTCCTCACTGACAGGAAGTAATGGCTGTAACCTGAACAGCTCTTTCAAGGGCTCTGACCTCCCTGAGCTTTTCAGCAAACTGGGCCTGGGCAAATACACAGATGTCTTCCAGCAACAAGAGGTTGGTTGTTCTGGTTTTTGGATATTTCGGTCTCATTCTGTATGAGATGACCTGTAGAAGGAAATCGCTCATTGACCTATGACCGTGCTCTTTCTGAGCATTTCTTCAAGTCTCTTAGCTTATTTTTGCTAAGAAAAAAAAATTTCATCTCATTTCTCAGTTATTTGGTGAAGTTAGTAAACACAGGAAAGCAAAAATGTAGAAAATTATGTTTGCAAAAATGTGCCATATCCACCCATCACCAGTTTAGCAAAAAGGCTTAACTGGTACGTTGAGTCACAGCTCCCTACATTCTTGAATCTGTTACCTTTGCCTGTGGCACTTAGGAGTAAATAGCAACACTGTCAACTACTCATATTACTGCAGTAAATTCTCACAGAATATGCTTTTTAGGTGTTCATACATTCATTAATTTGCTAGCTTGGTTTTGACAGAACTAAAACAGACCTGTGATGGCCTCTTCACAACCACTAGATTGAATTTTAGTCTTACTGATCAGCCATGCCCTATTCTGCATAGGTGTGTCACTCATGCTTGATTAATTACTGACCATTTTTACTGATTATGCTGAAAAAGGGGGCCTATGCATATGGGATTTTATAAAATTGAATTTATTTTCTTTGTTCCAAGTTAGAAACGTTTCAGTTAAATGAACACTTACACAGAATCACCTTTTCTTTGTGATCTTATTAAAGCACTGATCATCTGTGGAATCTTATTCTCGTTGAAGGCAGTTAACGGAGAACACAAGAGCAGAAGTAGTTCAGCTGACATGGCGAGAATGTTACCTGGAGATTTCTGGGTTTGGTGCTATCTATATTTCCTATTTGAAGAATTGAAGTAGATTTATCATAGATGCTTCTTACCTGAGAACACTTGGACATCGATAACCACAGAGGGTCTGCCTCAGATTGTATTAACCATGGGTCAGCAAACCACGACCTACGGACTGTGGCCAGATTTTTGTCTGGAGAGCTTTACTAGGACCTGGTACCCATTTGTTTATAGAATATCCGTAGCTGCTTTTGAGGTGTAAAAGCAGAGCTGAGCAGACACAACAGTGACACCTATGGCCTTTTAAACTCAGAACATTTATTTTCTGGATTTGGAAGGGAAGTTTAAATAACTAGTATTTCATTGAATAGAATTTCTAAAAACAGCTTTAGAATTACGATAACTGATTGCCTTAAGATTTTTGTAAGAATCTGAATGTGACTTCAAAAAAAATCAAAACCTTTAATGAAAGACATATTTGAATTTGTTTATGGCAGGTTGAAATTTGATATTGTATTCAGATATGTTTAACAAGAATTCCTTATTAAATCACCTCACAATATTGCGGTAGGCATGCTGAAGATTCATTAGCAACATTCACTGATGCTATATCATTTAGTGTTATTTCTAACAATAGATCCCAATGATAAAACCCTGTTATTTACAGCCATAGTCATAGTTAAGGCTCACAAAACCCTGCAAGGTTCAGGACCTAAGGGCTTAGGACTGTCCTAAGTGCCAACAAGTAGAACTAGCAGAGTTTGAAACAACTTTCTCATAATTTGAATTCGGTTGCTTTTATTGTCTTCCTTACTGTCTTAAAAGGAAGAGTTGGGTGCTTTGGTTCTTTCCTGCCATCCTGTATTTCTGATGCCAAGGAATAGTTACATACTGTTTCCCAGTACTTTTATTTCTGCCATTTTCAGAGATAATCTTTTGAGTTGAGTTAAACTGTAGATGGGAAGTATTACAGCAATGGTATTAACTGCATGCAAAACAAAATAAGACAGCATTCATATTCTTTTCTTCTTACAAAGATGTGTTTAACCATTCCAGAATCTAAAGCTATTATTTTTCTTTTTCCTGGTTAGAAATGCCTTTTTTCTCATTTAATTAAAAATGGTATCATCTTTCTTTTTTTCTTTTTGCTATAGTTGACAGGATTTTCAGACCTCCATTTTTATGCTGTTTGCAAGCATAAGTCACTGGTTTAGACTAAGAATGTAATCATCACACTTTCATTTCATCATTTTTATTTCTTAATTCTTGTCCTGCAGGTTTATGTCAATGCCATTAGGTTTTGCAAGTAGGCAGATCATTATCAAAAAAGGGATGTAATGTGCATCGATATTATAATACTGAAGAAAATATATAAGGCTACACATGTGTTTCTCTCCACAGATTGATCTTCAGACGTTCCTTACTCTCACAGATCAAGATTTGAAGGAGCTAGGAATCACTACTTTTGGTGCCAGGAGAAAAATGCTGCTTGCAATCTCAGGTGAATAAAAATGTTCAACTCCTATTCTAAAATCTGAAAAACTTCTGCCATGGTCTCAGCCAATGGGACTGGTTCTGCCCCACAGCTGCTCGTGGTTTCTGAAGGGCCTGAGAAATGCCCTACTCCTTCATCAAGGCATTACCTGAAAGATGACGTGTCAATGGTGTTCCTTAAAGCCTATTGAAAGATCTAGCCAGAACTGCACTGGACAGAACCCGAGAGGGGAAGCAGTTTAATTTTCCTTCTGCATTTGTGTTAATCATAACATTGTGTTCATGATAAATAATTCTTGATTGGATGTCCTATGCCGGCGTCCTTGCACATCAACTGAGACCATTCACTGAGACCAAACAAACAAACCACACAAGACCATTCATAACAAAACCTCGAACCTGGATTTCTTTTCTAATGTTTTAATAGAATGTGAGGTTCCAGGAGGATATTCTCCTAATGCTAGTCATCAATGCTGTCTTCCTAGGTATGTTCTTGGTATATGCATTGCATATCCCAAGTATTAGAGCGGTAGACTCCACTCACTTGAAAGCACAACAAGGATGCCAAAACATGGTGGGGAGATAAGATTCATTTCTAAGACTTTCCAGTAAGGTTCTGAAATATAAAAATACGTATGCTCAAAAAGATGGGCACTAAGGGTAGAAGCCAAGAGTAGTGTGTTGTGAGCAATGGGTTTGCAGGACAGGCCTCTATGAAGCTAGCCGTTGCATCCAATTGTTCCATGCCAGATAGCATCCACTAATCAGATTAGCAAAGAAAATTCACAGCTGGAGTCATTTCCTATTTTACTGAGGAGCCGATTCCAGTCCTTTACTCACCTCTTCCTAAGAAATCTGTCTGAAGCAGACACAGGTAGAACAGCTCTGAAACAGGCATGTAAGTCCCATCAGTAAGCTTCCTTAGGTTCCTCCATGTTCCTTCTGAACACATCAGGTTTAGAAGCCCACCTCCACCTGCTCTATCAGGTAGAGGCACAATTTCTGTTTGGTCCTGAGATCATGATGATGTAGTGAAAAGAATACTGGATTCAAATAGAGGAGTCCTGATCTTTGCCTCGGCCAAGCCATTGAGTGAGTTTCCAAATCTATTTTGAGTTTGGTTTGTTAAATGTAAAGATAAATTAGATAAGTGTGTAAGGTCACCTTTCATTTCTAAGACCTTTCCTTTCGTGTAATTTATCATCAAATTGAATGAAAACAGATAACCCTTTAATATAATAGCACCTTGTCCTTTCAAAAAAGAATCATTTATGGTAAGGTTTTCGGTTTAACCTAAGACTCAAAGATCTATTCTTAGATGGAAATTAACTATACACTTACTATACACTTTTTATTCATTTGCAAATGTAAGTCACATACCACTTGGGCAACTCTCTTATTTACCACATGTACAAAAGGCCAGCATGTTTATGCCATGGTGTTTCATGAGGGATTCATGGAATGGAAGGGATAATGGAAACTAAGCTCTTTCTTTTTGCAGTCTTCGTCTTTTGAGGTTATATACTACTTCTGTAGATTGCCTCTCTTGGTGTAGTTCACAGGGCCTCCTGCTTTTAAAGGATAGTGTAGGTGTTGATAAAGATACCATGCGATTGCCGTGCACGGCATGAAGTATTTGCTAATTTTAAGAATGGTTTCCCACTAATTTTGTTGATTGCATTTGTAATATGTTTTTTTTAATTGAGAAGAATTTTGTCAAAAGCTTCTAAAAGCTCTCTACAGTCATTGTGTCTGAAACAAAGAAACAAAGGTTTACTTTTATAGTTCTAGAACATTCTATTCCCAGAACTATGGAGGATAGAGAGGAAGCCCTAACTCACTCACAATAGAACCTGTGGTTACATGGTTTATGGTTAGATAGAGGTTGTTCAAAAAATCCTTTCAAATTTGTGTCTATTCTTTTTTATAATCAGAGTTCTTTTAGTCCGTGATTTCATTTTGGATTTTATCTTGGGCCAGAAGGCATGTATTTTAGTATTAGAGATGGAGAAATGGATTAAAGATACAGTGGATAGGTTCTTTTTTTTTAATTTGTGAGTTTTAAAAATTCACAGAATTCTCTCAGAATAGTTTAGCAGTCGGTTTAGAGACTTAGTGAAAGCAGGAAAGTTAGCATCCTATGACAGGCTTCCTGCTACAGCCTCAGGTAGATCTAACATTTCCCGACCTATTCTTTTAGTTTGTGACTCTGTTCAGATCCGCAACAAGATCCTGAGAGCTGCCAGGATTGTGTGAACCTTGGAATTTCAAAGAAAAAGGTTGGTATTTTCCCAAATTATGCCTTAGGCTTATCAAAGAAAAAAATAAAAGAAAGGAAGGAGTTTGCTTTTGCCTTTTAATCTAAAAATCAAACCCAAAAACCCTCAAGTGTTTTCAGTAGGGCTTGATCTTTGTTATCTTCTCTGGAGATTTATTCTGGTGTCTCACATTTAGAAAAAAATGTGTGTACTCATAGAAATGGAACATCTAGAAAATGGCAGAGTACCTCATGCTTATTGGCTCTTTCAAAGACCTAAAAGATGTGGCCCAATTATTTTCACATGATTAAATTGCACTTTTATGTTCTTCTCGTCTTACTTTCCCTCCACTATAACAGAGAACATCTCTGAGTCGTAGGCTTATCCCCTTGAGAAGATGGAGAACAAGGATAGTTTCTTTATTTGAATATTTTAAGCCCATCCCTGGTGTGCACTTACCCAACAGGATTCACTTAATATTAAGTCTCCATTCTGTCTTTATCTCTGGATTTGGAAGTAGAGGCTTATTTTATTTTGTTTTAAATGAGGTACACTTGTCTCATGTTACTGACATATCACTTAGCCTCTGTTCAGGAACTTGAAACAGTAGTTACCAGCCTGTACTACACAAGCCTGCACATGTCATTTTGTTAATATAGGAAGTTTAAGCTGTGTTATATTTTAAAAACCAATTTGGTATACAAAATATGAAATAATAGTAGTATTGGATATACCTGGAATTCCCACTTTCTCTGGCTTAGACTCCTGGCTTTTGGAGTCTAAACCATACCGTGTGCTTTGCTGTGGCTCAGAGTTGTGACCTCTACATTGGGCAGATGGAATGTCATCTCCATCGCTACGATGACAATCAGCTTTATTATCTGTAAAACAGAAAATGAGGAAAATGGTATTATTTATCCCTTAGGGAAGTTCTGAATAGAACACAATAATTCCAGGGCCGAGAGTGTGGCCTAGTAATAGAGTGCTTGCCTAGCATACATGAAGCCCTTGGTACCATTCCTCAGTACTGAGGAAAAAGCCAGAAATGGCACTGTGGCTCAAGTGATAGAGCGCTAGCCTTGAGCAAAAGTGCTCAAGGACAGTGCCCAGGCCCTGACTTCAAGGCCCAGAACTGGCAAAAATAAAATAAAGAACACAACAATTCCAGAGTGTTTGTCAACAAACAGCCTCCAATAAATCACTGTCATCTTTCTTGTCTCCTAAGAACTATGTTAACAAAGTGAGTTATCTCCCTTTTGTTGCTTCAGCCCTCACATGCAGGCTTGTGCATTTTGGGAAGCACTGGGGAAGTGATCAGGTGTCAGGTCATTTTCCAGGAATAAAGAATATGTCTGGCCATATAGTGGTTCTTTTTTCTTTTTAAACTTTTTATTGTTATCCTAAAAGTGAGGTTATTGTTACATAAGCCAATTTCTTTTCAGACTCATATTGTGGTTCTTAACCACCCAACCTGCTACAGCCCAAGTCTGTGTAGTTTCAGAATGTTAAAGGGCCTTGTGTATATGGGTAAACAACTGAGCTCCAGGAATCACCTGCTCCCCACCCCTCTCAAAAGAGACCACTTTAAGCAAGTGACATGTATGTTCCCTCTATCTGCTTGAAATGGACTAAATCTTCAGATGGACAGCTCTTCAGATGACCAGAAATGCTAATTTCCAGAGTCAGATTTACTGGAGTTCATTATAAATTAGTAACATGAGTGATTTGGGTGTGTGCATGGTTATATGATAGTCTTTATCAGTTAAATTAGGTTTAATACTTTTGATTGTTCCCCATAGGAAAACTAGACAGGTTTTGATTATTGTTATTTTGGTTCTGGTACCAGAGCTTGAATGTAGGGCCCTGCACTTTTGTTTGGCTTTTTCACTCAGGGATCAGTAGTCTATTACTTGAGCTTGACATCCAGTTTGATACTTTGCTGGCAAATTGGAGATGGGGTCTCCAGGACATTTTTTCCCCTAGCAGCTTCAAACTGCAGTCCTCTGGACTTCAGCTTCCCAAATGGCATTATGCAGTGAACATGGATGCTCTGAATAGAATCTTGGTTTCCTTAAAATAGCACACTCTAGTTTTCCTGAAAATTGGGACTCAATTATTGGTCATTTCTGAGTTCTGATTTTTGTAAGCCGTTGTGAATTATACCAAGTAGATTTTTCAAACTGATTGACTAAGGAACATAAGCCTCACAAGTGGACACAGCCACTTGTGGCTGCATCCTTCAGGGTACCTGTCCGCTATGTGTGTCCTCGGCTGGGGGAGCGGGGTTGTCTTATCACCTCTGACTTTAGTGACTGAGTGGTTGCTATGTTTGACCTGGGCAAGTTCAGTAAGTGTAATAATCTTGTGGCAGTGGTAACACATCTTCTCATATGCCTTTCACCAGCCCTACTGTCCCCGCTCCCACTATCTCAAAAAGGTTTCTTGGGGGTAAGTCAACTACTTAGTGTGACTAGACGATTCTAACAATGACGTCCTTCAAATAGCATAGACACCAGACTAAAAATGACTGCTGCTCTTGGCTTTCTAGGTTGTCATTTTGCTACATCTAACATCAGACTTCTAATTATTTCCACATGATAACTGAAAGGTTTCTTTTTGCCAGCAGACCCGACTTTTGCCCTCAGAACATACTGTATCTCACCCCGTTCTGCACTCTGATGCCACGTCCTGTGGCGTGTACAACTTCTCCGTTGAGCTGCTAACAATTCTTTCTTTTTTCTCTTCCTCTTTCTAGAGCTCAATAAAAACAGAAGAAAGCTTTTTGAACCACCAAATTCCCGTACCTCTTTTCTGGAAGGTGGAGCCAGCGGGAGACTACCCCGGCAACATCACTCAGACATTGCGAGTGTCAGTGGCCGCTGGTAGCAGAACCTTCTAGGCACAGACAGACTACACCTTGGACCCAGATGATCTGTGAACAGCCTTTGCTGCACACTGTCTTCAGCATCCTGAGTGTCTGGGATGAGGACCAAGGCATGTTATTCACACCTGTACTTTACATCAGAAAGGAAGGCAAGAGAGAGGATGTGCTCAGATTGCTGTACAAACACCAAATATGGATAACGTCTAAAACAGCAGTTGGACAGGATTTTGCAATATGAGAATAGGGCTTTATTTCTTTTTATTTACCTATATAATGTATGCACTGATTTTTTTTTACTTAAAATGAAGGATTTTGACACCTTGGATGCCAGAAAACTTACAAGTTATTATTTTTTTTCAGCTTGTGTTGTTTTGGTATTGGGGAATTTAAAAAGAATAATAATCAAATGGAATTTTCTGGTACTGCTTTAAAATTATTGATGTCTTTCAGCACTTTACGTGTTCTGACTTCTTGTCCTGTGGAAATTGTCTGTCTTTCTCATTCTCTCGGTTATTTTTATGTCACCTGATATATTGGTACAGATCAGGTTTAGTCACGTTTTTCTGACTGTGTCAAATTGTTCTTTGAAATGGTACTGGATATCCGTTGCTGTGCAGAGCATTCTGGGCTTTGGGAAATGTGAGTCCACCTGGTTACAGACCAATTCTGCTCATTTTTGTCAGCATCCTAGAAAACCTTAGCAATGTGCCTCATTCCCAGGAACAGGTGCCAACCAACTAAATGGACTTTGCAATATTAACCCTTTGCAGTATCTATATTTAGCTGCTGCCTATATTGCTAAAATGATTTTAATGTTTGTCTCAAGGCAAAGGGTTCTTTTTTATTATACTGCCACTACAGGACATTTATTTATATCAAACTTCTATTTTTAGATATTGTAAACATACAGCACATAATTGATGAGGTTGATATTTAGAGATTTATGGTAAAGAATGGACGGCATTCAATAATAACTGGAGCCCTAGATTGTAACTTTATTTAAAAAGACAAATAATCATCTGACAAGACAGCACTGTTGCCATTATGAAGAAAAAAATTGTAATCCTTAAACTTTACCTACTTGGTCACAGGGCTTTTCTAAAACTGTGTCCATTGCTTTAAATCAATTTGTATTGGTTGATGAAAAGGCTTTAAGTAAACCCCAGGGTGGCAGTTTATAAAGATGGTGGAATTCTAAGGGGGGAATGTTTTTTAAGTGGCTGGATTTATTGTTACAATATTATACTGTGAAAGTCCAAGAAATCATGCAACATTGTTTCCTAAGTCTTTTCAGATACCATTTATGATTTTCAGTCCATGAAGAAACTCACTAAAGTGCCTCTCTTCAAAGCAATATTATATACAAGTATATTCATTTTTTTGGAAAAGTTTCCCCATAGTAAACATTGTCAGGTACCCGTAATGAGTTATTTATGATCAGTATTCAAGACTTTATGTGTGGACATAAGCCACTCTCTCACTCTCAGTAGAAGGCACTGAGATGAGGACTTGCACAAACATGGGATAAGAACCCCTTGGTTGATGTTTTTCCATGGGTAACCCTTGCCATTCAGTTACAAACAAGTGATATTTTGTCCACAGCAAATGTTTCTGCTTTAGAAATTACCTCAAAGGCATACACAGTCAACTTGCTATAAGAGTGACAGACCATATGTGGCACTAAATTAAGGCCTATCTCTTTTAAGGCAGAAAGGCAAATAACTCCCTTGGCAAGTATTGTCCACTGGTCCTGCACACAAGAGTGCATGTGTCCACATCGTCTTCCCTCCTCCCCTTTCTCCATTGTAGTCATGCAACAGGCACAACATATAACACAACAGTTCCAGGCCAGTTTTCTGCTCCAAAATCCAATTCTCCAGATTCTGCACTTCTTTAGTGAGACTTTCCATGAACAAAAAATCACAACTTTTACCTTTTACCCAGCTCTTTACTGCATACTTGCAGTGGGAGGAAGATGGAATTGACATGCAGTATTAACTTGGTAGAGGTTTTGTGAACAGTGCTTTGATATTATGCCAAAGAGAAAATTGTCCACTTAAACTAGATTAAATAGGATGGTGAAAAGAAAATTAAAACACTGGAAATTATTTTTTTCTCACTTTCTCTTGAAGCAATGAAGGGAATATGACACTACAGAATACAGAGTTGTTGGTATTATATGATGCACAAAATAATAGTCGGATTATTTGAATAAATGTTAGCTTTTAATCTGTGCCTTAATAATGATTGGTTATCTGTAAATAGAGGACAGATACAGATTGTATTTTGTGTGGGTTTTTGTCCTTTTAGTCGCTTTTTTTTAAATGAGAAATGAAATTAACATTGAGAATGGGAATTTTTTCTAATCAGTTGTTATATGAGAAATAAATTTATATAACCCCTTTGTATTGATTTTGACAGATGAAATGTCTTTTTAAAAAATCTTTACACATAAAAATCTATGCTTGTCTCTGTTTTCTAAGAAACGTTTCCCCCTTTGGATATTTTCAGCAGAATTGAAAGATGTTTCTACAGTGGAATTAAATATGTATTCTCTCTCCTCTTGTTTTTGCATTGATAGAACTCATTTCAGCCCAAGCCAAGGTACTTCAGTTGAGCCAGTGATTCCAAGACCAGTAATCAATCATTCTTTCTCTAGCCACCCATAGGTACATTTGAGATGAGTAACAATATAAAACAGGTTTTATTCTTGTTCTTTTATGAAGAGTCAAGTGGGTGAGTACTTTGACACCTCATTTATCAGCAAAGCCATTCCATACTGACCCTTGACATCGTTCAGAGACTGATTGCCATGCACACAGAATGTTTACAATGCCTGCACGGAGATTCAGAATGCACTGCTTCCTAAAATAGAATTTGTACTGCATTGCCCAAAGCTTAATGAAACCCTAGCCTTCCTCCCATTGTGTTCCCAGGAATACCTTTACTTGAAATATCCATGCCATTGATTTTTAAAATTGTAGAACCACCTGAGCTCACACATGTCATCATAGGTACTTGAAAGACTGAAATCAGGCCAACCTGAGGTACAGGTTCACAAGACCCCTTGTCAACTGAAACATGCACACTGGCTCATGGCTGCTACCCTCGCAACAACCAGAAGCCTAACAAAAGCAGATTTGGGCCCAGACAGGAAGCAAGAACCTATCTCAAATGTAACTGGCACACACACACAAAAAAAAACTAAAGGTGTGGCTTGGTAAGAAAATGCTTGCCTAACAAGTGTCAGATTGCAGTTCAGACCCTAGTATGACCAAAAAATTATACAAGATTCTTTCCTATCTGTGAGCCAGTGGACTATTCATTCCTCTATCATATACCATCATAGATACATATATGAAAATACATGAAATTACATGACTTATTGCCTATATTCTATATATGGATGCCATGCTCTGTTCTAGGTAGAATACTGATCAAAGAGCAAATCCCTGACCTCAGCTGCTGTTCTAAATGTGGTGTGGAGAGCTGGGGAGGTCAGGACATCTCCATCTTTCCAAAGGTTTCTATGCAAAGGCATATACTTGAAGGGAAGTATCTTTGCAAAGTGGTCTAGAAAGCACATTAAACCATTAAAAGTACCCATCGTCTGAAACACGCCCACAATGCAAAATGTTCCTTTCCCTACTAAGGTCCCTCTAAGCTTCAGACTTAATCACATTCTCAGAAGGAGTAGCCAGAGGGCTGTGACCTTCTCCCACCTCCCCTTCTATGTGACAGGTTATCTTCTGTGATGACAATGGTAGGTACAGCCATACATTACTTCTTAGGTGTGACTCTAGGCCACATTGAGGTTTTAGAAAGCCAAGTTTACCTCACATGAGTTGGCTGCCACTATGGATGCTCCAAGCACACAATGATCTGGCATGTTCATTCCATATGTGGACTGCCTGAAAGCCACCTTGATAATGTGTAAATGGAACCCCTTGATGCAAAGACCTATTACACACTTCCACAGGTGTTAAAGTCATACAACCTAAGAGTAGGTTGTATTATGTCATTGTAGCCACCACTAGAGACCATGATTCTCCTACCATCCTGCTCTGGAAAAATTAGCTGCCTTGCCCTACTTCAGAAAGCTTTTGGGGATCACGTTAGGAAAGCTGGTGGAAAGATAAAGAGACTAGACTCTAAGTTTGATGTCTAAGTTAGATGTCTTAAACCTTGGGCACATTCCCTTTACCTCAGAGCCTCCCAAGAAACCGTATCATTTTGTGAATGGTTGAAAGTATACATGATGCTGGTGTAGAACTTTCTGCCGAGTACAGGATACATAGCAACAGGAAGATTAAGAGCAGCTACCATTCTGACTAACTAGCTTTCCTTTTATTGTGGTTTCCCATCAGTGATCTTCCCTGCTTCAGCTGCCTTCTACATCAGAAGGGGGTTACTCAGGCCTGCCCAAGCACTGTGGCTCAAATATTTAATCTCAGTATTATACGTTTGATTGACCTGTTCTGCTTTTCCTCTGGCCTGTAGTAGCCTGAACATGTTGTGATAAGGACTGTGGTTTTTAAACCACTCCAGGCAAAAAGTTCTGCAGGTGCCACCCCAGCAAATGAAGTGGAAGTGATGGTTCACACTTGTAAGACCATCTCTGCAGGCAGCATAATGTCATTGTTAGAAGCATCACAATCTGAGCTTAGTTTGGGTAAAGGTAAAAGTAGAAAAATGTGGCATCCTATCTTAAGATTAAAAACCTTAAAACACAATGGGTTAGGGGTGTGGATAAAGTGTTAGAGGACAAATGTAAGGTCTCAAGTTTAAATCTCAGTACCACTCACAAAAATGTGGGTGGGGAGAGCATTACATTTCCCATAATGTTTGGAAAAAATCAAACTTTAGTCTTAGGCACCTGTACAAGATGAAAATCAGAATGCTGTCCTTGTAGAGCAGGGGCCTCACACTCTATCTAGAAATCTATATCATACTTTGCTATTTTGTACTTCAGTCCATTTAAATCTCTACTCCACTAGTATATGGGCAACTGGGTTCTCCATGTGGGTGGAAAGACTTAGCACTCATAGTCAGATATGCCCAATTGACACATTACTATAATTTCTCATTAATTCCAGATGTCATGATCATTTAAGGCCACTAGCCCCCTGGTTGCTTGGTTTCTATCACTTTTATTCTTCCTCCCATCGCCACAATTCAGTACTGTGATTGCCTCTCTGCATGTAAATGAGCTTGTGTCTTCTTTTAGATCTTATCTTTTGCCAACATTTATGCTAAATTTGCTTGTTTTCCAGTTTAAAAGTGAAACACTTAGATAATAGTTGACTATTTCTACAGATGTGGCCAGAACACTTCAAAAGCACTTCATCAAGGGATTTCACAGTTTCTTTGCTTTTTAAAATTCTTTGACTCATTCTGAAAGGAGGCAAGTAGAGCTTGAAGTTCTCAGTCTCCAGGGCTGGGCTGTGAATGTGTTTTGGAACAGATTTTGGGGATTGGAGTCAGATTCTGAGTTTGGATGCAGAATTTCAGTGTGGGAACCAGAATCTTTAGGAAAAAAATTACAGTATCTGAAATGTTTCAACTTCATAATAGAATGTCTGGACAGCCTGAAAGAGGAAAAAGAGAGTAGGTCAATAATTGGGTGTTTTTGGCCCTTTCTTTAAAGGCCAGAGGAAACAAATAGCTTTAAAGTAACTCTTCAGTGCCTCTCAGTCCATACTGGAAAGGCAATGGAACTCAGACAATAAAAGGCGTTAGCTAAACATCTAGAAAACAATTCATGTTTGAATACAATTTTCACTCATGTACAATTATGTCTTTGTCCAAATTGCTTAAGCAATTGGAATCAAAGTGAGCATGGGTAGGATTTTTTTTCTGGCTTTATCAGTTTGGTTGTACAGGTGGACAGATTGCATTTTCTTACTTTTCTTCCTCTTTTCCAGAATCACAAAAACAGCAGCAAGGAAAGATACTACTTCTTTCTGACAAATTGGAATTTAATTCCTACCTAAGGAAGGAAAATTCCATCTAGGTACCGTCTTTCTAAATGTTAAAGCTTTGTCAACACACATGAAACTGCCTGAAATATTTCTATTAGACAATTGTGGAAATGAGGGCAGGGATGAGGAGAGATAGAGCTCAGGTCTGTGATAAAAGTATGAAACCATCCACATCTATTGAGAAGAGCTTTAAATAATGGACTTGCTCTAAAATCAGAGACTTTAGAATTGAATTAGAAAAGAGTATAATAGGAATGTTAACAAAAACAGCTATCTCCTGTCTACCTCCATGAGCCCAGTATAAAAGCAAACTTTTTGGAATATTCATGTAATAGGAAGTACAAATAGGAAAAATAAGTCCACACTTTCCTTTTCCCACTACTCCAGATCAATGATAAATTCATAAGAGTAAATCAGTTAGATGGTGGATCTTTAAGTGCTGAGTTTTATGCTCACTGTGATGTTTCCATGGGAGTGATTCTTTCTGTACCAGTCATTGAAAGTGAACAATGCAAATATAGTTGCCTATTATATTATTGGTTTTCAAAACCACATTGGTAAAAAGCCAACTGTTCTGTTTATCAACTTCTTATAGCCCAGTATGACTGTTAAACAGTCAAAATGCTGGTGACACATAATTGCTATGAGTTTCTGAATATTTGCAATTACTTTCTGTGCCAGCCACAGGCCAGAAACAAATACTTTTTAGATGCACATGAGTCTAACATCTACTTTTTTTTTTTTTGGCAGTCCTGGGCTTGGGCTCAGGGCCTGAGCACTCTTCTTGGACTTTCTCAAGGCTAGCACTCTACCACTTGAGCCTCAGCACCACCTCTGGCTTTTTGCTATGTATGTGGTACCGAGGAATCGAACCCGGGTCTTCGTGCATGCTAGGCAAGCACTCTACCACTAGGCCAAACTCCCGGCCCCTAACATCTACTTTTAAAGATTATGAAAGTATAATTTTTTCAGGATAGAAATGTTAAACATATTCAAAAATATATCCTTGGAAATTATCTGCTACCCACATGTTTTATGAGCATGGAGTGAACTGTAATGTGCTTTCCAGGATCTTTGACACAAAGTTGGGAAGTCTGGAGACACAGTGGAACATGTGTCCGATACGAGCTCAGTGTGAATGCACTTCTCATGATTTCTGCTCTGAGGCCAGCTCTATAACCACTACTGCAGCTCCTCAGGTTTATAATAGCAATGATTATACAATGGGTTTCATTTTGATACTTTCATTTTTGTGTACAGCATACCAAGATTGCACTCACTCACTCTACCATTACTCTCCATCTTCTCCCAAACCAGTCTCAACAAGCTGCACTGTTACAATTCCATGCATATACATAAAGTATTTTGGCTGTATTCATTCTCTATTTACTCTCCCCTTACCAACTATTGCCTCCCCTCTTCTCCCTCCCAAGATCAGTTTTCCCTTCCTGTCATTTATTTCTTTTACTGTGTGCTAATGGTTCACTTGTGCTAATGGTTCACTAGTGTCTTACCATGGTATTCCATATATGCATTATGCAGGATTTAATCAGATTACCCTTCTTGTGTGCTATGTATCAGATTTCCTTTCTGGTGGTTTCTCTGTTTCACTTCCTCCTGTTTAGTTATACTTTCCCACCATGGAGGGAGATGGTTTTCAGTCACTTGGAAGAGATTTTATTTTCTGTGGCAGAACCTCTGGGATCTGGCACGTTCAAGAAGCAGAAACTATTTCCTTTGATATCCTCAAGATGATGGCTTGCAGGGTTCTAAGGCAGAGGCCGGCAAACTATACATGTGGTAGCAGAGCAGTTGGAGGCTGGCCCATTGCCATTTCCAGTCTGGCAAGGCTAATCCTGACCACTTTGTCTGAAGCCATTCTTTATTAGCAGTTGCTAGGATTTCACCTCTGTATGATGCTCTCGGAAAGTGATGTTAACACTCTGCCAAAGCAGAATCTTCCTAGTCTCCACAACAGGCAGTGATAAAGATGCATTTTCAGAGGCAAAAAGAAAATCCAAATCCCAAACAACTGTCAGTCTAACCTACAGCCCAGAGGAATGAGTTGACAGCTCTGTGAAGAGAATGTCCAAATGAATGTGCTTGTTGGAATTGAATGGAGTGACGGTGTAGGCGTAACTGTAGCAAACCAATTTACAAGCTGCTTGGGGATTTTGAAGGCCAACTGTTCACACAGAAGAGAAGGAAAACAAGTGAAATGCTGTAAAGGCAAAGAAGGCAGTTGGGGAAATTTACTTCTGCAAGGTCTTCAGGCCACAACACAGACCAATGCAATCCTGGGTGCTTGCCAGGGGAATTTGTATACACCCAATGTCCCTTTCCTCTCACTTCCCATAAGATTATGGAGACTCCTGAAATGACCAGGCTTCCTGCAGGGACTCTTTCAAGAGGCTACTAAGTCCTACTAAGATGTTTTATTAAAGAAGAGTGGGGTGGCAAGCAAAACTACCCTCCCCTGATGGAAGAAATGAGGCAGCTGCAGGGAAAGTTTACAGATGAGCCACTACCAGATCCTGGAGACAAAACCCTCCTTTATATATCCATACCCAGTCTACAGCTACATGCATATAGTCTTGCCTGACTCTAATGAGCTGTGTGCAGAGACTGGCATAACTTGGAAGAACTTGTATACTGTGACCCTTACCCTGCTCTCAGTGTAAGTCCACATGTTAGTTACAAGGTTGCAGTCACCCCACCCCCTATTTTGGGGGGCCAAGTTAGAAGAACTACAATGGATCCATTGCCAAAACTGTGAATAGTTCCAAAATCTATATAATACTTTTTGCTATACACACATTTCTATGATAAAACTTAATTTATAAATTACATGTGGTTATCTTTTTTTTTTCTGCCAGTCCTGGGCTTGAGCTCAGGGCCTGAGCACTGTCCTTGGACTTTCTCAAGGCTAGAGCTCTACCACTTGAGCCTCAGCACCACTTCCAGCTTTTTTCTATGTATGTGGTACCAAGGAATCGAACCCGGGTCTTTGTGCATGCTAGGCAAGCAGTCTACCACTAGGCCAAACTCCTGACTCCACTAGGCCAAACTCCTGGCCCCTGGTTATCTTAAGAACAACATTGAATTCAGAAATGGTGCATTGCTTGGACTGTTTTCAACTGGTCAAGAAAATGCTATATTGGCTTTGTAATTATAGTTTAAAGTACAATGTAATTGCAATCAAGAGGCATGAATGATTTATGGTAGTTTTTTTTGCCAGTCCTGGGCTTGAGCTCAGGGCCTGAGCACTGTCCTTGTACTTTCAAGGCTAGAGCTCTACCACTTGAGCCTCAGCACCACTTCCAGCTTTTTACTATGTATGTGGTACCGAGGAGTTGAACCCCGGTCTTTGTGCATGCTAGGCAAGCACTCTACCACTAGGCCAAACTCCCGGCCCTTTTAGTATGTTTTTATTGCTAGATTTCTTAAAAATGAATTTTGGAATTTTACTGTTTGAAACATAAAGATTTAAAACTTTTATTCTAAAAAGAAAATAATGTAATTTTAACAGGAAGGAAAAGGAACTAGGTGTGTGTGTGTGTATGTGTGTGTGTGTGTGTGTGTGTGTGTGTGTGTGTGTGTGTGTGTGTATCCTACCCTCACCCTCCATTTTTTTCCCCTTTCCAGAATGGGGAACCCATCTTCTGTTCTTGCATTCCTCCAGTGTCACAGTTATCAAGCTCTAGTCAGTAGGCTAATGGAATTTGCTGCTGTCTGAATATTGACGATTGGATTTAGTCTTCTGACTAGCTCTTCATTATTTTGGGCCAGTTGCTTATCTTCTCTGCTACTGAACCTCCTCATCTGTAAAAAAATGTGGTTAACAAATATCTACCACTTAGGGTTATCCTGGGGATTAAGTAAGATAATTTGGGGTAAGAATATGACTCAGTGTCTTTCAATTAGTATATTCACAGTAATGCTCACTTTGTCTTCCCTTGTGCCTCAGATCAGTACTGTCTCTAGAGAAGGATTTGAAAAAAAACCTGCTGGGAAAAAAGCAATTACTAAAGTTATTTGCATAGAAATGTCATACTTCATAATCTAACATATTGGGTTTCTTGCTTTTCCCAAAGCTAATTTCCCACATAAGGTGACTGGAGATGTCTCCCAGCCAGAAACCACTAAGAATACACATGTAGTTGACAACTTGGGTTTCTTACTTTCTGCAGAGGAAAGAATACACCCCGTGGAAGACCTAAGGTGTCACAATGGTATATGTGGGAAAGATTGGGCAGGCGTCAGGTGACATGGGTTGAGCTGAGGAAGAAAGATTTTGATCTGGGTTGCATACTGTCAGCAATCAGGAATGATTCTATGAATGGGTTTCTAAGTCTATCTAGAAGTTTATCCACTGTAATAAAGTAACCATAAATAGTGCCTCATATTACCATGACTCTTGTTAAGAGTGGAGGACCTTAAATACTTTTGTGATTTAGATGAGGTTCATTTTTGTGTGAGTCCAGGCACACTTATGGACATAACCTATTTTTTCCAACATTGAGAAGGTTTATTGCTCACAGAAGTTCACATTGCTTGCATTCTGAATTTATATGGATAATAAAGACAGTGGTTTACTCTATCTTTTCTCACCTTTTCTTGGATCTAGTCATGTGATGGTTCCATTACTAAAATTATTTTTTAATAATGTTGGTTATTTGCATGACGTAATTCAATGTAGTGAGGAACTCTACTCCTGGGTAAAGGATCCTATTTGTGTGTGTGTGTGTGTGTGTGTGTGTGTGTGTGTGTGTGCGCGCGCGTGCACATGCACCAGCGAAAATTAATACTTGAAATAAGGGCCCGAGAGCTGTCCCTTATTTGTTTTGCCCAAGGCTGGCACTCTACCACTTGAGTCACATCTCTACCTCTGGCTTTTGCTGGTTAATAGTCTCATAGACTTGCTACAAACCACAATTTTTTTTCCATATAATTTTTATTGTAATTAATAGAAGGGTTACATTACATTTGCCAGATTGAAGGTGCATTACTTCACATACATTGATACCCTTTCTCATGTCTTGGTCCCCATTTCCCTCCCCCCAATCCCCACCCTCATCTTGTTTTCCCCCCTTTCCTATCCAATTTCAAATAACCAAATACCCATATATCCAATATATCAGATAACAAAGTGAAATACTGTAACAATATGAGATAACCAAGGGAAAGCAAAAGAGACGAGAGATAACATAGTACATTAAGGACAACAATCACTCATTATATGGCTTTTGTTTCTATATCCTAGAGGTCCTTTCATTTAGCATCATACTGTATGGCCTTATGCATCTAGAACAAACCACAATTCTTAGATCATATCCTGTTCAGTAGCTAGAATTCCAGGTGGAAACTATCAGAACCTGGCTGGGATCCTAGTGCTATTTTGATCCAGCATACTCATAGTGGTGTTCTCTGGTAGACAGCATTATTGTTTTTGCATTCAATAGAACACCAAGCCTAAGCCTTGTGCCAGACCAGCTCACAGATATTAGAGCTGCTTCCTTATCTAAACTTTTTATTTTTGCTCTTGTAATTTATGTTATACTTATGGCATGGTCCATTTGGTGGATGCCATGGATTGTAACAGATGCTTCACAAATGTTAACATTTCTAGTCATACAGAGGTTAGAACTTCTGTTACAATTTAAGACTTTAGAACTTTTGTTGCGATTTTTTTATGACAAAATGAAGAGCAGAGAAATGCAGTAACCATTCCAAGTCACCTAGCTCAGGGGAGATACCTCAGTCCTGAATCAGGATTCCTAAAGTGAATGACAAGAAAGAAAGAATTTTGTGTGTCCTGAAAAATAGATTTCAGGGTTCTGATCAGCAACTTCCCTTTCCTTGAACTACCCCATCTCTACCTCTTTATCTTGTGCTTTGAGCTGTCGAAAACAGTGACTGTGAGGAGGAAAGAATGAGCACGTCCTCATTCTCCTGAAATCTGGAAATGACTATTTACAACCATTCATGGGGAGCTTAATAGAGAAGGGAGAAAGAGAGACAGCATGAATGTTACCCACAAAGAATGCCCATAGTTCACACAGGGATTCTATGTTATCTTTTTTCCTCCTTTACGAGTCTTCTCCTTCCAACATTGATTCTGAATTCTGTGAACTTGCTTATTCAAAAACATTTTTTCCAAGCATCTACAGAAGGCATGGTGTGTGTGTGTGTGTGTGTGTGTGTGTGTGTGTGTGTGTGTGTGTGTATCTATCTGTGTGTTTGTGTACTTCAGACATTGTGGGATCCTTCTATGTAGTCTTTCACCCCTGTTGCACAGGTGTTGATAGTTTGTAACCCAGTACCTGTATACCAAAACAAGTGGCAAGTCACTGTCTCACCGTTTAGATGATTACCAAAATGATGGTGACTCTTAAAAATGTCATTTAGTAGCCCTCTGCTTGTAAGCACTTTGCCTATGTTACCAATACCTAAATCAACAAGTGGCTATTATCTGTTACACAAGTGCCTAAACTGACAGAGTGTCCTCACTCTTCAGATGGCCCACAGAGACAGTGGGTCACCTGACAGTGTTATAGTGTGCTCTCAATCATCACAGCCTGAGAAACAACAGGACGGCTACAGACAGCCTGTGCCCACTAAATCTCTTCCCTTCGGTCAGTCAACTGCCACACACGTTCAGGTTGTTCATCCATGGGTCATGGGTGGCCAGGTGAGTCCCTCATCATATCACTGCAGAGACAGGAAGCTGGCAGATAGTGAAGAGCATGAGGGAAGACACTTCCATGGGCCTGGTCGAGAGGGGCTGTGAGGTTAAGACCAGCCAACACAGAAGGACCTGCATCCTGTGGTTCAAAAGGGGATGCAGCATACTTGAATATGGGGCAATGTAGACTACTGTAAAGACTGCTCAAGTCAGAAGGAAGAGCATGGATCTAGCACAGTGTGTCTCTTGTTGTCTCTTTGCACAAAGGAGAGTTCTGAAATGGAGAGGAAATAAGAAAGCTTATCTTTCAGATTCCTAATAGACAAAGATCCGGAAAACTTAACGCACAAAAGAGAGAAGAGAAAACAGCAACAATATATAGGACTCCGGACCACAGCAATAATTTCAGTGTTTAGAACAACAGAATGAAGAAATAGATCAATGCTGTGGAAGCCCAAAGATACCATTTAGATGTTAACAAAAGGATCCTTAGGACAACATCATTATTTAGAAGGGATTAAGAAAGTTAACCTGTTCAATTACTAAGAGGAAAGAATACATAATTCTCCTACTATGTTCTTTTTCAATGTAGTATGAGAGATAAAGACAAGAAAGCAAGATAAAAGACAAAGATATTTTGGATGAGCTCCTTCTAGAAGAAACTGTTTGAGAAGATAGTAGAAACGACTAAGAAAGGAGCTAATAGTGGATTATACTCTAGTATGGACAGAGTCAGTAGGAAGATACCAAAGGGTGAAGTCAGTAGATTCAGATTATTGTATGCAGGTCACAAAAGACTTTGTAGAGAAACAAAAGAAGTACAAAAACATTTGAGTTCTGTAACCATCAAGTAAGATAAATTAAGACATGCTTTACATCCTCACCATGTTAGCCAATATCCCGAGAAAAACAGCCTCATACCAAGGAAGGAAATAGTCCCTGAGGGTATCATCACAGGTGGGAAGTCTAGTGGCAGGTGTGGGAGCCATTTCTGCCATAGATATTCAGAATAGGGTTAACTACAAACACACAGTTAAATGAAACCCTGTCACTTTCAGAGTTCCAAGCAGGAACTAAAACACAGCTACATGTGCTTATTTCCCAGTTCTACTTCCCAACATTGCCATCTGAAGGAATTCCAGAAGAGGAAGCAATGGAAATAAGAGCTTCTTTGTATTAATAGTCTAGGGACCTGCCTAATAGCCTCAAAGGTACCTTTCTTACCTAAATGAGTTAGGGAAAATGGTTGAGCCAAGAAGTGTTATTCCCTACCCCCATCCCAATGCTAGGTAGA